>NW_026870274.1:357500-715000 GCF_963584025.1 Labrus mixtus
TGCAGCAGGTAAACAGACTGTAACGTCTGCAGCAGGTAAACAGATTGTAACGTCTGCAGCGGGTAAACAGACTGTAACGTCTGCAGCAGGTAAACAGGCTGTAACGTCTGCAGCACGTAAACAGACTGTAACGTCTGCAGCAGGTAAACAGACTGTAACGTCTGCAGCAGGTAAACAGACTGGTTAACAGACTGTAACGTCTGCAGGTAAACAGACTGTAACGTCTGCAGCAGGTAAACAGACTGTAACGTCTGCAGCAGGTAAACGGACTGTAACGTCTGCAGGTAAACAGACTGTAACGTCTGCAGCAGGTAAACAGACTGTAACGTCTGCAGCGAGTAAAGAGACTGTAACGTCTGCAGGTAAACAGACTGTAACGTCTGCAGCAGGTAAACAGACTGTAACGTCTGCAGCAGGTAAACAGGCTGTAACGCCTGCAGTTAAACAGACTGTAATGTCTGCAGGTAAACAGACTGTAACGTCTGCAGTTAAACAGACTGTAATGTCTGCAGGTAAACAGACTGTAATGTCTGCAGGTAAACACACTGTAATGTCTGCAACAGGTAAACAGACTGTAACTGTTCAGCGGGTAAACAGACTGTAACGTCTGCAGGTAAACAGACTGTAACATCTGCAGCAGGTAAACAGACTGTAACGTCTGCAGCAGGTAAACAGACTGTAATGTCTGCAGGTAAACAGACTGTAACGTCTGCAGCAGGTAAACAGACTGTAACGTCTGCAGCAGGTAAACAGACTGTAACGTCTGCAGCAGGTAAACAAACTGTAACGTCTGCAGCGGGTAAACAGACTGTAACGTCTGCAGCAGGTAAACAGACTGTAACGTCTGCAGCGGGTAATCAGAGTAACGTCTGCAGCGGGTAAACAGACAGTAACGTCTGCAGGTAAACAGAGAGTAACGTCTGCAGCAGGTAAACAGACTGTAACGTCTGCAGCGGGTATACAGACTGTAACTGTTCAGCAGGTAAACAGGCTGTAACGTCTGCAGCAGGTAAACAGACTGTAACGTCTGCAGGTAAACAGAGTGTAAAGTCTGCAGCAGGTAAACAGACTGTAACGTCTGCAGCAGGTAAACAGACTGTATCGTCTGCAGCAGGTAAACAGACTGTAACGTCTGCAGGTAAACAGACTGTAACATCTGCAGCAGGTAAACAGACTGTAACGTCTGCAGCAGGTAAACAGACTGTAATGTCTGCAGGTAAACAGACTGTAAAGTCTGCAGGTAAACAGACTGTAACGTCTGCAGCAGGTAAACAGACTGTAATGTCTGCAGGTAAACAGACTGTAAAGTCTTCAGGTAAACAGACTGTAACGTCTGCAGCAGGTAAACAGACTGTAACGTCTACAGGTAAACAGACTGTAACGTCTGCAGCAGGTAAACAGACTGTAACGTCTGCAGGTAAACAGACTGTAACGTCTGCAGCCGGTAAACAGACTGTAACGTCTGCAGCAGGTAAACAGACTGTAACGTCTGCAGCGGGTAATCAGAGTAACGTCTGCAGCGGGTAAACAGACTGTAACGTCTGCAGCGGGTAAACAGACTGTAACGTCTGCAGGTAAACAGACTGTAACGTCTGCAGGTAAACAGACTGTAACGTCTGCAGGTAAACAGACTGTAACGTCTGCAGCAGGTAAACAGACTGTAACGTCTGCAGCAGTTAAACAGACTGTAACGTCTGCAGTTAAACAGACTGTAATGTCTGCAGGTAAACAGACTGTAATGTCTGCAACAGGTAAACAGACTGTAACGTCTGCAGCAGGTAAACAGACTGTAACTGTTCAGCAGGTAAACAGATTGTAACGTCTGCAGGTAAACAGACTGTAACGTCTGCAGCGGGTAAACAGACTGTAACGTCTGCAGCAGGTAAACAGACTGTAACGTCTGCAGCGGGTAATCAGAGTAACGTCTGCAGCGGGTAAACAGACTGTAACGTCTGCAGCGGGTAAACAGACTGTAACGTCTGCAGGTAAACAGACTGTAACGTCTGCAGGTAAACAGACTGTAACGTCTGCAGGTAAACAGACTGTAACGTCTGCAGCAGGTAAACAGACTGTAACGTCTGCAGCAGTTAAACAGACTGTAACGTCTGCAGTTAAACAGACTGTAATGTCTGCAGGTAAACAGACTGTAATGTCTGCAACAGGTAAACAGACTGTAACGTCTGCAGCAGGTAAACAGACTGTAACGTCTTCAGCAGGTAAACAGATTGTAACGTCTGCAGCGGGTAAACAGACTGTAACGTCTGCAGCAGGTAAACAGGCTGTAACGTCTGCAGCAGGTAAACAGACTGTAACGTCTGCAGCAGGTAAACAGACTGTAACGTCTGCAGCAGGTAAACAGACTGGTTAACAGACTGTAACGTCTGCAGGTAAACAGACTGTAACGTCTGCAGTTAAACAGACTGTAACGTCTACATTTAAACAGACTGTAACGTCTGCAGCAGGTAAACAGACTGTAACTGTTCAGCAGGTAAACAGACTGTAACGTCTGCAGGTATACAGACTGTAACGTCTAGAGGTAAACAGACTGTAACGTCTGCAGCAGGTAAACAGACTGTAACGTCTGCAGTTAAACAGACTGTAATGTCTGCAGATAAACAGACTGTAATGTCTGCAACAGGTAAACAGACTGTAATGTCTGCAGCAGGTAAACAGACTGTAACGTCTGCAGGTAAACAGACTGTAACGTCTGCAGCAGGTAAACAGAGTGTAACGTCTGCAGCAGGTAAACAGACTGTAACGTCTGCAGGTAAACAGACTGTAACGTCTGCAGCAGGTAAACAGACTGTAACGTCTGCAGCAGGTAAACAGACTGTATCGTCTGCAGCAGGTAAACAGACTGTAACGTCTGCAGGTAAACAGACTGTAACATCTGCAGCAGGTAAACAGACTGTAACGTCTGCAGCAGGTAAACAGACTGTAATGTCTGCAGGTAAACAGACTGTAAAGTCTGCAGGTAAACAGACTGTATTGTCTGCAGCAGGTAAACAGACTGTAATGTCTGCAGGTAAACAGACTGTAAAGTCTTCAGGTAAACAGACTGTAACGTCTGCAGAAGGTAAACAGACTGTAACGTCTGCAGCAGGTAAACAGGCTGTAACGCCTGCAGTTAAACAGACTGTAATGTCTGCAGGTAAACAGACTGTAACGTCTGCAGTTAAACAGACTGTAATGTCTGCAGGTAAACAGACTGTAATGTCTGCAGGTAAACACACTGTAATGTCTGCAACAGGTAAACAGACTGTAACTGTTCAGCGGGTAAACAGACTGTAACGTCTGCAGGTAAACAGACTGTAACATCTGCAGCAGGTAAACAGACTGTAACGTCTGCAGCAGGTAAACAGACTGTAATGTCTGCAGGTAAACAGACTGTAACGTCTGCAGCAGGTAAACAGACTGTAACGTCTGCAGCAGGTAAACAGACTGTAACGTCTGCAGCAGGTAAACAGACTGTAACGTCTGCAGGTAAACAAACTGTAACGTCTGCAGCGGGTAAACAGACTGTAACGTCTGCAGCAGGTAAACAGACTGTAACGTCTGCAGCGGGTAATCAGAGTAACGTCTGCAGCGGGTAAACAGACAGTAACGTCTGCAGGTAAACAGAGAGTAACGTCTGCAGCAGGTAAACAGACTGTAACGTCTGCAGCGGGTATACAGACTGTAACTGTTCAGCAGGTAAACAGGCTGTAACGTCTGCAGCAGGTAAACAGACTGTAACGTCTGCAGGTAAACAGACTGTAAAGTCTGCAGGTAAACAGACTGTAACGTCTGCAGCAGGTAAACAGAGTGTAACGTCTGCAGCAGGTAAACAGACTGTAACGTCTGCAGGTAAACAGACTGTAACGTCTGCAGCAGGTAAACAGACTGTAACGTCTGCAGCAGGTAAACAGACTGTATCGTCTGCAGCAGGTAAACAGACTGTAACGTCTGCAGGTAAACAGACTGTAACATCTGCAGCAGGTAAACAGACTGTAACGTCTGCAGCAGGTAAACAGACTGTAATGTCTGCAGGTAAACAGACTGTAAAGTCTGCAGGTAAACAGACTGTAACGTCTGCAGCAGGTAAACAGACTGTAATGTCTGCAGGTAAACAGACTGTAAAGTCTTCAGGTAAACAGACTGTAACGTCTGCAGCAGGTAAACAGACTGTAACGTCTACAGGTAAACAGACTGTAACGTCTGCAGCAGGTAAACAGACTGTAACGTCTGCAGGTAAACAGACTGTAACGTCTGCAGCGGGTAAACAGACTGTAACGTCTGCAGCAGGTAAACAGACTGTAACGTCTGCAGCGGGTAATCAGAGTAACGTCTGCAGCGGGTAAACAGACTGTAACGTCTGCAGCGGGTAAACAGACTGTAACGTCTGCAGGTAAACAGACTGTAACGTCTGCAGGTAAACAGACTGTAACGTCTGCAGGTAAACAGACTGTAACGTCTGCAGCAGGTAAACAGACTGTAACGTCTGCAGCAGTTAAACAGACTGTAACGTCTGCAGTTAAACAGACTGTAATGTCTGCAGGTAAACAGACTGTAATGTCTGCAACAGGTAAACAGACTGTAACGTCTGCAGCAGGTAAACAGACTGTAACTGTTCAGCAGGTAAACAGATTGTAACGTCTGCAGGTAAACAGACTGTAACGTCTGCAGCGGGTAAACAGACTGTAACGTCTGCAGCAGGTAAACAGACTGTAACGTCTGCAGCGGGTAATCAGAGTAACGTCTGCAGCGGGTAAACAGACTGTAACGTCTGCAGCGGGTAAACAGACTGTAACGTCTGCAGGTAAACAGACTGTAACGTCTGCAGGTAAACAGACTGTAACGTCTGCAGGCAAACAGACTGTAACGTCTGCAGCAGGTAAACAGACTGTAACGTCTGCAGCAGTTAAACAGACTGTAACGTCTGCAGTTAAACAGACTGTAATGTCTGCAGGTAAACAGACTGTAATGTCTGCAACAGGTAAACAGACTGTAACGTCTGCAGCAGGTAAACAGACTGTAACGTCTTCAGCAGGTAAACAGATTGTAACGTCTGCAGCGGGTAAACAGACTGTAACGTCTGCAGCAGGTAAACAGGCTGTAACGTCTGCAGCAGGTAAACAGACTGTAACGTCTGCAGCAGGTAAACAGACTGTAACGTCTGCAGCAGGTAAACAGACTGGTTAACAGACTGTAACGTCTGCAGGTAAACAGACTGTAACGTCTGCAGTTAAACAGACTGTAACGTCTACATTTAAACAGACTGTAACGTCTGCAGCAGGTAAACAGACTGTAACTGTTCAGCAGGTAAACAGACTGTAACGTCTGCAGGTATACAGACTGTAACGTCTAGAGGTAAACAGACTGTAACGTCTGCAGCAGGTAAACAGACTGTAACGTCTGCAGATAAACAGACTGTAATGTCTGCA
This sequence comes from Labrus mixtus, assembly GCF_963584025.1. NCBI lineage: Eukaryota > Metazoa > Chordata > Actinopteri > Labriformes > Labridae > Labrus > Labrus mixtus. The sequence continues at coordinate 362,924 of NW_026870274.1, forward strand.
GATAAACAGACTGTAATGTCTGCAACAGGTAAACAGACTGTAATATCTGCAGCAGGTAAACAGACTGTAACGTCTGCAGGTAAACAGACTGTAACGTCTGCAGCAGGTAAACAGAGTGTAACGTCTGCAGCAGGTAAACAGACTGTAACGTCTGCAGGTAAACAGACTGTAACGTCTGCAGCAGGTAAACAGACTGTAACGTCTGCAGCAGGTAAACAGACTGTATCGTCTGCAGCAGGTAAACAGACTGTAACGTCTGCAGGTAAACAGACTGTAACATCTGCAGCAGGTAAACAGACTGTAACGTCTGCAGCAGGTAAACAGACTGTAATGTCTGCAGGTAAACAGACTGTAAAGTCTGCAGGTAAACAGACTGTATTGTCTGCAGCAGGTAAACAGACTGTAATGTCTGCAGGTAAACAGACTGTAAAGTCTTCAGGTAAACAGACTGTAACGTCTGCAGCAGGTAAACAGACTGTAACGTCTACAGGTAAACAGACTGTAACGTCTGCAGCAGGTAAACAGACTGTAACGTCTGCAGGTAAACAGACTGTAACGTCTGCAGCGGGTAAACAGACTGTAACGTCTGCAGCAGGTAAACAGACTGTAACGTCTGCAGCGGGTAATCAGAGTAACGTCTGCAGCGGGTAAACAGACTGTAACGTCTGCAGCGGGTAAACAGACTGTAACGTCTGCAGGTAAACAGACTGTAACGTCTGCAGGTAAACAGACTGTAACGTCTGCAGGTAAACAGACTGTAACGTCTGCAGCAGGTAAACAGACTGTAACGTCTGCAGCAGTTAAACAGACTGTAACGTCTGCAGTTAAACAGACTGTAATGTCTGCAGGTAAACAGACTGTAATGTCTGCAACAGGTAAACAGACTGTAACGTCTGCAGCAGGTAAACAGACTGTAACGTCTGCAGCAGGTAAACAGACTGTAACTGTTCAGCAGGTAAACAGATTGTAACGTCTGCAGGTAAACAGACTGTAACGTCTGCAGCGGGTAAACAGACTGTAACGTCTGCAGCAGGTAAACAGACTGTAACGTCTGCAGCGGGTAATCAGAGTAACGTCTGCAGCGGGTAAACAGACTGTAACGTCTGCAGCGGGTAAACAGACTGTAACGTCTGCAGGTAAACAGACTGTAACGTCTGCAGGTAAACAGACTGTAACGTCTGCAGGTAAACAGACTGTAACGTCTGCAGGTAAACAGACTGTAACGTCTGCAGCAGGTAAACAGACTGTAACGTCTGCAGCAGTTAAACAGACTGTAACGTCTGCAGTTAAACAGACTGTAATGTCTGCAGGTAAACAGACTGTAATGTCTGCAACAGGTAAACAGACTGTAACGTCTGCAGCAGGTAAACAGACTGTAACGTCTGCAGCAGGTAAACAGATTGTAACGTCTGCAGCGGGTAAACAGACTGTAACGTCTGCAGCAGGTAAACAGGCTGTAACGTCTGCAGCAGGTAAACAGACTGTAACGTCTGCAGCAGGTAAACAGACTGTAACGTCTGCAGCAGGTAAACAGACTGGTTAACAGACTGTAACGTCTGCAGGTAAACAGACTGTAACGTCTGCAGTTAAACAGACTGTAACGTCTACATTTAAACAGACTGTAACGTCTGCAGCAGGTAAACAGACTGTAACTGTTCAGCAGGTAAACAGACTGTAACGTCTGCAGGTATACAGACTGTAACGTCTAGAGGTCAACAGACTGTAACGTCTGCAGCAGGTAAACAGACTGTAACGTCTGCAGTTAAACAGACTGTAATGTCTGCAGATAAACAGACTGTAATGTCTGCAACAGGTAAACAGACTGTAATGTCTGCAGCAGGTAAACAGACTGTAACGTCTGCAGGTAAACAGACTGTAACGTCTGCAGCAGTTAAACAGACTGTAACTATTCAGCAGGTAAACAGATTGTAACGTCTGCAGCGGGTAAACAGACTGTAACGTCTGCAGCGGGTAATCAGAGTAACGTCTGCAGCGGGTAAACAGACTGTAACGTCTGCAGCAGGTAAACAGACTGTCACGTCTGCAGCGGGTAATCAGAGTAACGTCTGCAGCGGGTAAACAGACTGTAACGTCTGCAGGTAAACAGACTGTAACGTCTGCAGCAGGTAAACAGACTGTAACGTCTGCAGCGGGTATACAGACTGTAACTGTTCAGCAGGTAAACAGACTGTAACGTCTGCAGCGGGTAAACAGACTGTAACGTCTGCAGCAGGTAAACAGACTGTAACGTCTGCAGCGGGTAATCAGAGTAACGTCTGCAGCGGGTAAACAGACTGTAACGTCTGCAGCGGGTAAACAGACTGTAACGTCTGCAGGTAAACAGACTGTAACGTCTGCAGGTAAACAGACTGTAACGTCTGCAGCAGGTAAACAGACTGTAACGTCTGCAGCAGTTAAACAGACTGTAACGTCTGCAGTTAAACAGACTGTAATGTCTGCAGGTAAACAGACTGTAATGTCTGCAACAGGTAAACAGACTGTAACGTCTGCAGCAGGTAAACAGACTGTAACGTCTGCAGCAGGTAAACAGATTGTAACGTCTGCAGCGGGTAAACAGACTGTAACGTCTGCAGCAGGTAAACAGGCTGTAACGTCTGCAGCAGGTAAACAGACTGTAACGTCTGCAGCAGGTAAACAGACTGTAACGTCTGCAGCAGGTAAACAGACTGGTTAACAGACTGTAACGTCTGCAGGTAAACAGACTGTAACGTCTGCAGCAGGTAAACAGACTGTAACGTCTGCAGCAGGTAAACGGACTGTAACGTCTGCAGGTAAACAGACTGTAACGTCTGCAGCAGGTAAACAGACTGTAACGTCTGCAGCGAGTAAAGAGACTGTAACGTCTGCAGGTAAACAGACTGTAACGTCTGCAGCAGGTAAACAGACTGTAACGTCTGCAGCAGGTAAACAGGCTGTAACGCCTGCAGTTAAACAGACTGTAATGTCTGCAGGTAAACAGACTGTAACGTCTGCAGTTAAACAGACTGTAATGTCTGCAGGTAAACAGACTGTAATGTCTGCAGGTAAACACACTGTAATGTCTGCAACAGGTAAACAGACTGTAACTGTTCAGCGGGTAAACAGACTGTAACGTCTGCAGGTAAACAGACTGTAACATCTGCAGCAGGTAAACAGACTGTAACGTCTGCAGCAGGTAAACAGACTGTAATGTCTGCAGGTAAACAGACTGTAACGTCTGCAGCAGGTAAACAGACTGTAACGTCTGCAGCAGGTAAACAGACTGTAACGTCTGCAGCAGGTAAACAGACTGTAACGTCTGCAGGTAAACAAACTGTAACGTCTGCAGCGGGTAAACAGACTGTAACGTCTGCAGCAGGTAAACAGACTGTAACGTCTGCAGCGGGTAATCAGAGTAACGTCTGCAGCGGGTAAACAGACAGTAACGTCTGCAGGTAAACAGAGAGTAACGTCTGCAGCAGGTAAACAGACTGTAACGTCTGCAGCGGGTATACAGACTGTAACTGTTCAGCAGGTAAACAGGCTGTAACGTCTGCAGCAGGTAAACAGACTGTAACGTCTGCAGGTAAACAGACTGTAAAGTCTGCAGGTAAACAGACTGTAACGTCTGCAGCAGGTAAACAGAGTGTAACGTCTGCAGCAGGTAAACAGACTGTAACGTCTGCAGGTAAACAGACTGTAACGTCTGCAGCAGGTAAACAGACTGTAACGTCTGCAGCAGGTAAACAGACTGTATCGTCTGCAGCAGGTAAACAGACTGTAACGTCTGCAGGTAAACAGACTGTAACATCTGCAGCAGGTAAACAGACTGTAACGTCTGCAGCAGGTAAACAGACTGTAATGTCTGCAGGTAAACAGACTGTAAAGTCTGCAGGTAAACAGACTGTAACGTCTGCAGCAGGTAAACAGACTGTAATGTCTGCAGGTAAACAGACTGTAAAGTCTTCAGGTAAACAGACTGTAACGTCTGCAGCAGGTAAACAGACTGTAACGTCTACAGGTAAACAGACTGTAACGTCTGCAGCAGGTAAACAGACTGTAACGTCTGCAGGTAAACAGACTGTAACGTCTGCAGCGGGTAAACAGACTGTAACGTCTGCAGCAGGTAAACAGACTGTAACGTCTGCAGCGGGTAATCAGAGTAACGTCTGCAGCGGGTAAACAGACTGTAACGTCTGCAGCGGGTAAACAGACTGTAACGTCTGCAGGTAAACAGACTGTAACGTCTGCAGGTAAACAGACTGTAACGTCTGCAGGTAAACAGACTGTAACGTCTGCAGCAGGTAAACAGACTGTAACGTCTGCAGCAGTTAAACAGACTGTAACGTCTGCAGTTAAACAGACTGTAATGTCTGCAGGTAAACAGACTGTAATGTCTGCAACAGGTAAACAGACTGTAACGTCTGCAGCAGGTAAACAGACTGTAACTGTTCAGCAGGTAAACAGATTGTAACGTCTGCAGGTAAACAGACTGTAACGTCTGCAGCGGGTAAACAGACTGTAACGTCTGCAGCAGGTAAACAGACTGTAACGTCTGCAGCGGGTAATCAGAGTAACGTCTGCAGCGGGTAAACAGACTGTAACGTCTGCAGCGGGTAAACAGACTGTAACGTCTGCAGGTAAACAGACTGTAACGTCTGCAGGTAAACAGACTGTAACGTCTGCAGGTAAACAGACTGTAACGTCTGCAGCAGGTAAACAGACTGTAACGTCTGCAGCAGTTAAACAGACTGTAACGTCTGCAGTTAAACAGACTGTAATGTCCGCAGGTAAACAGACTGTAATGTCTGCAACAGGTAAACAGACTGTAACGTCTGCAGCAGGTAAACAGACTGTAACGTCTTCAGCAGGTAAACAGATTGTAACGTCTGCAGCGGGTAAACAGACTGTAACGTCTGCAGCAGGTAAACAGGCTGTAACGTCTGCAGCAGGTAAACAGACTGTAACGTCTGCAGCAGGTAAACAGACTGTAACGTCTGCAGCAGGTAAACAGACTGGTTAACAGACTGTAACGTCTGCAGGTAAACAGACTGTAACGTCTGCAGTTAAACAGACTGTAACGTCTACATTTAAACAGACTGTAACGTCTGCAGCAGGTAAACAGACTGTAACTGTTCAGCAGGTAAACAGACTGTAACGTCTGCAGGTATACAGACTGTAACGTCTAGAGGTAAACAGACTGTAACGTCTGCAGCAGGTAAACAGACTGTAACGTCTGCAGTTAAACAGACTGTAATGTCTGCAGATAAACAGACTGTAATGTCTGCAACAGGTAAACAGACTGTAATGTCTGCAGCAGGTAAACAGACTGTAACGTCTGCAGGTAAACAGACTGTAACGTCTGCAGCAGGTAAACAGAGTGTAACGTCTGCAGCAGGTAAACAGACTGTAACATCTGCAGCGGGTAAACAGACTGTAACGTCTGCAGCAGGTAAACAGACTGTAACGTCTGCAGCAGGTAAACAGACTGTAACGTCTGCAGCAGGTAAACAGGCTATAACGTCTGCAGCAGGTAAACAGACTGTAACGTCTGCAGGTAAACAGACTGTAAAGTCTGCAGGTAAACAGACTGTAAAGTCTGCAGGTAAATAGACTGTAATGTCTGCAGCAGGTAAACAGACTGTAACGTCTGCAGGTAAACAGACTGTAACGTCTGCAGCAGGTAAACAGACTGTAACGTCTGCAGCAGGTAAACAGACTGTAACGTCTGCAGCAGGTAAACAGACTGTAACGTCTGCAGTTAAACAGACTGTAATGTCTGCAGGTAAACACACTGTAACGTCTGCAGTTAAACAGACTGTAATGTCTGCAGGTAAACAGACTGTAATGTCTGCAGGTAAACAGACTGTAATGTCTGCAACAGGTAAACAGACTGTAACTGTTCAGCGGGTAGACAGACTGTAACGTCTGCAGCAGGTAAACAGACTGTAACGTCTGGAGGTGAACAGACTGTATCGTCTGCAGCAGGTAAACAGACTGTAACGTCTGCAGGTAAACAGACTGTAACATCTGCAGCAGGTAAACAGACTGTAATGTCTGCAGCAGGTAAACAGACTGTAATGTCTGCAGGTAAACAGACTGTAAAGTCTGCAGGTAAACAGACTGTAACGTCTGCAGCAGGTAAACAGACTGTAATGTCTGCAGGTAAACAGACTGTAAAGTCTTCAGGTAAACAGACTGTAACGTCTGCAGCAGGTAAACAGACTGTAACGTCTACAGGTAAACAGACTGTAACGTCTGCAGCAGGTAAACAGAATGTAACGTCTGCAGGTAAACAGACTGTAACGTCTGCAGCGGGTAAACAGACTGTAACGTCTGCAGCAGGTAAACAGACTGTAACGTCTGCAGCGGGTAATCAGAGTAACGTCTGCAGCGGGTAAACAGATTGTAACGTCTGCAGCGGGTAAACAGACTGTAACGTCTGCAGGTAAACAGACTGTAACGTCTGCAGGTAAACAGACTGTAACGTCTGCAGGTAAACAGACTGTAACGTCTGCAGCAGGTAAACAGACTGTAACGTCTGCAGCAGTTAAACAGACTGTAACGTCTGCAGTTAAACAGACTGTAATGTCTGCAGGTAAACAGACTGTAATGTCTGCAACAGGTAAACAGACTGTAACGTCTGCAGCAGGTAAACAGACTGTAACGTCTGCAGCAGGTAAACAGACTGTAACTGTTCAGCAGGTAAACAGATTGTAAAGTCTGCAGCGGGTAAACAGACTGTAACGTCTGCAGCAGGTAAACAGGCTGTAACGTCTGCAGCAGGTAAACAGACTGTAACGTCTGCAGCAGGTAAACAGACTGTAACGTCTGCAGCAGGTAAACAGACTGGTTAACAGACTGTAACGTCTGCAGGTAAACAGACTGTAACGTCTGCAGTTAAACAGACTGTAACGTCTACATTTAAACAGACTGTAACGTCTGCAGCAGGTAAACAGACTGTAACTGTTCAGCAGGTAAACAGACTGTAACGTCTGCAGGTATACAGACTGTAACGTCTAGAGGTAAACAGACTGTAACGTCTGCAGCAGGTAAACAGACTGTAACGTCTACAGTTAAACAGACTGTAATGTCTGCAGATAAACAGACTGTAATGTCTGCAACAGGTAAACAGACTGTAATGTCTGCAGCAGGTAAACAGACTGTAACGTCTGCAGCAGGTAAACAGACTTTAACTGTTCAGCAGGTAAACAGATTGTAACGTTTGCAGCAGGTAATCAGAGTAACGTCTGCAGCGGGTAAACAGACTGTAACGTCTGCAGGTAAACAGACAGTAACGTCTGCAGGTAAACAGACTGTAAAGTCTGCAGGTAAACAGACTGTAATGTCTGCAGCAGGTAAACAGACTGTAACTGTTCAGCGGGTAGACAGACTGTAACGTCTGCAGCAGGTAAACAGACTGTAACGTCTGGAGGTGAACAGACTGTATCGTCTGCAGCAGGTAAACAGACTGTAACGTCTGCAGGTAAACAGACTGTAACATCTGCAGCAGGTAAACAGACTGTAATGTCTGCAGCAGGTAAACAGACTGTAATGTCTGCAGGTAAACAGACTGTAAAGTCTGCAGGTAAACAGACTGTAACGTCTGCAGCAGGTAAACAGACTGTAATGTCTGCAGGTAAACAGACTGTAAAGTCTTCAGGTAAACAGACTGTAACGTCTGCAGCAGGTAAACAGACTGTAACGTCTACAGGTAAACAGACTGTAACGTCTGCAGCAGGTAAACAGACTGTAACGTCTGCAGGTAAACAGACTGTAACGTCTGCAGCGGGTAAACAGACTGTAACGTCTGCAGCAGGTAAACAGACTGTAACGTCTGCAGCGGGTAATCAGAGTAACGTCTGCAGCGGGTAAACAGATTGTAACGTCTGCAGCGGGTAAACAGACTGTAACGTCTGCAGGTAAACAGACTGTAACGTCTGCAGGTAAACAGACTGTAACGTCTGCAGGTAAACAGACTGTAACGTCTGCAGCAGGTAAACAGACTGTAACGTCTGCAGCAGTTAAACAGACTGTAACGTCTGCAGTTAAACAGACTGTAATGTCTGCAGGTAAACAGACTGTAATGTCTGCAACAGGTAAACAGACTGTAACGTCTGCAGCAGGTAAACAGACTGTAACGTCTGCAGCAGGTAAACAGACTGTAACTGTTCAGCAGGTAAACAGATTGTAAAGTCTGCAGCGGGTAAACAGACTGTAACGTCTGCAGCAGGTAAACAGGCTGTAACGTCTGCAGCAGGTAAACAGACTGTAACGTCTGCAGCAGGTAAACAGACTGTAACGTCTGCAGCAGGTAAACAGACTGGTTAACAGACTGTAACGTCTGCAGGTAAACAGACTGTAACGTCTGCAGTTAAACAGACTGTAACGTCTACATTTAAACAGACTGTAACGTCTGCAGCAGGTAAACAGACTGTAACTGTTCAGCAGGTAAACAGACTGTAACGTCTGCAGGTATACAGACTGTAACGTCTAGAGGTAAACAGACTGTAACGTCTGCAGCAGGTAAACAGACTGTAACGTCTACAGTTAAACAGACTGTAATGTCTGCAGATAAACAGACTGTAATGTCTGCAACAGGTAAACAGACTGTAATGTCTGCAGCAGGTAAACAGACTGTAACGTCTGCAGCAGGTAAACAGGCTGTAACGTCTGCAGCAGGTAAACAGACTGTAACGTCTGCAGGTAAACAGACTGTAAAGTCTGCAGGTAAACAGACTGTAACGACTGCAGCAGGTAAACAGAGTGTAACGTCTGCAGCAGGTAAACAGACTGTAACGTCTGCAGGTAAACAGACTGTAACGTCTGCAGCAGGTAAACAGACTGTAATGTCTGCAGCAGATAAACAGACTGTAATGTCTGCAGGTAAACAGACTGTAACGTCTGCAGCAGGTAAACAGACTGTAACGTCTGCAGCGGGTAAACAGACTGTAACGTCTGCAGGTAAACAGACTTTAACATCTGCGGCAGGTAAACAGACTGTAACGTCTGCAGCAGGTAAACAGGCTGTAACGCCTGCAGTTAAACAGACTGTAATGTCTGCAGGTAAACAGACTGTAACGTCTGCAGTTAAACAGACTGTAATGTCTGCAGGTAAACAGACTGTAATGTCTGCAGGTAAACAGACTGTAATGTCTGCAACAGGTAAACAGACTGTAACTGTTCAGCGGGTAAACAGACTGTAACGTCTGCAGGTAAACAGACTGTAACATCTGCAGCAGGTAAACAGACTGTAACGTCTGCAGCAGGTAAACAGACTGTAATGTCTGCAGGTAAACAGACTGTAAAGTCTGCAGGTAAACAGACTGTAATGTCTGCAACAGGTAAACAGACTGTAACTGTTCAGCGGGTAAACAGACTGTAACGTCTGCAGCAGGAAAACAGACTGTCACTTCTGCAGGTGAACAGACTGTATCGTCTGCAGCAGGTAAACAGACTGTAACGTCTGCAGGTAAACAGACTGTAACATCTGCAGCAGGAAAACAGACTGTAACGTCTGCAGCAGGTAAACAGACTGTGATGTCTGCAGGTAAACAGACTGTAAAGTCTGCAGGTAAACAGACTGTAACGTCTGCAGCAGGTAAACAGACTGTAACGTCTGCAGCAGGTAAACAGACTGTAACGTCTGCAGCAGGTAAACAGACTGTAACGTCTGCAGGTAAACAAACTGTAACGTCTGCAGCAGGTAAACAGACTGTAACGTCTGCAGCAGGTAAACAGACTGTAACGTCTGCAGCGGGTAATCAGAGTAACGTCTGCAGCGGGTAAACAGACAGTAACGTCTGCAGGTAAACAGACAGTAACGTCTGCAGCAGGTAAACAGACTGTAACGTCTGCAGCGGGTAAACAGACTGTAACGTCTGCAGCGGGTAAACAGACTGTAACGTCTGCAGGTAAACAGACTGTAACGTCTGCAGCAGGTAAACAGACTGTAACGTCTGCAGCAGGTTAACAGGCTGTAACGTCTGCAGCAGGTAAACAGACTGTAACGTCTGCAGGTAAACAGACTGTAAAGTCTGCAGGTAAACAGACTGTAACGACTGCAGCAGGTAAACAGAGTGTAACGTCTGCAGCAGGTAAACAGACTGTAACGTCTGCAGGTAAACAGACTGTAACGTCTGCAGCAGGTAAACAGACTGTAACGTCTGCAGCAGATAAACAGACTGTAACGTCTGCAGGTAAACAGACTGTAACGTCTGCAGCAGGTAAACAGACTGTAACGTCTGCAGCGGGTAAACAGACTGTAACGTCTGCAGGTAAACAGACTTTAACATCTGCAGCAGGTAAACAGACTGTAACGTCTGCAGCAGGTAAACAGGCTGTAACGCCTGCAGTTAAACAGACTGTAATGTCTGCAGGTAAACAGACTGTAACGTCTGCAGTTAAACAGACTGTAATGTCTGCAGGTAAACAGACTGTAATGTCTGCAGGTAAACAGACTGTAATGTCTGCAACAGGTAAACAGACTGTAACTGTTCAGCGGGTAAACAGACTGTAACGTCTGCAGGTAAACAGACTGTAACATCTGCAGCAGGTAAACAGACTGTAACGTCTGCAGCAGGTAAACAGACTGTAATGTCTGCAGGTAAACAGACTGTAAAGTCTGCAGGTAAACAGAATGTAACGTCTGCAGCAGGTAAACAGACTGTAACGTCTGCAGCAGGTAAACAGACTGTAACGTCTGCAGCAGGTAAACAGACTGTAACGTCTGCAGGTAAACAAACTGTAACGTCTGCAGCGGGTAAACAGACTGTAACGTCTGCAGCAGGTAAACAGACTGTAACGTCTGCAGCGGGTAATAAGAGTAACGTCTGCAGCGGGTAAACAGACAGTAACGTCTGCAGGTAAACAGAGAGTAACGTCTGCAGCAGGTAAACAGACTGTAACGTCTGCAGCGGGTATACAGACTGTAACTGTTCAGCAGGTAAACAGGCTGTAACGTCTGCAGCAGGTAAACAGACTGTAACGTCTGCAGGTAAACAGACTGTAAAGTCTGCAGGTAAACAGACTGTAACGTCTGCAGCAGGTAAACAGACTGTAACGTCTGCAGCAGGTAAACAGACTGTATCGTCTGCAGCAGGTAAACAGACTGTAACGTCTGCAGGTAAACAGACTGTAACATCTGCAGCAGGTAAACAGACTGTAACGTCTGCAGCAGGAAAAACAGACTGTAATGTCTGCAGGTAAACAGACTGTAAAGTCTGCAGGTAAACAGACTGTAACGTCTGCAGCAGGTAAACAGACTGTAATGTCTGCAGGTAAACAGACTGTAAAGTCTTCAGGTAAACAGACTGTAACGTCTGCAGCAGGTAAACAGACTGTAACGTCTACAGGTAAACAGACTGTAACGTCTGCAGCAGGTAAACAGACTGTAACGTCTGCAGGTAAACAGACTGTAACGTCTGCAGCGGGTAAACAGACTGTAACGTCTGCAGCAGGTAAACAGACTGTGACGTCTGCAGCGGGTAATCAGAGTAACGTCTGCAGCGGGTAAACAGACTGTAACGTCTGCAGCGGGTAAACAGACTGTAACGTCTGCAGGTAAACAGACTGTAACGTCTGCAGGTAAACAGACTGTAACGTCTGCAGGTAAACAGACTGTAACGTCTGCAGCAGATAAACAGACTGTAACGTCTGCAGCAGTTAAACAGACTGTAACGTCTGCAGTTAAACAGACTGTAATGTCTGCAGGTAAACAGACTGTAATGTCTGCAACAGGTAAACAGACTGTAACGTCTGCAGCAGGTAAACAGACTGTAACGTCTGCAGCAGGTAAACAGACTGTAACTGTTCAGCAGGTAAACAGACTGTAACGTCTGCAGCAGGTAAACAGACTGTAACGTCTGCAGCAGGTAAACAGACTGGTTAACAGACTGTAACGTCTGCAGGTAAACAGACTGTAACGTCTGCAGTTAAACAGACTGTAACGTCTACATTTAAACAGACTGTAACGTCTGCAGCAGGTAAACAGACTGTAACTGTTCAGCAGGTAAACAGACTGTAACGTCTGCAGGTATACAGACTGTAACGTCTAGAGGTAAACAGACTGTAACGTCTGCAGCAGGTAAACAGACTGTAACGTCTGCAGTTAAACAGACTGTAATGTCTGCAGATAAACAGACTGTAATGTCTGCAACAGGTAAACAGACTGTATTGTCTGCAGCAGGTAAACAGACTGTAACGTCTGCAGCAGGTAAACAGACTTTAACTGTTCAGCAGGTAAACAGATTGTAACGTCTGCAGCGGGTAAACAGACTGTAACGTCTGCAGCGGGTAAACAGACTGTAACGTCTGCAGCGGGTATACAGACTGTAACTGTTCAGCAGGTAAACAGACTGTAACGTCTGCAGGTAAACAGACTGTAACGTCTGCAGCGGGTAAACAGACTGTAACGTCTGCAGGTAAACAGACTGTAACGTCTGCAGCAGGTAAACAGACTGTAACGTCTGCAGCAGGTAAACAGGCTGTAACGTCTGCAGCACGTAAACAGACTGTAACGTCTGCAGGTAAACAGACTGTAACGTCTGCAGGTAAACAGACTGTAAAGTCTGCAGGTAAACAGACTGTAATGTCTGCAGCAGGTAAACAGACTGTAACGTTTGCAGTTAAACAGACTGTAACGTCTGCAGCAGGTAAACAGACTGTAACGTCTGCAGTTAAACAGACTGTAATGTCTGCAGGTAAACAGACTGTAACGTCTGCAGCAGGTAAACAGACTGTAACGTTTGCAGGTAAACAGACTGTAACGTCTGCAGCAGGTAAACAGACTTTAACGTTTGCAGCAGGTAAACAGACTGTTACGTCTGCAGGTAAACAGACTGTTACGTCTGCAGGTAAACAGACTGTAACGTCTGCAGCAGGTAAACAGACTGTAACGTCTGCAGCAGGTAAACAGGCTGTAACGCCTACAGCAGGTAAACAGACTGTAACGTCTGCAGTTAAACAGACTGTAACATCTGCAGGTAAACAGACTGTAATGTCTGCAGCAGGTAAACAGACTGTAACGTCTCCAGTTAAACAGACTGTAATGTCTGCAGGCAAACAGACTGTAACGTCTGCAGTTAAACAGACTGTAATGTCTGCAGGTAAACAGACTGTAATGTCTGCAGGTAAACAGACTGTAATGTCTGCAACAGGTAAACAGACTGTAACTGTTAAGCGGGTAAACAGACTGTAACGTCTGCAGCAGGAAAACAGACTGTCACTTCTGCAGGTGAACAGACTGTATCGTCTGCAGCAGGTAAACAGACTGTAACGTCTGCAGGTAAACAGACTGTAACATCTGCAGCAGGAAAACAGACTGTAACGTCTGCAGCAGGTAAACAGACTGTAATGTCTGCAGGTAAACAGACTGTAAAGTCTGCAGGTAAACAGACTGTAACGTCTGCAGCAGGTAAACAGACTGTAACGTCTGCAGCAGGTAAACAGACTGTAACGTCTGCAGAAGGTAAACAGACTGTAACGTCTGCAGGTAAACAAACTGTAACGTCTGCAGGTAAACAGACTGTAACGTCTGCAGGTAAACAGACTGTAACGTCTGCAGCAGGTAAACAGACTGTAACGTCTGCAGCAGGTAAACAGGCTGTAACGCCTACAGTAGGTAAACAGACTGTAACGTCTGCAGTTAAACAGACTGTAACATCTGCAGGTAAACAGACTGTAATGTCTGCAGCAGGTAAACAGACTGTAACGTCTGCAGTTAAACAGACTGTAATGTCTGCAGGCAAACAGACTGTAACGTCTGCAGTTAAACAGACTGTAATGTCTGCAGGTAAACAGACTGTAATGTCTGCAGGTAAACAGACTGTAATGTCTGCAACAGGTAAACAGACTGTAACTGTTCAGCGGGTAAACAGACTGTAACGTCTGCAGCAGGAAAACAGACTGTCACTTCTGCAGGTGAACAGACTGTATCGTCTGCAGCAGGTAAACAGACTGTAACGTCTGCAGGTAAACAGACTGTAACATCTGCAGCAGGAAAACAGACTGTAACGTCTGCAGCAGGTAAACAGACTGTGATGTCTGCAGGTAAACAGACTGTAAAGTCTGCAGGTAAACAGACTGTAACGTCTGCAGCAGGTAAACAGACTGTAACGTCTGCAGCAGGTAAACAGACTGTAACGTCTGCAGGTAAACAAACTGTAACGTCTGCAGCAGGTAAACAGACTGTAACGTCTGCAGCAGGTAAACAGACTTTAACGTCTGCAGCGGGTAATCAGAGTAACGTCTGCAGCGGGTAAACAGACAGTAACGTCTGCAGGTAAACAGACAGTAACGTCTGCAGCAGGTAAACAGACTGTAACGTCTGCAGCGGGTAAACAGACTGTAACGTCTGCAGCGGGTAAACAGACTGTAACGTCTGCAGGTATACAGACTGTAACGTCTGCAGCAGGTAAACAGACTGTAACGTCTGCTGCAGGTAAACAGGCTGTAACGTCTGCAGCAGGTAAACAGACTGTAATGTCTGCAGGTAAACAGACTGTAAAGTCTGCAGGTAAACAGACTGTAACGTCTGCAGCAGGTAAACAGACTGTAACGTCTGCAGCGGGTAAACAGACTGTAACGTCTGCAGCGGGTAAACAGACTGTAACGTCTGCAGGTAAACAGACTGTAACGTCTGCAGCAGGTAAACAGACTGTAACGTCTGCAGCAGGAAAACAGACTGTAACGTCTGCAGCAGGTAAACAGACTGTAATGTCTGCAGGTAAACAGACTGTAAAGTCTGCAGGTAAACAGACTGTAACGTCTGCAGCAGGTAAACATAGTGTAACGTCTGCAGCAGGTAAACAGACTGTAACGTCTGCAGGTAAACAGACTGTAACGTCTGCAGCAGGTAAACAGACTGTAACGTCTGCAGCAGGTAAACAGACTGTAACGTCTGCAGCAGTTAAACAGACTGTAACGTCTGCAGCAGGTAAACAGACTGTAACGTCTGCAGCGGGTAAACAGACTGTAACGTCTGCAGGTAAACAGACTGTAACATCTGCAGCAGGTAAACAGACTGTAACGTCTGCAGCAGGTAAACAGGCTGTAACGCCTGCAGTTAAACAGACTGTAATGTCTGCAGGTAAACAGACTGTAACGTCTGCAGTTAAACAGACTGTAATGTCTGCAGGTAAACAGACTGTAATGTCTGCAGGTAAACAGACTGTAATGTCTGCAACAGGTAAACAGACTGTAACTGTTCAGCGGGTAAACAGACTGTAACGTCTGCAGGTAAACAGACTGTAACATCTGCAGCAGGTAAAGAGACTGTAACGTCTGCAGCAGGTAAACAGACTGTAATGTCTGCAGGTAAACAGACTGTAAAGTCTGCAGGTAAACAGACTGTAACGTCTGCAGCAGGTAAACAGACTGTAACGTCTGCAGCAGGTAAACAGACTGTAACGTCTGCAGCAGGTAAACAGACTGTAACGTCTGCAGGTAAACAAACTGTAACGTCTGCAGCGGGTAAACAGACTGTAACGTCTGCAGCAGGTAAACAGACTGTAACGTCTGCAGCGGGTATTCAGAGTAACGTCTGCAGTGGGTAAACAGACAGTAACGTCTGCAGGTAAACAGAGAGTAACGTCTGCAGCAGGTAAACAGACTGTAACGTCTGCAGGTA
Source organism: Labrus mixtus (assembly GCF_963584025.1). Lineage (NCBI taxonomy): Eukaryota > Metazoa > Chordata > Actinopteri > Labriformes > Labridae > Labrus > Labrus mixtus. The sequence goes on from NW_026870274.1 coordinate 378,531, forward strand.
AACAGACTGTAACATCTGAATCAGGTAAACAGACTGTAACGTCTGCAGCAGGTAAACAGACTGTAACGTCTGCAGGTAAACAGACTGTAACATCTGCAGCAAGTAAACAGACTGTAACGTCTACAGCAGGTAAACAGACTGTAATGTCTGCAGGTAAACAGACTGTAAAGTCTGCAGGTAAACAGACTGTAACGTCTGCAGCAGGTAAACAGACTGTAACGTCTGCAGCAGGTAAACAGACTGTAACGTCTGCAGCAGGTAAACAGACTGTAACGTCTGCAGGTAAACAAACTGTAACGTCTGCAGCGGGTAAACAGACTGTAACGTCTGCAGCAGGTAAACAGACTGTAACGTCTGCAGCAGGTAAACAGACTGTAACGTCTGCAGCAGGTAAACAGACTGTAACTGCTCAGCAGGTAAACAGATTGTAACGTCTGCAGCGGGTAATCAGAGTAACGTCTGCAGCGGGTAAACAGACTGTAACGTCTGCAGGTAAACAGACTGTAACATCTGCAGCAGGTAAACAGACTGTAACGTCTGCAGCAGGTAAACAGGCTGTAACGCCTGCAGTTAAACAGACTGTAATGTCTGCAGGTAAACAGACTGTAACGTCTGCAGTTAAACAGACTGTAATGTCTGCAGGTAAACAGACTGTAATGTCTGCAGGTAAACAGACTGTAATGTCTGCAACAGGTAAACAGACTGTAACTGTTCAGCGGGTAAACAGACTGTAACGTCTGCAGGTAAACAGACTGTAACATCTGCAGCAGGTAAAGAGACTGTAACGTCTGCAGCAGGTAAACAGACTGTAATGTCTGCAGGTAAACAGACTGTAAAGTCTGCAGGTAAACAGACTGTAACGTCTGCAGCAGGTAAACAGACTGTAACGTCTGCAGCAGGTAAACAGACTGTAACGTCTGCAGCAGGTAAACAGACTGTAACGTCTGCAGGTAAACAAACTGTAACGTCTGCAGCGGGTAAACAGACTGTAACGTCTGCAGCAGGTAAACAGACTGTAACGTCTGCAGCGGGTAATCAGAGTAACGTCTGCAGTGGGTAAACAGACAGTAACGTCTGCAGGTAAACAGAGAGTAACGTCTGCAGCAGGTAAACAGACTGTAACGTCTGCAGGTAAACAGACTGTAACATCTGAATCAGGTAAACAGACTGTAACGTCTGCAGCAGGTAAACAGACTGTAACGTCTGCAGGTAAACAGACTGTAACATCTGCAGCAAGTAAACAGACTGTAACGTCTACAGCAGGTAAACAGACTGTAATGTCTGCAGGTAAACAGACTGTAAAGTCTGCAGGTAAACAGACTGTAACGTCTGCAGCAGGTAAACAGACTGTAACGTCTGCAGCAGGTAAACAGACTGTAACGTCTGCAGCAGGTAAACAGACTGTAACGTCTGCAGGTAAACAAACTGTAACGTCTGCAGCGGGTAAACAGACTGTAACGTCTGCAGCAGGTAAACAGACTGTAACGTCTGCAGCAGGTAAACAGACTGTAACGTCTGCAGCAGGTAAACAGACTGTAACTGCTCAGCAGGTAAACAGATTGTAACGTCTGCAGCGGGTAATCAGAGTGACGTCTGCAGCGGGTAAACAGACTGTAACGTCTGCAGGTAAACAGACAGTAACGTCTGCAGCAGGTAAACAGACTGTATCGTCTGCAGCGGGTATACAGACTGTAACTGTTCAGCAGGTAAACAGACTGTAACGTCTGCAGCGGGTAAACAGACTGTAACGTCTGCAGCGGGTAAACAGACTGTAACGTCTGCAGCGGGTATACAGACTGTAACTGTTCAGCAGGTAAACAGACTGTAACGTCTGCAGGTAAACAGACTGTAACGTCTGCAGCGGGTAAACAGACTGTAACGTCTGCAGGTAAACAGACTGTAACGTCTGCAGCAGGTAAACAGACTGTAACGTCTGCAGCAGGTAAACAGGCTGTAACGTCTGCAGCACGTAAACAGACTGTAACGTCTGCAGGTAAACAGACTGTAACGTCTGCAGCAGGTAAACAGACTGTAACGTCTGCAGCAGGTAAACAGGCTGTAACGCCTACAGCAGGTAAACAGACTGTAATGTCTGCAGTTAAACAGACTGTAACATCTGCAGGTAAACAGACTGTAATGTCTGCAGCAGGTAAACAGACTGTAACGTCTGCAGTTAAACAGACTGTAATGTCTGCAGGCAAACAGACTGTAACGTCTGCAGTTAAACAGACTGTAATGTCTGCAGGTAAACAGACTGTAATGTCTGCAGGTAAACAGACTGTAATGTCTGCAACAGGTAAACAGACTGTAACTGTTCAGCGGGTAAACAGACTGTAACGTCTGCAGCAGGAAAACAGACTGTCACTTCTGCAGGTGAACAGACTGTATCGTCTGCAGCAGGTAAACAGACTGTAACGTCTGCAGGTAAACAGACTGTAACATCTGCAGCAGGAAAACAGACTGTAACGTCTGCAGCAGGTAAACAGACTGTGATGTCTGCAGGTAAACAGACTGTAAAGTCTGCAGGTAAACAGACTGTAACGTCTGCAGCAGGTAAACAGACTGTAACGTCTGCAGCAGGTAAACAGACTGTAACGTCTGCAGCAGGTAAACAGACTGTAACGTCTGCAGGTAAACAAACTGTAACGTCTGCAGCAGGTAAACAGACTGTAACGTCTGCAGCAGGTAAACAGACTTTAACGTCTGCAGCGGGTAATCAGAGTAACGTCTGCAGCGGGTAAACAGACAGTAACGTCTGCAGGTAAACAGACAGTAACGTCTGCAGCAGGTAAACAGACTGTAACGTCTGCAGCGGGTAAACAGACTGTAACGTCTGCAGCGGGTAAACAGACTGTAACGTCTGCAGGTAAACAGACTGTAACGTCTGCAGCAGGTAAACAGACTGTAACGTCTGCAGCAGGTAAACAGGCTGTAACGTCTGCAGCAGGTAAACAGACTGTAATGTCTGCAGGTAAACAGACTGTAAAGTCTGCAGGTAAACAGACTGTAACGTCTGCAGCAGGTAAACAGACTGTAACGTCTGCAGGTAAACAAACTGTAACGTCTGCAGCGGGTAAACAGACTGTAACGTCTGCAGCAGGTAAACAGACTGTAACGTCTGCAGCGGGTAATCAGAGTAACGTCTGCAGCGGGTAAACAGACAGTAACGTCTGCAGGTAAACAGAGAGTAACGTCTGCAGCAGGTAAACAGACTGTAACGTCTGCAGGTAAACAGACTGTAACATCTGCAGCAGGTAAACAGACTGTAACGTCTGCAGCAGGTAAACAGACTGTAACGTCTGCAGGTAAACAGACTGTAACATCTGCAGCAGGTAAACAGACTGTAACGTCTGCAGCAGGTAAACAGACTGTAATGTCTGCAGGTAAACAGACTGTAAAGTCTGCAGGTAAACAGACTGTAACGTCTGCAGCAGGTAAACAGACTGTAACGTCTGCAGCAGGTAAACAGACTGTAACGTCTGCAGCAGGTAAACAGACTGTAACGTCTGCAGGTAAACAGACTGTAACGTCTGCAGCAGGTAAACAGACTGTAACTGCTCAGCAGGTAAACAGATTGTAACGTCTGCAGCGGGTAATCAGAGTAACGTCTGCAGCGGGTAAACAGACTGTAACGTCTGTAGGTAAACAGACAGTAACGTCTGCAGCAGGTAAACAGACTGTATCGTCTGCAGCGGGTATACAGACTGTAACTGTTCAGCAGGTAAACAGACTGTAACGTCTGCAGCGGGTAAACAGACTGTAACGTCTGCAGCGGGTAAACAGACTGTAACGTCTGCAGCGGGTATACAGACTGTAACTGTTCAGCAGGTAAACAGACTGTAACGTCTGCAGGTAAACAGACTGTAACGTCTGCAGCGGGTAAACAGACTGTAACGTCTGCAGGTAAACAGACTGTAACGTCTGCAGCAGGTAAACAGACTGTAACGTCTGCAGCAGGTAAACAGGCTGTAACGTCTGCAGCACGTAAACAGACTGTAACGTCTGCAGGTAAACAGACTGTAACGTCTGCAGGTAAACAGACTGTAAAGTCTGCAGGTAAACAGACTGTAATGTCTGCAGCAGGTAAACAGACTGTAACGTTTGCAGGTAAACAGACTGTAACGTCTGCAGCAGGTAAACAGGCTGTAACGCCTACAGCAGGTAAAAAGGCTGTAACGTCTGCAGCACGTAAACAGACTGTAACGTCTGCAGGTAAACAGACTGTAACGTCTGCAGCAGGTAAACAGACTGTAACGTCTGCAGCAGGTAAACAGGCTGTAACGCCTACAGCAGGTAAACAGACTGTAACGTCTGCAGTTAAACAGACTGTAACATCTGCAGGTAAACAGACTGTAATGTCTGCAGCAGGTAAACAGACTGTAACGTCTGCAGTTAAACAGACTGTAATGTCTGCAGGCAAACAGACTGTAACGTCTGCAGTTAAACAGACTGTAATGTCTGCAGGTAAACAGACTGTAATGTCTGCAGGTAAACAGACTGTAATGTCTGCAACAGGTAAACAGACTGTAACTGTTCAGCGGGTAAACAGACTGTAACGTCTGCAGCAGGAAAACAGACTGTCACTTCTGCAGGTGAACAGACTGTATCGTCTGCAGCAGGTAAACAGACTGTAACGTCTGCAGGTAAACAGACTGTAACATCTGCAGCAGGAAAACAGACTGTAACGTCTGCAGCAGGTAAACAGACTGTGATGTCTGCAGGTAAACAGACTGTAAAGTCTGCAGGTAAACAGACTGTAACGTCTGCAGCAGGTAAACAGACTGTAACGTCTGCAGCAGGTAAACAGACTGTAACGTCTGCAGCAGGTAAACAGACTGTAACGTCTGCAGGTAAACAAACTGTAACGTCTGCAGCAGGTAAACAGACTGTAACGTCTGCAGCAGGTAAACAGACTTTAACGTCTGCAGCGGGTAATCAGAGTAACGTCTGCAGCGGGTAAACAGACAGTAACGTCTGCAGGTAAACAGACAGTAACGTCTGCAGCAGGTAAACAGACTGTAACGTCTGCAGCGGGTAAACAGACTGTAACGTCTGCAGCGGGTAAACAGACTGTAACGTCTGCAGGTAAACAGACTGTAACGTCTGCAGCAGGTAAACAGACTGTAATGTCTGCAGCAGGTAAACAGGCTGTAACGTCTGCAGCAGGTAAACAGACTGTAATGTCTGCAGGTAAACAGACTGTAAAGTCTGCAGGTAAACAGACTGTAACGTCTGCAGCAGGTAAACAGACTGTAACGTCTGCAGCGGGTAAACAGACTGTAACGTCTGCAGCGGGTAAACAGACTGTAACGTCTGCAGGTAAACAGACTGTAAAGTCTGCAGGTAAACAGACTGTAACGTCTGCAGCAGGTAAACAGAGTGTAACGTCTGCAGCAGGTAAACAGACTGTAACGTCTGCAGGTAAACAGACTGTAACGTCTGCAGCAGGTAAACAGACTGTAACGTCTGCAGCAGGTAAACAGACTGTAACGTCTGCAGGTAAACAGACTGTAACGTCTGCAGCAGGTAAACAGACTGTAACGTCTGCAGCGGGTAAACAGACTGTAACGTCTGCAGGTAAACAGACTGTAACATCTGCAGCAGGTAAACAGACTGTAACGTCTGCAGCAGGTAAACAGGCTGTAACGCCTGCAGTTAAACAGACTGTAATGTCTGCAGGTAAACAGACTGTAACGTCTGCAGTTAAACAGACTGTAATGTCTGCAGGTAAACAGACTGTAATGTCTGCAGGTAAACAGACTGTAATGTCTGCAACAGGTAAACAGACTGTAACTGTTCAGCGGGTAAACAGACTGTAACGTCTGCAGGTAAACAGACTGTAACATCTGCAGCAGGTAAACAGACTGTAACGTCTGCAGCAGGTAAACAGACTGTAATGTCTGCAGGTAAACAGACTGTAAAGTCTGCAGGTAAACAGACTGTAACGTCTGCAGCAGGTAAACAGACTGTAACGTCTGCAGCAGGTAAACAGACTGTAACGTCTGCAGCAGGTAAACAGACTGTAACGTCTGCAGGTAAACAAACTGTAACGTCTGCAGCGGGTAAACAGACTGTAACGTCTGCAGCAGGTAAACAGACTGTAACGTCTGCAGCGGGTAATCAGAGTAACGTCTGCAGCGGGTAAACAGACAGTAACGTCTGCAGGTAAACAGAGAGTAACGTCTGCAGCAGGTAAACAGACTGTAACGTCTGCAGGTAAACAGACTGTAACATCTGCAGCAGGTAAACAGACTGTAACGTCTGCAGCAGGTAAACAGACTGTAACGTCTGCAGGTAAACAGACTGTAACATCTGCAGCAGGTAAACAGACTGTAACGTCTGCAGCAGGTAAACAGACTGTAATGTCTGCAGGTAAACAGACTGTAAAGTCTGCAGGTAAACAGACTGTAACGTCTGCAGCAGGTAAACAGACTGTAACGTCTGCAGCAGGTAAACAGACTGTAACGTCTGCAGGTAAACAGACTGTAACGTCTGCAGCAGGTAAACAGACTGTAACGTCTGCAGGTAAACAAACTGTAACGTCTGCAGCAGGTAAACAGACTGTAACGTCTGCAGCAGGTAAACAGACTGTAACGTCTGCAGCAGGTAAACAGACTGTAACGTCTGCAGCGGGTAATCAGAGTAACGTCTGCAGCAGGTAAACAGACAGTAACGTCTGCAGCAGGTAAACAGACTGTAACGTCTGCAGCAGGTAAACAGACTGTAACGTCTGCAGGTAAACAAACTGTAACGTCTGCAGCGGGTAAACAGACTGTAACGTCTGCAGCAGGTAAACAGACTGTAACGTCTGCAGCGGGTAATCAGAGTAACGTCTGCAGCGGGTAAACAGACAGTAACGTCTGCAGGTAAACAGAGAGTAACGTCTGCAGCAGGTAAACAGACTGTAACGTCTGCAGGTAAACAGACTGTAACATCTGCAGCAGGTAAACAGACTGTAACGTCTGCAGCAGGTAAACAGACTGTAACGTCTGCAGGTAAACAGACTGTAACATCTGCAGCAGGTAAACAGACTGTAACGTCTGCAGCAGGTAAACAGACTGTAATGTCTGCAGGTAAACAGACTGTAAAGTCTGCAGGTAAACAGACTGTAACGTCTGCAGCAGGTAAACAGACTGTAACGTCTGCAGCAGGTAAACAGACTGTAACGTCTGCAGCAGGTAAACAGACTGTAAAGTCTGCAGGTAAACAAACTGTAACGTCTGCAGCGGGTAAACAGACTGTAACGTCTGCAGCAGGTAAACAGACTGTAACGTCTGCAGCAGGTAAACAGACTGTAACTGTTCAGCAGGTAAACAGATTGTAACGTCTGCAGCGGGTAATCAGAGTAACGTCTGCAGCGGGTAAACAGACTGTAACGTCTGCAGGTAAACAGACAGTTACGTCTGCAGCAGGTAAACAGACTGTATCGTCTGCAGCGGGTATACAGACTGTAACTGTTCAGCAGGTAAACAGACTGTAACGTCTGCAGCGGGTAAACAGACTGTAACGTCTGCAGCGGGTAAACAGACTGTAACGTCTGCAGCGGGTATACAGACTGTAACTGTTCAGCAGGTAAACAGACTGTAACGTCTGCAGGTAAACAGACTGTAACGTCTGCAGCGGGTAAACAGACTGTAACGTCTGCAGGTAAACAGACTGTAACGTCTGCAGCAGGTAAACAGACTGTAACGTCTGCAGCAGGTAAACAGACTGTAACGTTTGCAGGTAAACAGACTGTAACGTCTGCAGCAGGTAAACAGACTGTAACGTCTGCAGTTAAACAGACTGTAATGTCTGCAGGTAAACAGACTGTAACGTCTGCAGCAGGTAAACAGACTGTAACGTTTGCAGGTAAACAGACTGTAACGTCTGCAGCAGGTAAACAGACTTTAACGTTTGCAGCAGGTAAACAGACTGTTACGTCTGCAGGTAAACAGACTGTAACGTCTGCAGCAGGTAAACAGACTGTAACGTCTGCAGCAGGTAAACAGGCTGTAACGCCTACAGCAGGTAAACAGACTGTAACGTCTGCAGTTAAACAGACTGTAACATCTGCAGGTAAACAGACTGTAATGTCTGCAGCAGGTAAACAGACTGTAACGTCTGCAGTTAAACAGACTGTAATGTCTGCAGACAAACAGACTGTAACGTCTGCAGTTAAACAGACTGTAATGTCTGCAGGTAAACAGACTGTAATGTCTGCAGGTAAACAGACTGTAATGTCTGCAACAGGTAAACAGACTGTAACTGTTCAGCGGGTAAACAGACTGTAACGTCTGCAGCAGGAAAACAGACTGTCACTTCTGCAGGTGAACAGACTGTATCGTCTGCAGCAGGTAAACAGACTGTAATGTCTGCAGGTAAACAGACTGTAACATCTGCAGCAGGAAAACAGACTGTAACGTCTGCAGCAGGTAAACAGACTGTAATGTCTGCAGGTAAACAGACTGTAAAGTCTGCAGGTAAACAGACTGTAACGTCTGCAGCAGGTAAACAGACTGTAACATCTGCAGCAGGTAAACAGACTGTAACGTCTGCAGCAGGTAAACAGACTGTAACGTCTGCAGGTAAACAAACTGTAACGTCTGCAGGTAAACAGACTGTAACGTCTGCAGGTAAACAGACTGTAACGTCTGCAGCAGGTAAACAGAGTGTAACGTCTGCAGCAGGTAAACAGGCTGTAACGCCTACAGCAGGTAAACAGACTGTAACGTCTGCAGTTAAACAGACTGTAACATCTGCAGGTAAACAGACTGTAATGTCTGCAGCAGGTAAACAGACTGTAACGTCTGCAGTTAAACAGACAGTAATGTCTGCAGGCAAACAGACTGTAACGTCTGCAGTTAAACAGACTGTAATGTCTGCAGGTAAACAGACTGTAATGTCTGCAGGTAAACAGACTGTAATGTCTGCAACAGGTAAACAGACTGTAACTGTTCAGCGGGTAAACAGACTGTAACGTCTGCAGCAGGAAAACAGACTGTCACTTCTGCAGGTGAACAGACTGTATCGTCTGCAGCAGGTGAACAGACTGTAATGTCTGCAGGTAAACAGACTGTAACATCTGCAGCAGGAAAACAGACTGTAACGTCTGCAGCAGGTAAACAGACTGTGATGTCTGCAGGTAAACAGACTGTAAAGTCTGCAGGTAAACAGACTGTAACGTCTGCAGCAGGTAAACAGACTGTAACGTCTGCAGCAGGTAAACAGACTGTAACGTCTGCAGCAGGTAAACAGACTGTAACGTCTGCAGGTAAACAAACTGTAACGTCTGCAGCAGGTAAACAGACTGTAACGTCTGCAGCAGGTAAACAGACTGTAACGTCTGCAGCGGGTAATCAGAGTAACGTCTGCAGCGGGTAAACAGACAGTAACGTCTGCAGGTAAACAGACAGTAACGTCTGCAGCAGGTAAACAGAGTGTAACGTCTGCAGCAGGTAAACAGACTGTAACGTCTGCAGCAGGTAAACAGACTGTAGCGTCTGCAGGTAAACAGACTGTAACGTCTGCAGCGGGTAAACAGACTGTAACGTCTGCAGGTAAACAGACTGTAACATCTGCAGCAGGTAAACAGACTGTAACGTCTGCAGCAGGTAAACAGGCTGTAACGCCTGCAGTTAAACAGACTGTAATGTCTGCAGGTAAACAGACTGTAACGTCTGCAGGTAAACAGACTGTAAAGTCTGCAGGTAAACAGACTGTAACGTCTGCAGCAGGTAAACAGACTGTAACGTCTGCAGCAGGTAAACAGACTGTAACGTCTGCAGCAGGTAAACAGACTGTAACGTCTGCAGGTAAACAAACTGTAACGTCTGCAGCAGGTAAACAGACTGTAACGTCTGCAGCAGGTAAACAGACTGTAACGTCTGCAGCGGGTAATCAGAGTAACGTCTGCAGCGGGTAAACAGACAGTAACGTCTGCAGGTAAACAGACAGTAACGTCTGCAGCAGGTAAACAGAGTGTAACGTCTGCAGCAGGTAAACAGACTGTAACGTCTGCAGCAGGTAAACAGACTGTAGCGTCTGCAGGTAAACAGACTGTAACGTCTGCAGCGGGTAAACAGACTGTAACGTCTGCAGGTAAACAGACTGTAACATCTGCAGCAGGTAAACAGACTGTAACGTCTGCAGCAGGTAAACAGGCTGTAACGCCTGCAGTTAAACAGACTGTAATGTCTGCAGGTAAACAGACTGTAATGTCTGCAGGTAAACAGACTGTAATGTCTGCAACAGGTAAACAGACTGTAACTGTTCAGCGGGTAAACAGACTGTAACGTCTGCAGGTAAACAGACTGTAACATCTGCAGCAGGTAAACAGACTGTAACGTCTGCAGCAGGTAAACAGACTGTAATGTCTGCAGGTAAACAGACTGTAAAGTCTGCAGGTAAACAGACTGTAACGTCTGCAGCAGGTAAACAGACTGTAACGTCTGCAGCAGGTAAACAGACTGTAACGTCTGCAGCAGGTAAACAGACTGTAACGTCTGCAGGTAAACAAACTGTAACGTCTGCAGCGGGTAAACAGACTGTAACGTCTGCAGCAGGTAAACAGACTGTAACGTCTGCAGCGGGTAATCAGAGTAACGTCTGCAGCGGGTAAACAGAAAGTAACGTCTGCAGGTAAACAGAGAGTTACGTCTGCAGCAGGTAAACAGACTGTAACGTCTGCAGCGGGTATACAGACTGTAACTGTTCAGCAGGTAAACAGGCTGTAACGTCTGCAGGAGGTAAACAGACTGTAACGTCTGCAGGTAAACAGACTGTAAAGTCTGCAGGTAAACAGACTGTAACGTCTGCAGCAGGTAAACAGAGTGTAACGTCTGCAGCAGGTAAACAGACTGTAACGTCTGCAGGTAAACAGACTGTAACGTCTGCAGCAGGTAAACAGACTGTATCGTCTGCAGCGGGTATACAGACTGTAACTGTTCAGCAGGTAAACAGACTGTAACGTCTGCAGCGGGTAAACAGACTGTATCGTCTGCAGCGGGTAAACAGACTGTAACGTCTGCAGCGGGTATACAGACTGTAACTGTTCAGCAGGTAAACAGACTGTAACGTCTGCAGGTAAACAGACTGTAACGTCTGCAGCGGGTAAACAGACTGTAACGTCTAAAGGTAAACAGACTGTAACGTCTGCAGCAAGTAAACAGACTGTAACGTCTGCAGCAGGTAAACAGGCTGTAACGTCTGCAGCACGTAAACAGACTGTAACGTCTGCAGGTAAACAGACTGTAACGTCTGCAGGTAAACAGACTGTAAAGTCTGCAGGTAAACAGACTGTAATGTCTGCAGCAGGTAAACAGACTGTAACGTTTGCAGGTAAACAGACTGTAACGTCTGCAGCAGGTAAACAGGCTGTAACGCCTACAGCAGGTAAACAGACTGTAACGTCTGCAGTTAAACAGACTGTAACATCTGCAGGTAAACAGACTGTAATGTCTGCAGCAGGTAAACAGACTGTAACGTCTGCAGTTAAACAGACTGTAATGTCTGCAGGCAAACAGACTGTAACGTCTGCAGTTAAACAGACTGTAATGTCTGCAGGTAAACAGACTGTAATGTCTGCAGGTAAACAGACTGTAATGTCTGCAACAGGTAAACAGACTGTAACTGTTCAGCGGGTAAACAGACTGTAACGTCTGCAGCAGGAAAACAGACTGTCACTTCTGCAGGTGAACAGACTGTATCGTCTGCAGCAGGTAAACAGACTGTAACGTCTGTAGGTAAACAGACTGTAACATCTGCAGCAGGTAAACAGACTGTGATGTCTGCAGGTAAACAGACTGTAAAGTCTGCAGGTAAACAGACTGTAACGTCTGCAGCAGGTAAACAGACTGTAACGTCTGCAGCAGGTAAACAGACTGTAACGTCTGCAGCAGGTAAACAGACTGTAACGTCTGCAGGTAAACAAACTGTAACGTCTGCAGCAGGTAAACAGACAGTAACGTCTGCAGCAGATAAACAGACTGTAACGTCAGCAGCGGGTAAACAGACTGTAACGTCTGCAGCGGGTAAACAGACTGTAACGTCTGCAGGTAAACAGACTGTAACGTCTGCAGCAGTTAAACAGACTGTAACGTCTGCAGCAGGTAAACAGGCTGTAACGTCTGCAGCAGGTAAACAGACTGTAACGTCTGCAGGTAAACAGACTGTAAAGTCTGCAGCTAAACAGACTGTAACGTCTGCAGCAGGTAAACAGAGTGTAACGTCTGCAGCAGGTAAACAGACTGTAACGTCTGCAGGTAAACAGACTGTAACGTCTGCAGCAGGTAAACAGACTGTAACGTCTGCAGCAGGTAAACAGACTGTAACGTCTGCAGGTAAACAGACTGTAACGTCTGCAGCAGGTAAACAGACTGTAACGTCTGCAGCGGGTAAACAGACTGTAACGTCTGCAGGTAAACAGACTGTAACATCTGCAGCAGGTAAACAGACTGTAACGTCTGCAGCAGGTAAACAGGCTGTAACGCCTGCAGTTAAACAGACTGTAATGTCTGCAGGTAAACAGACTGTAACGTCTGCAGTTAAACAGACTGTAATGTCTGCAGGTAAACAGACTGTAATGTCTGCAGGTAAACAGACTAATGTCTGCAACAGGTAAACAGACTGTAACTGTTCAGCGGGTAAACAGACTGTAACGTCTGCAGGTAAACAGACTGTAACATCTGCAGCAGGTAAACAGACTGTAATGTCTGCAGGTAAACAGACTGTAAAGTCTGCAGGTAAACAGACTGTAACGTCTGCAGCAGGTAAACAGACTGTAACGTCTGCAGCAGGTAAACAGACTGTAACGTCTGCAGCAGGTAAACAGACTGTAACGTCTGCAGGTAAACAAACTGTAACGTCTGCAGCGGGTAAACAGACTGTAACGTCTGCAGCAGGTAAACAGACTGTAACGTCTGCAGCGGGTAATCAGAGTAACGTCTGCAGCGGGTAAACAGACAGTAACGTCTGCAGATAAACAGAGAGTAACGTCTGCAGCAGGTAAACAGACTGTAACGTCTGCAGCGGGTATACAGACTAACTGTTCAGCAGGTAAACAGACTGTAACGTCTGCAGGTAAACAGACTGTAAAGTCTGCAGGTAAACAGACTGTAACGTCTGCAGCAGGTAAACAGAGTGTAACGTCTGCAGCAGGTAAACAGACTGTAACGTCTGCAGCAGGTAAACAGACTGTAACGTCTGCAGCAGGTAAACAGACTGTATCGTCTGCAGCACGTAAACAGACTGTAACGTCTGCAGGTAAACAGACTGTAACATCTGCAGCAGGTAAACAGACTGTAACGTCTGCAGCAGGTAAACAGACTGTAATGTCTGCAGGTAAACAGACTGTAAAGTCTGCAGGTAAACAGACTGTAACGTCTGCAGCAGGTAAACAGACTGTAATGTCTGCAGGTAAACAGACTGTAAAGTCTTCAGGTAAACAGACTGTAACGTCTGCAGCAGGTAAACAGACTGTAACGTCTACAGGTAAACAGACTGTAACGTCTGCAGCAGGTAAACAGACTGTAACGTCTGCAGGTAAACAGACTGTAACGTCTGCAGCGGGTAAACAGACTGTAACGTCTGCAGCAGGTAAACAGACTGTGACGTCTGCAGCGGGTAATCAGAGTAACGTCTGCAGCGGGTAAACAGACTGTAACGTCTGCAGCGGGTAAACAGACTGTAACGTCTGCAGGTAAACAGACTGTAACGTCTGCAGGTAAACAGACTGTAACGTCTGCAGGTAAACAGACTGTAACGTCTGCAGCAGGTAAACAGACTGTAACGTCTGCAGCAGTTAAACAGACTGTAACGTCTGCAGTTAAACAGACTGTAATGTCTGCAGGTAAACAGACTGTAATGTCTGCAACAGGTAAACAGACTGTAACGTCTGCAGCAGGTAAACAGACTGTAACGTCTGCAGCAGGTAAACAGACTGTAACTGTTCAGCAGGTAAACAGATTGTAACGTCTGCAGCGGGTAAACAGACTGTAACGTCTGCAGCAGGTAAACAGGCTGTAACGTCTGCAGCAGGTAAACAGACTGTAACGTCTGCAGCAGGTAAATAGACTGTAACGTCTGCAGCAGGTAAACAGACTGGTTAACAGACTGTAACGTCTGCAGGTAAACAGACTGTAACGTCTGCAGTTAAACAGACTGTAACGTCTACATTTAAACAGACTGTAACGTCTGCAGCAGGTAAACAGACTGTAACTGTTCAGCAGGTAAACAGACTGTAACGTCTGCAGGTATACAGACTGTAACGTCTAGAGGTAAACAGACTGTAACGTCTGCAGCAGGTAAACAGACTGTAACGTCTGCAGTTAAACAGACTGTAATGTCTGCAGATAAACAGACTGTAATGTCTGCAACAGGTAAACAGACTGTATTGTCTGCAGCAGGTAAACAGACTGTAACGTCTGCAGCAGGTAAACAGACTTTAACTGTTCAGCAGGTAAACAGATTGTAACGTCTGCAGCAGGTAATCAGAGTAACGTCTGCAGCGGGTAAACAGACTGTAACGTCTGCAGGTAAACAGACAGTAACGTCTGCAGGTAAACAGACTGTAAAGTCTGCAGGTAAACAGACTGTAATGTCTGCAGCAGGTAAACAGACTGTACATTTTGCAGGTAAACAGACTGTAACGTCTGCAGAAGGTAAACAGATTGTAACGTCTGCAGTTAAACAGACTGTAATGTCTGCAGGTAAACAGACTGTAATGTCTGCAACAGGTAAACAGACTGTAATGTCTGCAGCAGGTAAACAGACTGTAATGTCTGCAGCAGGTAAACAGACTGTAACTGTTCAGCAGGTAAACAGATTGTAACGTCTGCAGCGGGTAATCAGAGTAACGTCTGCAGCGGGTAAACAGACTGTAACGTCTGCCGGTAAACAGACAGTAACGTCTGCAGCAGGTAAACAGACTGTATCGTCTGCAGCGGGTATACAGACTGTAACTGTTCAGCAGGTAAACAGACTGTAACGTCTGCAGCGGGTAAACAGACTGTAACGTCTGCAGCGGGTAAACAGACTGTAACGTCTGCAGCGGATATACAGACTGTAACTGTTCAGCAGGTAAACAGACTGTAACGTCTGCAGGTAAACAGACTGTAACGTCTGCAGCGGGTAAACAGACTGTAACGTCTGCAGGTAAACAGACTGTAACGTCTGCAGCAGGTAAACAGACTGTAACGTCTGCAGCAGGTAAACAGGCTGTAACGTCTGCAGCACGTAAACAGACTGTAACGTCTGCAGGTAAACAGACTGTAACGTCTGCAGGTAAACAGACTGTAAAGTCTGCAGGTAAACAGACTGTAATGTCTGCAGCAGGTAAACAGACTGTAACGTTTGCAGGTAAACAGACTGTAACGTCTGCAGCAGGTAAACAGACTGTAACGTCTGCAGTTAAACAGACTGTAATGTCTGCAGGTAAACAGACTGTAACGTCTGCAGCAGGTAAACAGACTGTAACGTTTGCAGGTAAACAGACTGTAACGTCTGCAGCAGGTAAACAGACTTTAACGTTTGCAGCAGGTAAACAGACTGTTACGTCTGCAGGTAAACAGACTGTAACGTCTGCAGCAGGTAAACAGACTGTAACGTCTGCAGCAGGTAAACAGGCTGTAACGCCTACAGCAGGTAAACAGACTGTAACGTCTGCAGTTAAACAGACTGTAACATCTGCAGGTAAACAGACTGTAATGTCTGCAGCAGGTAAACAGACTGTAACGTCTGCAGTTAAACAGACTGTAATGTCTGCAGGCAAACAGACTGTAACGTCTGCAGTTAAACAGACTGTAATGTCTGCAGGTAAACAGACTGTAATGTCTGCAGGTAAACAGACTGTAATGTCTGCAACAGGTAAACAGACTGTAACTGTTCAGCGGGTAAACAGACTGTAACGTCTGCAGCAGGAAAACAGACTGTCACTTCTGCAGGTGAACAGACTGCAACGTCTGCAGCAGGTAAACAGACTGTAATGTCTGCAGGTAAACAGACTGTAACATCTGCAGCAGGAAAACAGACTGTAACGTCTGCAGCAGGTAAACAGACTGTGATGTCTGCAGGTAAACAGACTGTAAAGTCTGCAGGTAAACAGACTGTAACGTCTGCAGCAGGTAAACAGACTGTAACGTCTGCAGCAGGTAAACAGACTGTAACGTCTGCAGGTAAACAAACTGTAACGTCTGCAGCAGGTAAACAGACTGTAACGTCTGCAGCAGGTAAACAGACTGTAACGTCTGCAGCGGGTAATCAGAGTAACGTCTGCAGCGGGTAAACAGACAGTAACGTCTGCAGGTAAACAGACAGTAACGTCTGCAGCAGGTAAACAGAGTGTAACGTCTGCAGCAGGTAAACAGACTGTAACGTCTGCAGGTAAACAGACTGTAACGTCTGCAGCAGGTAAACAGACTGTAACGTCTGCAGCAGGTAAACAGACTGTAGCGTCTGCAGGTAAACAGACTGTAACGTCTGCAGCGGGTAAACAGACTGTAACGTCTGCAGGTAAACAGACTGTAACATCTGCAGCAGGTAAACAGACTGTAACGTCTGCAGCAGGTAAACAGGCTGTAACGCCTGCAGTTAAACAGACTGTAATGTCTGCAGGTAAACAGACTGTAACGTCTGCAGTTAAACAGACTGTAATGTCTGCAGGTAAACAGACTGTAATGTCTGCAGGTAAACAGACTGTAATGTCTGCAACAGGTAAACAGACTGTAACTGTTCAGCGGGTAAACAGACTGTAACGTCTGCAGGTAAACAGACTGTAACATCTGCAGCAGGTAAACAGACTGTAACGTCTGCAGCAGGTAAACAGACTGTAATGTCTGCAGGTAAACAGACTGTAAAGTCTGCAGGTAAACAGACTGTAACGTCTGCAGCAGGTAAACAGACTGTAACGTCTGCAGCAGGTAAACAGACTGTAACGTCTGCAGCAGGTAAACAGACTGTAACGTCTGCAGGTAAACAAACTGTAACGTCTGCAGGTAAACAAACTGTAACGTCTGCAGCGGGTAAACAGACTGTAACGTCTGCAGCAGGTAAACAGACTGTAACGTCTGCAGCGGGTAATCAGAGAAACGTCTGCAGCGGGTAAACAGAAAGTAACGTCTGCAGGTAAACAGAGAGTTACGTCTGCAGCAGGTAAACAGACTGTAACGTCTGCAGCGGGTGTACAGACTGTAACTGTTCAGCAGGTAAACAGGCTGTAACGTCTGCAGGAGGTAAACAGACTGTAACGTCTGCAGGTAAACAGACTGTAAAGTCTGCAGGTAAACAGACTGTAACGTCTGCAGCAGGTAAACAGAGTGTAACGTCTGCAGCAGGTAAACAGACTGTAACGTCTGCTGGTAAACAGACTGTAACGTCTGCAGCAGGTAAACAGACTGTATCGTCTGCAGCGGGTATACAGACTGTAACTGTTCAGCAGGTAAACAGACTGTAACGTCTGCAGCGGGTAAACAGACTGTATCGTCTGCAGCGGGTAAACAGACTGTAACGTCTGCAGCGGGTATACAGACTGTAACTGTTCAGCAGGTAAACAGACTGTAACGTCTGCAGGTAAACAGACTGTAACGTCTGCAGCGGGTAAACAGACTGTAACGTCTAAAGGTAAACAGACTGTAACGTCTGCAGCAGGTAAACAGACTGTAACGTCTGCAGCAGGTAAACAGGCTGTAACGTCTGCAGCACGTAAACAGACTGTAACGTCTGCAGGTAAACAGACTGTAACGTCTGCAGGTAAACAGACTGTAAAGTCTGCAGGTAAACAGACTGTAATGTCTGCAGCAGGTAAACAGACTGTAACGTTTGCAGGTAAACAGACTGTAACGTCTGCAGCAGGTAAACAGACTGTAACGTCTGCAGTTAAACAGACTGTAATGTCTGCAGGTAAACAGACTGTAACGTCTGCAGCAGGTAAACAGACTGTAACGTTTGCAGGTAAACAGACTGTAACGTCTGCAGCAGGTAAACAGACTTTAACGTTTGCAGCAGGTAAACAGACTGTAACGTCTGCAGGTAAACAGACTGTAACGTCTGCAGCAGGTAAACAGACTGTAACGTCTGCAGCAGGTAAACAGGCTGTAACGCCTACAGCAGGTAAACAGACTGTAACGTCTGCAGTTAAACAGACTGTAACATCTGCAGGTAAACAGACTGTAATGTCTGCAGCAGGTAAACAGACTGTAACGTCTGCAGTTAAACAGACTGTAATGTCTGCAGGCAAACAGACTGTAACGTCTGCAGTTAAACAGACTGTAATGTCTGCAGGTAAACAGACTGTAATGTCTGCAGGTAAACAGACTGTAATGTCTGCAACAGGTAAACAGACTGTAACTGTTCAGCGGGTAAACAGACTGTAACGTCTGCAGCAGGAAAACAGACTGTCACTTCTGCAGGTGAACAGACTGTATCGTCTGCAGCAGGTAAACAGACTGTGATGTCTGCAGGTAAACAGACTGTAAAGTCTGCAGGTAAACAGACTGTAACGTCTGCAGCAGGTAAACAGACTGTAACGTCTGCAGCAGGTAAACAGACTGTAACGTCTGCAGCAGGTAAACAGACTGTAACGTCTGCAGGTAAACAAACTGTAACGTCTGCAGCAGGTAAACAGACAGTAACGTCTGCAGCAGGTAAACAGACTGTAACGTCAGCAGCGGGTAAACAGACTGTAACGTCTGCAGCGGGTAAACAGACTGTAACGTCTGCAGGTAAACAGACTGTAACGTCTGCAGCAGTTAAACAGACTGTAACGTCTGCAGCAGGTAAACAGGCTGTAACGTCTGCAGCAGGTAAACAGACTGTAACGTCTGCAGGTAAACAGACTGTAAAGTCTGCAGCTAAACAGACTGTAACGTCTGCAGCAGGTAAACAGAGTGTAACGTCTGCAGCAGGTAAACAGACTGTAACGTCTGCAGGTAAACAGACTGTAACGTCTGCAGCAGGTAAACAGACTGTAACGTCTGCAGCAGGTAAACAGACTGTAACGTCTGCAGGTAAACAGACTGTAACGTCTGCAGCAGGTAAACAGACTGTAACGTCTGCAGCGGGTAAACAGACTGTAACGTCTGCAGGTAAACAGACTGTAACATCTGCAGCAGGTAAACAGACTGTAACGTCTGCAGCAGGTAAACAGGCTGTAACGCCTGCAGTTAAACAGACTGTAATGTCTGCAGGTAAACAGACTGTAACGTCTGCAGTTAAACAGACTGTAATGTCTGCAGGTAAACAGACTGTAATGTCTGCAGGTAAACAGACTAATGTCTGCAACAGGTAAACAGACTGTAACTGTTCAGCGGGTAAACAGACTGTAACGTCTGCAGGTAAACAGACTGTAACATCTGCAGCAGGTAAACAGACTGTAATGTCTGCAGGTAAACAGACTGTAAAGTCTGCAGGTAAACAGACTGTAACGTCTGCAGCAGGTAAACAGACTGTAACGTCTGCAGCAGGTAAACAGACTGTAACGTCTGCAGCAGGTAAACAGACTGTAACGTCTGCAGGTAAACAAACTGTAACGTCTGCAGCGGGTAAACAGACTGTAACGTCTGCAGCAGGTAAACAGACTGTAACGTCTGCAGCGGGTAATCAGAGTAACGTCTGCAGCGGGTAAACAGACAGTAACGTCTGCAGATAAACAGAGAGTAACGTCTGCAGCAGGTAAACAGACTGTAACGTCTGCAGCGGGTATACAGACTAACTGTTCAGCAGGTAAACAGGCTGTAACGTCTGCAGCAGGTAAACAGACTGTAACGTCTGCAGGTAAACAGACTGTAAAGTCTGCAGGTAAACAGACTGTAACGTCTGCAGCAGGTAAACAGAGTGTAACGTCTGCAGCAGGTAAACAGACTGTAACGTCTGCAGCGGGTATACAGACTGTAACTGTTCAGCAGGTAAACAGGCTGTAACGTCTGCAGGAGGTAAACAGACTGTAACGTCTGCAGGTAAACAGACTGTAAAGTCTGCAGGTAAACAGACTGTAACGTCTGCAGCAGGTAAACAGAGTGTAACGTCTGCAGCAGGTAAACAGACTGTAACGTCTGCAGGTAAACAGACTGTAACGTCTGCAGCAGGTAAACAGACTGTATCGTCTGCAGCGGGTATACAGACTGTAACTGTTCAGCAGGTAAACAGACTGTAACGTCTGCAGCGGGTAAACAGACTGTATCGTCTGCAGCGGGTAAACAGACTGTAACGTCTGCAGCGGGTATACAGACTGTAACTGTTCAGCAGGTAAACAGACTGTAACGTCTGCAGGTAAACAGACTGTAACGTCTGCAGCGGGTAAACAGACTGTAACGTCTAAAGGTAAACAGACTGTAACGTCTGCAGCAGGTAAACAGACTGTAACGTCTGCAGCAGGTAAACAGGCTGTAACGTCTGCAGCACGTAAACAGACTGTAACGTCTGCAGGTAAACAGACTGTAACGTCTGCAGGTAAACAGACTGTAAAGTCTGCAGGTAAACAGACTGTAATGTCTGCAGCAGGTAAACAGACTGTAACGTTTGCAGGTAAACAGACTGTAACGTCTGCAGCAGGTAAACAGACTGTAACGTCTGCAGTTAAACAGACTGTAATGTCTGCAGGTAAACAGACTGTAACGTCTGCAGCAGGTAAACAGACTGTAACGTTTGCAGGTAAACAGACTGTAACGTCTGCAGCAGGTAAACAGACTTTAACGTTTGCAGCAGGTAAACAGACTGTAACGTCTGCAGGTAAACAGACTGTAACGTCTGCAGCAGGTAAACAGACTGTAACGTCTGCAGCAGGTAAACAGGCTGTAACGCCTACAGCAGGTAAACAGACTGTAACGTCTGCAGTTAAACAGACTGTAACATCTGCAGGTAAACAGACTGTAACGTCTACAGGTAAACAGACTGTAACGTCTGCAGCAGGTAAACAGACTGTAACGTCTGCAGGTAAACAGACTGTAACGTCTGCAGCGGGTAAACAGACTGTAACGTCTGCAGCAGGTAAACAGACTGTGACGTCTGCAGCGGGTAATCAGAGTAACGTCTGCAGCGGGTAAACAGACTGTAACGTCTGCAGCGGGTAAACAGACTGTAACGTCTGCAGGTAAACAGACTGTAACGTCTGCAGGTAAACAGACTGTAACGTCTGCAGGTAAACAGACTGTAACGTCTGCAGCAGGTAAACAGACTGTAACGTCTGCAGCAGTTAAACAGACTGTAACGTCTGCAGTTAAACAGACTGTAATGTCTGCAGGTAAACAGACTGTAATGTCTGCAACAGGTAAACAGACTGTAACGTCTGCAGCAGGTAAACAGACTGTAACGTCTGCAGCAGGTAAACAGACTGTAACTGTTCAGCAGGTAAACAGATTGTAACGTCTGCAGCGGGTAAACAGACTGTAACGTCTGCAGCAGGTAAACAGGCTGTAACGTCTGCAGCAGGTAAACAGACTGTAACGTCTGCAGCAGGTAAATAGACTGTAACGTCTGCAGCAGGTAAACAGACTGGTTAACAGACTGTAACGTCTGCAGGTAAACAGACTGTAACGTCTGCAGTTAAACAGACTGTAACGTCTACATTTAAACAGACTGTAACGTCTGCAGCAGGTAAACAGACTGTAACTGTTCAGCAGGTAAACAGACTGTAACGTCTGCAGGTATACAGACTGTAACGTCTAGAGGTAAACAGACTGTAACGTCTGCAGCAGGTAAACAGACTGTAACGTCTGCAGTTAAACAGACTGTAATGTCTGCAGATAAACAGACTGTAATGTCTGCAACAGGTAAACAGACTGTATTGTCTGCAGCAGGTAAACAGACTGTAACGTCTGCAGCAGGTAAACAGACTTTAACTGTTCAGCAGGTAAACAGATTGTAACGTCTGCAGCAGGTAATCAGAGTAACGTCTGCAGCGGGTAAACAGACTGTAACGTCTGCAGGTAAACAGACAGTAACGTCTGCAGGTAAACAGACTGTAAAGTCTGCAGGTAAACAGACTGTAATGTCTGCAGCAGGTAAACAGACTGTAAATTTTGCAGGTAAACAGACTGTAACGTCTGCAGAAGGTAAACAGATTGTAACGTCTGCAGTTAAACAGACTGTAATGTCTGCAGGTAAACAGACTGTAATGTCTGCAACAGGTAAACAGACTGTAATGTCTGCAGCAGGTAAACAGACTGTAATGTCTGCAGCAGGTAAACAGACTGTAACTGTTCAGCAGGTAAACAGATTGTAACGTCTGCAGCGGGTAATCAGAGTAACGTCTGCAGCGGGTAAACAGACTGTAACGTCTGCAGGTAAACAGACAGTAACGTCTGCAGCAGGTAAACAGACTGTATCGTCTGCAGCGGGTATACAGACTGTAACTGTTCAGCAGGTAAACAGACTGTAACGTCTGCAGCGGGTAAACAGATTGTAACGTCTGCAGCGGGTAAACAGACTGTAACGTCTGCAGCGGATATACAGACTGTAACTGTTCAGCAGGTAAACAGACTGTAACGTCTGCAGGTAAACAGACTGTAACGTCTGCAGCGGGTAAACAGACTGTAACGTCTGCAGGTAAACAGACTGTAACGTCTGCAGCAGGTAAACAGACTGTAACGTCTGCAGCAGGTAAACAGGCTGTAACGTCTGCAGC
Source organism: Labrus mixtus (assembly GCF_963584025.1). Lineage (NCBI taxonomy): Eukaryota > Metazoa > Chordata > Actinopteri > Labriformes > Labridae > Labrus > Labrus mixtus. Next base: position 401,125 of record NW_026870274.1, read on the forward strand.
ACGTAAACAGACTGTAACGTCTGCAGGTAAACAGACTGTAACGTCTGCAGGTAAACAGACTGTAAAGTCTGCAGGTAAACAGACTGTAATGTCTGCAGCAGGTAAACAGACTGTAACGTTTGCAGGTAAACAGACTGTAACGTCTGCAGCAGGTAAACAGACTGTAACGTCTGCAGTTAAACAGACTGTAATGTCTGCAGGTAAACAGACTGTAACGTCTGCAGCAGGTAAACAGACTGTAACGTTTGCAGGTAAACAGACTGTAACGTCTGCAGCAGGTAAACAGACTTTAACGTTTGCAGCAGGTAAACAGACTGTTACGTCTGCAGGTAAACAGACTGTAACGTCTGCAGCAGGTAAACAGACTGTAACGTCTGCAGCAGGTAAACAGGCTGTAACGCCTACAGCAGGTAAACAGACTGTAACGTCTGCAGTTAAACAGACTGTAACATCTGCAGGTAAACAGACTGTAATGTCTGCAGCAGGTAAACAGACTGTAACGTCTGCAGTTAAACAGACTGTAATGTCTGCAGGCAAACAGACTGTAACGTCTGCAGTTAAACAGACTGTAATGTCTGCAGGTAAACAGACTGTAATGTCTGCAGGTAAACAGACTGTAATGTCTGCAACAGGTAAACAGACTGTAACTGTTCAGCGGGTAAACAGACTGTAACGTCTGCAGCAGGAAAACAGACTGTCACTTCTGCAGGTGAACAGACTGTATCGTCTGCAGCAGGTAAACAGACTGTAACGTCTGCAGTTAAACAGACTGTAATGTCTGCAGATAAACAGACTGTAATGTCTGCAACAGGTAAACAGACTGTATTGTCTGCAGCAGGTAAACAGACTGTAACGTCTGCAGCAGGTAAACAGACTTTAACTGTTCAGCAGGTAAACAGATTGTAACGTCTGCAGCAGGTAATCAGAGTAACGTCTGCAGCGGGTAAACAGACTGTAACGTCTGCAGGTAAACAGACAGTAACGTCTGCAGGTAAACAGACTGTAAAGTCTGCAGGTAAACAGACTGTAATGTCTGCAGCAGGTAAACAGACTGTAAATTTTGCAGGTAAACAGACTGTAACGTCTGCAGAAGGTAAACAGATTGTAACGTCTGCAGTTAAACAGACTGTAATGTCTGCAGGTAAACAGACTGTAATGTCTGCAACAGGTAAACAGACTGTAATGTCTGCAGCAGGTAAACAGACTGTAATGTCTGCAGCAGGTAAACAGACTGTAACTGTTCAGCAGGTAAACAGATTGTAACGTCTGCAGCGGGTAATCAGAGTAACGTCTGCAGCGGGTAAACAGACTGTAACGTCTGCAGGTAAACAGACAGTAACGTCTGCAGCAGGTAAACAGACTGTATCGTCTGCAGCGGGTATACAGACTGTAACTGTTCAGCAGGTAAACAGACTGTAACGTCTGCAGCGGGTAAACAGACTGTAACGTCTGCAGCGGGTAAACAGACTGTAACGTCTGCAGCGGATATACAGACTGTAACTGTTCAGCAGGTAAACAGACTGTAACGTCTGCAGGTAAACAGACTGTAACGTCTGCAGCGGGTAAACAGACTGTAACGTCTGCAGGTAAACAGACTGTAACGTCTGCAGCAGGTAAACAGACTGTAACGTCTGCAGCAGGTAAACAGGCTGTAACGTCTGCAGCACGTAAACAGACTGTAACGTCTGCAGGTAAACAGACTGTAACGTCTGCAGGTAAACAGACTGTAAAGTCTGCAGGTAAACAGACTGTAATGTCTGCAGCAGGTAAACAGACTGTAACGTTTGCAGGTAAACAGACTGTAACGTCTGCAGCAGGTAAACAGACTGTAACGTCTGCAGTTAAACAGACTGTAATGTCTGCAGGTAAACAGACTGTAACGTCTGCAGCAGGTAAACAGACTGTAACGTTTGCAGGTAAACAGACTGTAACGTCTGCAGCAGGTAAACAGACTTTAACGTTTGCAGCAGGTAAACAGACTGTTACGTCTGCAGGTAAACAGACTGTAACGTCTGCAGCAGGTAAACAGACTGTAACGTCTGCAGCAGGTAAACAGGCTGTAACGCCTACAGCAGGTAAACAGACTGTAACGTCTGCAGTTAAACAGACTGTAACATCTGCAGGTAAACAGACTGTAATGTCTGCAGCAGGTAAACAGACTGTAACGTCTGCAGTTAAACAGACTGTAATGTCTGCAGGCAAACAGACTGTAACGTCTGCAGTTAAACAGACTGTAATGTCTGCAGGTAAACAGACTGTAATGTCTGCAGGTAAACAGACTGTAATGTCTGCAACAGGTAAACAGACTGTAACTGTTCAGCGGGTAAACAGACTGTAACGTCTGCAGCAGGAAAACAGACTGTCACTTCTGCAGGTGAACAGACTGTATCGTCTGCAGCAGGTAAACAGACTGTAACGTCTGCAGGTAAACAGACTGTAACATCTGCAGCAGGAAAACAGACTGTAACGTCTGCAGCAGGTAAACAGACTGTAATGTCTGCAGGTAAACAGACTGTAAAGTCTGTAGGTAAACAGACTGTAACGTCTGCAGCAGGTAAACAGACTGTAACGTCTGCAGCAGGTAAACAGACTGTAACGTCTGCAGCAGGTAAACAGACTGTAACGTCTGCAGGTAAACAAACTGTAACGTCTGCAGCAGGTAAACAGACTGTAACGTCTGCAGCAGGTAAACAGACTGTAACGTCTGCAGCGGGTAATCAGAGTAACGTCTGCAGCTGGTAAACAGACAGTAACGTCTGCAGGTAAACAGACAGTAACGTCTGCAGCAGGTAAACAGACTGTAACGTCTGCAGCGGGTAAACAGACTGTAACGTCTGCAGCGGGTAAACAGACTGTAACGTCTGCAGGTAAACAGACTGTAACGTCTGCAGCAGGTAAACAGACTGTAACGTCTGCAGCAGGTAAACAGGCTGTAACGTCTGCAGCAGGTAAACAGACTGTAACGTCTGCAGGTAAACAGACTGTAAAGTCTGCAGGTAAACAGACTGTAACGTCTGCAGCAGGTAAACAGAGTGTAACGTCTGCAGCAGGTAAACAGACTGTAAAGTCTTCAGGTAAACAGACTGTAACGTCTGCAGCAGGTAAACAGACTGTAACGTCTACAGGTAAACAGACTGTAACGTCTGCAGCAGGTAAACAGACTGTAACGTCTGCAGGTAAACAGACTGTAACGTCTGCAGCGGGTAAACAGACTGTAACGTCTGCAGCAGGTAAACAGACTGTGACGTCTGCAGCGGGTAATCAGAGTAACGTCTGCAGCGGGTAAACAGACTGTAACGTCTGCAGCGGGTAAATAGACTGTAACGTCTGCAGGTAAACAGACTGTAACGTCTGCAGGTAAACAGACTGTAACGTCTGCAGGTAAACAGACTGTAACGTCTGCAGCAGGTAAACAGACTGTAACGTCTGCAGCAGTTAAACAGACTGTAACGTCTGCAGTTAAACAGACTGTAATGTCTGCAGGTAAACAGACTGTAATGTCTGCAACAGGTAAACAGACTGTAACGTCTGCAGCAGGTAAACAGACTGTAACGTCTGCAGCAGGTAAACAGACTGTAACTGTTCAGCAGGTAAACAGATTGTAACGTCTGCAGCGGGTAAACAGACTGTAACGTCTGCAGCAGGTAAACAGGCTGTAACGTCTGCAGCAGGTAAACAGACTGTAACGTCTGCAGCAGGTAAATAGACTGTAACGTCTGCAGCAGGTAAACAGACTGGTTAACAGACTGTAACGTCTGCAGGTAAACAGACTGTAACGTCTGCAGTTAAACAGACTGTAACGTCTACATTTAAACAGACTGTAACGTCTGCAGCAGGTAAACAGACTGTAACTGTTCAGCAGGTAAACAGACTGTAACGTCTGCAGGTATACAGACTGTAACGTCTAGAGGTAAACAGACTGTAACGTCTGCAGCAGGTAAACAGACTGTAACGTCTGCAGTTAAACAGACTGTAATGTCTACAGATAAACAGACTGTAATGTCTGCAACAGGTAAACAGACTGTATTGTCTGCAGCAGGTAAACAGACTGTAACGTCTGCAGCAGGTAAACAGACTTTAACTGTTCAGCAGGTAAACAGATTGTAACGTCTGCAGCAGGTAATCAGAGTAACGTCTGCAGCGGGTAAACAGACTGTAACGTCTGCAGGTAAACAGACAGTAACGTCTGCAGGTAAACAGACTGTAAAGTCTGCAGGTAAACAGACTGTAATGTCTGCAGCAGGTAAACAGACTGTACATTTTGCAGGTAAACAGACTGTAACGTCTGCAGAAGGTAAACAGATTGTAACGTCTGCAGTTAAACAGACTGTAATGTCTGCAGGTAAACAGACTGTAATGTCTGCAACAGGTAAACAGACTGTAATGTCTGCAGCAGGTAAACAGACTGTAATGTCTGCAGCAGGTAAACAGACTGTAACTGTTCAGCAGGTAAACAGATTGTAACGTCTGCAGCGGGTAATCAGAGTAACGTCTGCAGCGGGTAAACAGACTGTAACGTCTGCCGGTAAACAGACAGTAACGTCTGCAGCAGGTAAACAGACTGTATCGTCTGCAGCGGGTATACAGACTGTAACTGTTCAGCAGGTAAACAGACTGTAACGTCTGCAGCGGGTAAACAGACTGTAACGTCTGCAGCGGGTAAACAGACTGTAACGTCTGCAGCGGATATACAGATTGTAACTGTTCAGCAGGTAAACAGACTGTAACGTCTGCAGGTAAACAGACTGTAACGTCTGCAGCGGGTAAACAGACTGTAACGTCTGCAGGTAAACAGACTGTAACGTCTGCAGCAGGTAAACAGACTGTAACGTCTGCAGCAGGTAAACAGGCTGTAACGTCTGCAGCACGTAAACAGACTGTAACGTCTGCAGGTAAACAGACTGTAACGTCTGCAGGTAAACAGACTGTAAAGTCTGCAGGTAAACAGACTGTAATGTCTGCAGCAGGTAAACAGACTGTAACGTTTGCAGGTAAACAGACTGTAACGTCTGCAGCAGGTAAACAGACTGTAACGTCTGCAGTTAAACAGACTGTAATGTCTGCAGGTAAACAGACTGTAACGTCTGCAGCAGGTAAACAGACTGTAACGTTTGCAGGTAAACAGACTGTAACGTCTGCAGCAGGTAAACAGACTTTAACGTTTGCAGCAGGTAAACAGACTGTTACGTCTGCAGGTAAACAGACTGTAACGTCTGCAGCAGGTAAACAGACTGTAACGTCTGCAGCAGGTAAACAGGCTGTAACGCCTACAGCAGGTAAACAGACTGTAACGTCTGCAGTTAAACAGACTGTAACATCTGCAGGTAAACAGACTGTAATGTCTGCAGCAGGTAAACAGACTGTAACGTCTGCAGTTAAACAGACTGTAATGTCTGCAGGCAAACAGACTGTAACGTCTGCAGTTAAACAGACTGTAATGTCTGCAGGTAAACAGACTGTAATGTCTGCAGGTAAACAGACTGTAATGTCTGCAACAGGTAAACAGACTGTAACTGTTCAGCGGGTAAACAGACTGTAACGTCTGCAGCAGGAAAACAGACTGTCACTTCTGCAGGTGAACAGACTGTATCGTCTGCAGCAGGTAAACAGACTGTAATGTCTGCAGGTAAACAGACTGTAACATCTGCAGCAGGAAAACAGACTGTAACGTCTGCAGCAGGTAAACAGACTGTGATGTCTGCAGGTAAACAGACTGTAAAGTCTGCAGGTAAACAGACTGTAACGTCTGCAGCAGGTAAACAGACTGTAACGTCTGCAGCAGGTAAACAGACTGTAACGTCTGCAGGTAAACAAACTGTAACGTCTGCAGCAGGTAAACAGACTGTAACGTCTGCAGCAGGTAAACAGACTGTAACGTCTGCAGCGGGTAATCAGAGTAACGTCTGCAGCGGGTAAACAGACAGTAACGTCTGCAGGTAAACAGACAGTAACGTCTGCAGCAGGTAAACAGAGTGTAACGTCTGCAGCAGGTAAACAGACTGTAACGTCTGCAGGTAAACAGACTGTAACGTCTGCAGCAGGTAAACAGACTGTAACGTCTGCAGCAGGTAAACAGACTGTAGCGTCTGCAGGTAAACAGACTGTAACGTCTGCAGCGGGTAAACAGACTGTAACGTCTGCAGGTAAACAGACTGTAACATCTGCAGCAGGTAAACAGACTGTAACGTCTGCAGCAGGTAAACAGGCTGTAACGCCTGCAGTTAAACAGACTGTAATGTCTGCAGGTAAACAGACTGTAACGTCTGCAGTTAAACAGACTGTAATGTCTGCAGGTAAACAGACTGTAATGTCTGCAGGTAAACAGACTGTAATGTCTGCAACAGGTAAACAGACTGTAACTGTTCAGCGGGTAAACAGACTGTAACGTCTGCAGGTAAACAGACTGTAACATCTGCAGCAGGTAAACAGACTGTAACGTCTGCAGCAGGTAAACAGACTGTAATGTCTGCAGGTAAACAGACTGTAAAGTCTGCAGGTAAACAGACTGTAACGTCTGCAGCAGGTAAACAGACTGTAACGTCTGCAGCAGGTAAACAGACTGTAACGTCTGCAGCAGGTAAACAGACTGTAACGTCTGCAGGTAAACAAACTGTAACGTCTGCAGCGGGTAAACAGACTGTAACGTCTGCAGCAGGTAAACAGACTGTAACGTCTGCAGCGGGTAATCAGAGTAACGTCTGCAGCGGGTAAACAGAAAGTAACGTCTGCAGGTAAACAGAGAGTTACGTCTGCAGCAGGTAAACAGACTGTAACGTCTGCAGCGGGTATACAGACTGTAACTGTTCAGCAGGTAAACAGGCTGTAACGTCTGCAGGAGGTAAACAGACTGTAACGTCTGCAGGTAAACAGACTGTAAAGTCTGCAGGTAAACAGACTGTAACGTCTGCAGCAGGTAAACAGAGTGTAACGTCTGCAGCAGGTAAACAGACTGTAACGTCTGCAGGTAAACAGACTGTAACGTCTGCAGCAGGTAAACAGACTGTATCGTCTGCAGCGGGTATACAGACTGTAACTGTTCAGCAGGTAAACAGACTGTAACGTCTGCAGCGGGTAAACAGACTGTATCGTCTGCAGCGGGTAAACAGACTGTAACGTCTGCAGCGGGTATACAGACTGTAACTGTTCAGCAGGTAAACAGACTGTAACGTCTGCAGGTAAACAGACTGTAACGTCTGCAGCGGGTAAACAGACTGTAACGTCTAAAGGTAAACAGACTGTAACGTCTGCAGCAGGTAAACAGACTGTAACGTCTGCAGCAGGTAAACAGGCTGTAACGTCTGCAGCACGTAAACAGACTGTAACGTCTGCAGGTAAACAGACTGTAACGTCTGCAGGTAAACAGACTGTAAAGTCTGCAGGTAAACAGACTGTAATGTCTGCAGCAGGTAAACAGACTGTAACGTTTGCAGGTAAACAGACTGTAACGTCTGCAGCAGGTAAACAGACTGTAACGTCTGCAGTTAAACAGACTGTAATGTCTGCAGGTAAACAGACTGTAACGTCTGCAGCAGGTAAACAGACTGTAACGTTTGCAGGTAAACAGACTGTAACGTCTGCAGCAGGTAAACAGACTTTAACGTTTGCAGCAGGTAAACAGACTGTAACGTCTGCAGGTAAACAGACTGTAACGTCTGCAGCAGGTAAACAGACTGTAACGTCTGCAGCAGGTAAACAGGCTGTAACGCCTACAGCAGGTAAACAGACTGTAACGTCTGCAGTTAAACAGACTGTAACATCTGCAGGTAAACAGACTGTAATGTCTGCAGCAGGTAAACAGACTGTAACGTCTGCAGTTAAACAGACTGTAATGTCTGCAGGCAAACAGACTGTAACGTCTGCAGTTAAACAGACTGTAATGTCTGCAGGTAAACAGACTGTAATGTCTGCAGGTAAACAGACTGTAATGTCTGCAACAGGTAAACAGACTGTAACTGTTCAGCGGGTAAACAGACTGTAACGTCTGCAGCAGGAAAACAGACTGTCACTTCTGCAGGTGAACAGACTGTATCGTCTGCAGCAGGTAAACAGACTGTGATGTCTGCAGGTAAACAGACTGTAAAGTCTGCAGGTAAACAGACTGTAACGTCTGCAGCAGGTAAACAGACTGTAACGTCTGCAGCAGGTAAACAGACTGTAACGTCTGCAGCAGGTAAACAGACTGTAACGTCTGCAGGTAAACAAACTGTAACGTCTGCAGCAGGTAAACAGACAGTAACGTCTGCAGCAGGTAAACAGACTGTAACGTCAGCAGCGGGTAAACAGACTGTAACGTCTGCAGCGGGTAAACAGACTGTAACGTCTGCAGGTAAACAGACTGTAACGTCTGCAGCAGTTAAACAGACTGTAACGTCTGCAGCAGGTAAACAGGCTGTAACGTCTGCAGCAGGTAAACAGACTGTAACGTCTGCAGGTAAACAGACTGTAAAGTCTGCAGCTAAACAGACTGTAACGTCTGCAGCAGGTAAACAGAGTGTAACGTCTGCAGCAGGTAAACAGACTGTAACGTCTGCAGGTAAACAGACTGTAACGTCTGCAGCAGGTAAACAGACTGTAACGTCTGCAGGTAAACAGACTGTAACGTCTGCAGCAGGTAAACAGACTGTAACGTCTGCAGCGGGTAAACAGACTGTAACGTCTGCAGGTAAACAGACTGTAACATCTGCAGCAGGTAAACAGACTGTAACGTCTGCAGCAGGTAAACAGGCTGTAACGCCTGCAGTTAAACAGACTGTAATGTCTGCAGGTAAACAGACTGTAACGTCTGCAGTTAAACAGACTGTAATGTCTGCAGGTAAACAGACTGTAATGTCTGCAGGTAAACAGACTAATGTCTGCAACAGGTAAACAGACTGTAACTGTTCAGCGGGTAAACAGACTGTAACGTCTGCAGGTAAACAGACTGTAACATCTGCAGCAGGTAAACAGACTGTAATGTCTGCAGGTAAACAGACTGTAAAGTCTGCAGGTAAACAGACTGTAACGTCTGCAGCAGGTAAACAGACTGTAACGTCTGCAGCAGGTAAACAGACTGTAACGTCTGCAGCAGGTAAACAGACTGTAACGTCTGCAGGTAAACAAACTGTAACGTCTGCAGCGGGTAAACAGACTGTAACGTCTGCAGCAGGTAAACAGACTGTAACGTCTGCAGCGGGTAATCAGAGTAACGTCTGCAGCGGGTAAACAGACAGTAACGTCTGCAGATAAACAGAGAGTAACGTCTGCAGCAGGTAAACAGACTGTAACGTCTGCAGCGGGTATACAGACTAACTGTTCAGCAGGTAAACAGGCTGTAACGTCTGCAGCAGGTAAACAGACTGTAACGTCTGCAGGTAAACAGACTGTAAAGTCTGCAGGTAAACAGACTGTAACGTCTGCAGCAGGTAAACAGAGTGTAACGTCTGCAGCAGGTAAACAGACTGTAACGTCTGCAGCGGGTATACAGACTGTAACTGTTCAGCAGGTAAACAGGCTGTAACGTCTGCAGGAGGTAAACAGACTGTAACGTCTGCAGGTAAACAGACTGTAAAGTCTGCAGGTAAACAGACTGTAACGTCTGCAGCAGGTAAACAGAGTGTAACGTCTGCAGCAGGTAAACAGACTGTAACGTCTGCAGGTAAACAGACTGTAACGTCTGCAGCAGGTAAACAGACTGTATCGTCTGCAGCGGGTATACAGACTGTAACTGTTCAGCAGGTAAACAGACTGTAACGTCTGCAGCGGGTAAACAGACTGTATCGTCTGCAGCGGGTAAACAGACTGTAACGTCTGCAGCGGGTATACAGACTGTAACTGTTCAGCAGGTAAACAGACTGTAACGTCTGCAGGTAAACAGACTGTAACGTCTGCAGCGGGTAAACAGACTGTAACGTCTAAAGGTAAACAGACTGTAACGTCTGCAGCAGGTAAACAGACTGTAACGTCTGCAGCAGGTAAACAGGCTGTAACGTCTGCAGCACGTAAACAGACTGTAACGTCTGCAGGTAAACAGACTGTAACGTCTGCAGGTAAACAGACTGTAAAGTCTGCAGGTAAACAGACTGTAATGTCTGCAGCAGGTAAACAGACTGTAACGTTTGCAGGTAAACAGACTGTAACGTCTGCAGCAGGTAAACAGACTGTAACGTCTGCAGTTAAACAGACTGTAATGTCTGCAGGTAAACAGACTGTAACGTCTGCAGCAGGTAAACAGACTGTAACGTTTGCAGGTAAACAGACTGTAACGTCTGCAGCAGGTAAACAGACTTTAACGTTTGCAGCAGGTAAACAGACTGTAACGTCTGCAGGTAAACAGACTGTAACGTCTGCAGCAGGTAAACAGACTGTAACGTCTGCAGCAGGTAAACAGGCTGTAACGCCTACAGCAGGTAAACAGACTGTAACGTCTGCAGTTAAACAGACTGTAACATCTGCAGGTAAACAGACTGTAATGTCTGCAGCAGGTAAACAGACTGTAACGTCTGCAGTTAAACAGACTGTGATGTCTGCAGGCAAACAGACTGTAACGTCTGCAGTTAAACAGACTGTAATGTCTGCAGGTAAACAGACTGTAATGTCTGCAGGTAAACAGACTGTAATGTCTGCAACAGGTAAACAGACTGTAACTGTTCAGCGGGTAAACAGACTGTAACGTCTGCAGCAGGAAAACAGACTGTCACTTCTGCAGGTGAACAGACTGTATCGTCTGCAGCAGGTAAACAGACTGTAACGTCTGTAGGTAAACAGACTGTAACATCTGCAGCAGGAAAACAGACTGTAACGTCTGCAGCAGGTAAACAGACTGTGATGTCTGCAGGTAAACAGACTGTAAAGTCTGCAGGTAAACAGACTGTAACGTCTGCAGCAGGTAAACAGACTGTAACGTCTGCAGCAGGTAAACAGACTGTAACGTCTGCAGCAGGTAAACAGACTGTAACGTCTGCAGGTAAACAAACTGTAACGTCTGCAGCAGGTAAACAGACAGTAACGTCTGCAGCAGGTAAACAGACTGTAACGTCAGCAGCGGGTAAACAGACTGTAACGTCTGCAGCGGGTAAACAGACTGTAACGTCTGCAGGTAAACAGACTGTAACGTCTGCAGCAGTTAAACAGACTGTAACGTCTGCAGCAGGTAAACAGGCTGTAACGTCTGCAGCAGGTAAACAGACTGTAACGTCTGCAGGTAAACAGACTGTAAAGTCTGCAGCTAAACAGACTGTAACGTCTGCAGCAGGTAAACAGAGTGTAACGTCTGCAGCAGGTAAACAGACTGTAACGTCTGCAGGTAAACAGACTGTAACGTCTGCAGCAGGTAAACAGACTGTAACGTCTGCAGCAGGTAAACAGACTGTAACGTCTGCAGGTAAACAGACTGTAACGTCTGCAGCAGGTAAACAGACTGTAACGTCTGCAGCGGGTAAACAGACTGTAACGTCTGCAGGTAAACAGACTGTAACATCTGCAGCAGGTAAACAGACTGTAACGTCTGCAGCAGGTAAACAGGCTGTAACGCCTGCAGTTAAACAGACTGTAATGTCTGCAGGTAAACAGACTGTAACGTCTGCAGTTAAACAGACTGTAATGTCTGCAGGTAAACAGACTGTAATGTCTGCAGGTAAACAGACTAATGTCTGCAACAGGTAAACAGACTGTAACTGTTCAGCGGGTAAACAGACTGTAACGTCTGCAGGTAAACAGACTGTAACATCTGCAGCAGGTAAACAGACTGTAATGTCTGCAGGTAAACAGACTGTAAAGTCTGCAGGTAAACAGACTGTAACGTCTGCAGCAGGTAAACAGACTGTAACGTCTGCAGCAGGTAAACAGACTGTAACGTCTGCAGCAGGTAAACAGACTGTAACGTCTGCAGGTAAACAAACTGTAACGTCTGCAGCGGGTAAACAGACTGTAACGTCTGCAGCAGGTAAACAGACTGTAACGTCTGCAGCGGGTAATCAGAGTAACGTCTGCAGCGGGTAAACAGACAGTAACGTCTGCAGATAAACAGAGAGTAACGTCTGCAGCAGGTAAACAGACTGTAACGTCTGCAGCGGGTATACAGACTAACTGTTCAGCAGGTAAACAGGCTGTAACGTCTGCAGCAGGTAAACAGACTGTAACGTCTGCAGGTAAACAGACTGTAAAGTCTGCAGGTAAACAGACTGTAACGTCTGCAGCAGGTAAACAGAGTGTAACGTCTGCAGCAGGTAAACAGACTGTAACGTGTGCAGGTAAACAGACTGTAACGTCTGCAGCAGGTAAACAGACTGTAACGTCTGCAGCAGGTAAACAGACTGTATCGTCTGCAGCACGTAAACAGACTGTAACGTCTGCAGGTAAACAGACTGTAACATCTGCAGCAGGTAAACAGACTGTAACGTCTGCAGCAGGTAAACAGACTGTAATGTCTGCAGGTAAACAGACTGTAAAGTCTGCAGGTAAACAGACTGTAACGTCTGCAGCAGGTAAACAGACTGTAATGTCTGCAGGTAAACAGACTGTAAAGTCTTCAGGTAAACAGACTGTAACGTCTGCAGCAGGTAAACAGACTGTAACGTCTACAGGTAAACAGACTGTAACGTCTGCAGCAGGTAAACAGACTGTAACGTCTGCAGGTAAACAGACTGTAACGTCTGCAGCGGGTAAACAGACTGTAACGTCTGCAGCAGGTAAACAGACTGTGACGTCTGCAGCGGGTAATCAGAGTAACGTCTGCAGCGGGTAAACAGACTGTAACGTCTGCAGCGGGTAAACAGACTGTAACGTCTGCAGGTAAACAGACTGTAACGTCTGCAGGTAAACAGACTGTAACGTCTGCAGGTAAACAGACTGTAACGTCTGCAGCAGGTAAACAGACTGTAACGTCTGCAGCAGTTAAACAGACTGTAACGTCTGCAGTTAAACAGACTGTAATGTCTGCAGGTAAACAGACTGTAATGTCTGCAACAGGTAAACAGACTGTAACGTCTGCAGCAGGTAAACAGACTGTAACGTCTGCAGCAGGTAAACAGACTGTAACTGTTCAGCAGGTAAACAGATTGTAACGTCTGCAGCGGGTAAACAGACTGTAACGTCTGCAGCAGGTAAACAGGCTGTAACGTCTGCAGCAGGTAAACAGACTGTAACGTCTGCAGCAGGTAAATAGACTGTAACGTCTGCAGCAGGTAAACAGACTGGTTAACAGACTGTAACGTCTGCAGGTAAACAGACTGTAACGTCTGCAGTTAAACAGACTGTAACGTCTACATTTAAACAGACTGTAACGTCTGCAGCAGGTAAACAGACTGTAACTGTTCAGCAGGTAAACAGACTGTAACGTCTGCAGGTATACAGACTGTAACGTCTAGAGGTAAACAGACTGTAACGTCTGCAGCAGGTAAACAGACTGTAACGTCTGCAGTTAAACAGACTGTAATGTCTGCAGATAAACAGACTGTAATGTCTGCAACAGGTAAACAGACTGTATTGTCTGCAGCAGGTAAACAGACTGTAACGTCTGCAGCAGGTAAACAGACTTTAACTGTTCAGCAGGTAAACAGATTGTAACGTCTGCAGCAGGTAATCAGAGTAACGTCTGCAGCGGGTAAACAGACTGTAACGTCTGCAGGTAAACAGACAGTAACGTCTGCAGGTAAACAGACTGTAAAGTCTGCAGGTAAACAGACTGTAATGTCTGCAGCAGGTAAACAGACTGTAAATTTTGCAGGTAAACAGACTGTAACGTCTGCAGAAGGTAAACAGATTGTAACGTCTGCAGTTAAACAGACTGTAATGTCTGCAGGTAAACAGACTGTAATGTCTGCAACAGGTAAACAGACTGTAATGTCTGCAGCAGGTAAACAGACTGTAATGTCTGCAGCAGGTAAACAGACTGTAACTGTTCAGCAGGTAAACAGATTGTAACGTCTGCAGCGGGTAATCAGAGTAACGTCTGCAGCGGGTAAACAGACTGTAACGTCTGCAGGTAAACAGACAGTAACGTCTGCAGCAGGTAAACAGACTGTATCGTCTGCAGCGGGTATACAGACTGTAACTGTTCAGCAGGTAAACAGACTGTAACGTCTGCAGCGGGTAAACAGACTGTAACGTCTGCAGCGGGTAAACAGACTGTAACGTCTGCAGCGGATATACAGACTGTAACTGTTCAGCAGGTAAACAGACTGTAACGTCTGCAGGTAAACAGACTGTAACGTCTGCAGCGGGTAAACAGACTGTAACGTCTGCAGGTAAACAGACTGTAACGTCTGCAGCAGGTAAACAGACTGTAACGTCTGCAGCAGGTAAACAGGCTGTAACGTCTGCAGCACGTAAACAGACTGTAACGTCTGCAGGTAAACAGACTGTAACGTCTGCAGGTAAACAGACTGTAAAGTCTGCAGGTAAACAGACTGTAATGTCTGCAGCAGGTAAACAGACTGTAACGTTTGCAGGTAAACAGACTGTAACGTCTGCAGCAGGTAAACAGACTGTAACGTCTGCAGTTAAACAGACTGTAATGTCTGCAGGTAAACAGACTGTAACGTCTGCAGCAGGTAAACAGACTGTAACGTTTGCAGGTAAACAGACTGTAACGTCTGCAGCAGGTAAACAGACTTTAACGTTTGCAGCAGGTAAACAGACTGTTACGTCTGCAGGTAAACAGACTGTAACGTCTGCAGCAGGTAAACAGACTGTAACGTCTGCAGCAGGTAAACAGGCTGTAACGCCTACAGCAGGTAAACAGACTGTAACGTCTGCAGTTAAACAGACTGTAACATCTGCAGGTAAACAGACTGTAATGTCTGCAGCAGGTAAACAGACTGTAACGTCTGCAGTTAAACAGACTGTAATGTCTGCAGGCAAACAGACTGTAACGTCTGCAGTTAAACAGACTGTAATGTCTGCAGGTAAACAGACTGTAATGTCTGCAGGTAAACAGACTGTAATGTCTGCAACAGGTAAACAGACTGTAACTGTTCAGCGGGTAAACAGACTGTAACGTCTGCAGCAGGAAAACAGACTGTCACTTCTGCAGGTGAACAGACTGTATCGTCTGCAGCAGGTAAACAGACTGTAACGTCTGCAGGTAAACAGACTGTAACATCTGCAGCAGGAAAACAGACTGTAACGTCTGCAGCAGGTAAACAGACTGTAATGTCTGCAGGTAAACAGACTGTAAAGTCTGTAGGTAAACAGACTGTAACGTCTGCAGCAGGTAAACAGACTGTAACGTCTGCAGCAGGTAAACAGACTGTAACGTCTGCAGCAGGTAAACAGACTGTAACGTCTGCAGGTAAACAAACTGTAACGTCTGCAGCAGGTAAACAGACTGTAACGTCTGCAGCAGGTAAACAGACTGTAACGTCTGCAGCGGGTAATCAGAGTAACGTCTGCAGCTGGTAAACAGACAGTAACGTCTGCAGGTAAACAGACAGTAACGTCTGCAGCAGGTAAACAGACTGTAACGTCTGCAGCGGGTAAACAGACTGTAACGTCTGCAGCGGGTAAACAGACTGTAACGTCTGCAGGTAAACAGACTGTAACGTCTGCAGCAGGTAAACAGACTGTAACGTCTGCAGCAGGTAAACAGGCTGTAACGTCTGCAGCAGGTAAACAGACTGTAACGTCTGCAGGTAAACAGACTGTAAAGTCTGCAGGTAAACAGACTGTAACGTCTGCAGCAGGTAAACAGAGTGTAACGTCTGCAGCAGGTAAACAGACTGTAAAGTCTTCAGGTAAACAGACTGTAACGTCTGCAGCAGGTAAACAGACTGTAACGTCTACAGGTAAACAGACTGTAACGTCTGCAGCAGGTAAACAGACTGTAACGTCTGCAGGTAAACAGACTGTAACGTCTGCAGCGGGTAAACAGACTGTAACGTCTGCAGCAGGTAAACAGACTGTGACGTCTGCAGCGGGTAATCAGAGTAACGTCTGCAGCGGGTAAACAGACTGTAACGTCTGCAGCGGGTAAACAGACTGTAACGTCTGCAGGTAAACAGACTGTAACGTCTGCAGGTAAACAGACTGTAACGTCTGCAGGTAAACAGACTGTAACGTCTGCAGCAGGTAAACAGACTGTAACGTCTGCAGCAGTTAAACAGACTGTAACGTCTGCAGTTAAACAGACTGTAATGTCTGCAGGTAAACAGACTGTAATGTCTGCAACAGGTAAACAGACTGTAACGTCTGCAGCAGGTAAACAGACTGTAACGTCTGCAGCAGGTAAACAGACTGTAACTGTTCAGCAGGTAAACAGATTGTAACGTCTGCAGCGGGTAAACAGACTGTAACGTCTGCAGCAGGTAAACAGGCTGTAACGTCTGCAGCAGGTAAACAGACTGTAACGTCTGCAGCAGGTAAATAGACTGTAACGTCTGCAGCAGGTAAACAGACTGGTTAACAGACTGTAACGTCTGCAGGTAAACAGACTGTAACGTCTGCAGTTAAACAGACTGTAACGTCTACATTTAAACAGACTGTAACGTCTGCAGCAGGTAAACAGACTGTAACTGTTCAGCAGGTAAACAGACTGTAACGTCTGCAGGTATACAGACTGTAACGTCTAGAGGTAAACAGACTGTAACGTCTGCAGCAGGTAAACAGACTGTAACGTCTGCAGTTAAACAGACTGTAATGTCTACAGATAAACAGACTGTAATGTCTGCAACAGGTAAACAGACTGTATTGTCTGCAGCAGGTAAACAGACTGTAACGTCTGCAGCAGGTAAACAGACTTTAACTGTTCAGCAGGTAAACAGATTGTAACGTCTGCAGCAGGTAATCAGAGTAACGTCTGCAGCGGGTAAACAGACTGTAACGTCTGCAGGTAAACAGACAGTAACGTCTGCAGGTAAACAGACTGTAAAGTCTGCAGGTAAACAGACTGTAATGTCTGCAGCAGGTAAACAGACTGTACATTTTGCAGGTAAACAGACTGTAACGTCTGCAGAAGGTAAACAGATTGTAACGTCTGCAGTTAAACAGACTGTAATGTCTGCAGGTAAACAGACTGTAATGTCTGCAACAGGTAAACAGACTGTAATGTCTGCAGCAGGTAAACAGACTGTAATGTCTGCAGCAGGTAAACAGACTGTAACTGTTCAGCAGGTAAACAGATTGTAACGTCTGCAGCGGGTAATCAGAGTAACGTCTGCAGCGGGTAAACAGACTGTAACGTCTGCCGGTAAACAGACAGTAACGTCTGCAGCAGGTAAACAGACTGTATCGTCTGCAGCGGGTATACAGACTGTAACTGTTCAGCAGGTAAACAGACTGTAACGTCTGCAGCGGGTAAACAGACTGTAACGTCTGCAGCGGGTAAACAGACTGTAACGTCTGCAGCGGATATACAGACTGTAACTGTTCAGCAGGTAAACAGACTGTAACGTCTGCAGGTAAACAGACTGTAACGTCTGCAGCGGGTAAACAGACTGTAACGTCTGCAGGTAAACAGACTGTAACGTCTGCAGCAGGTAAACAGACTGTAACGTCTGCAGCAGGTAAACAGGCTGTAACGTCTGCAGCACGTAAACAGACTGTAACGTCTGCAGGTAAACAGACTGTAACGTCTGCAGGTAAACAGACTGTAAAGTCTGCAGGTAAACAGACTGTAATGTCTGCAGCAGGTAAACAGACTGTAACGTTTGCAGGTAAACAGACTGTAACGTCTGCAGCAGGTAAACAGACTGTAACGTCTGCAGTTAAACAGACTGTAATGTCTGCAGGTAAACAGACTGTAACGTCTGCAGCAGGTAAACAGACTGTAACGTTTGCAGGTAAACAGACTGTAACGTCTGCAGCAGGTAAACAGACTTTAACGTTTGCAGCAGGTAAACAGACTGTTACGTCTGCAGGTAAACAGACTGTAACGTCTGCAGCAGGTAAACAGACTGTAACGTCTGCAGCAGGTAAACAGGCTGTAACGCCTACAGCAGGTAAACAGACTGTAACGTCTGCAGTTAAACAGACTGTAACATCTGCAGGTAAACAGACTGTAATGTCTGCAGCAGGTAAACAGACTGTAACGTCTGCAGTTAAACAGACTGTAATGTCTGCAGGCAAACAGACTGTAACGTCTGCAGTTAAACAGACTGTAATGTCTGCAGGTAAACAGACTGTAATGTCTGCAGGTAAACAGACTGTAATGTCTGCAACAGGTAAACAGACTGTAACTGTTCAGCGGGTAAACAGACTGTAACGTCTGCAGCAGGAAAACAGACTGTCACTTCTGCAGGTGAACAGACTGTATCGTCTGCAGCAGGTAAACAGACTGTAATGTCTGCAGGTAAACAGACTGTAACATCTGCAGCAGGAAAACAGACTGTAACGTCTGCAGCAGGTAAACAGACTGTGATGTCTGCAGGTAAACAGACTGTAAAGTCTGCAGGTAAACAGACTGTAACGTCTGCAGCAGGTAAACAGACTGTAACGTCTGCAGCAGGTAAACAGACTGTAACGTCTGCAGGTAAACAAACTGTAACGTCTGCAGCAGGTAAACAGACTGTAACGTCTGCAGCAGGTAAACAGACTGTAACGTCTGCAGCGGGTAATCAGAGTAACGTCTGCAGCGGGTAAACAGACAGTAACGTCTGCAGGTAAACAGACAGTAACGTCTGCAGCAGGTAAACAGAGTGTAACGTCTGCAGCAGGTAAACAGACTGTAACGTCTGCAGGTAAACAGACTGTAACGTCTGCAGCAGGTAAACAGACTGTAACGTCTGCAGCAGGTAAACAGACTGTAGCGTCTGCAGGTAAACAGACTGTAACGTCTGCAGCGGGTAAACAGACTGTAACGTCTGCAGGTAAACAGACTGTAACATCTGCAGCAGGTAAACAGACTGTAACGTCTGCAGCAGGTAAACAGGCTGTAACGCCTGCAGTTAAACAGACTGTAATGTCTGCAGGTAAACAGACTGTAACGTCTGCAGTTAAACAGACTGTAATGTCTGCAGGTAAACAGACTGTAATGTCTGCAGGTAAACAGACTGTAATGTCTGCAACAGGTAAACAGACTGTAACTGTTCAGCGGGTAAACAGACTGTAACGTCTGCAGGTAAACAGACTGTAACATCTGCAGCAGGTAAACAGACTGTAACGTCTGCAGCAGGTAAACAGACTGTAATGTCTGCAGGTAAACAGACTGTAAAGTCTGCAGGTAAACAGACTGTAACGTCTGCAGCAGGTAAACAGACTGTAACGTCTGCAGCAGGTAAACAGACTGTAACGTCTGCAGCAGGTAAACAGACTGTAACGTCTGCAGGTAAACAAACTGTAACGTCTGCAGCGGGTAAACAGACTGTAACGTCTGCAGCAGGTAAACAGACTGTAACGTCTGCAGCGGGTAATCAGAGTAACGTCTGCAGCGGGTAAACAGAAAGTAACGTCTGCAGGTAAACAGAGAGTTACGTCTGCAGCAGGTAAACAGACTGTAACGTCTGCAGCGGGTATACAGACTGTAACTGTTCAGCAGGTAAACAGGCTGTAACGTCTGCAGGAGGTAAACAGACTGTAACGTCTGCAGGTAAACAGACTGTAAAGTCTGCAGGTAAACAGACTGTAACGTCTGCAGCAGGTAAACAGAGTGTAACGTCTGCAGCAGGTAAACAGACTGTAACGTCTGCAGGTAAACAGACTGTAACGTCTGCAGGTAAACAGACTGTAACGTCTGCAGCAGGTAAACAGACTGTATCGTCTGCAGCGGGTATACAGACTGTAACTGTTCAGCAGGTAAACAGACTGTAACGTCTGCAGCGGGTAAACAGACTGTATCGTCTGCAGCGGGTAAACAGACTGTAACGTCTGCAGCGGGTATACAGACTGTAACTGTTCAGCAGGTAAACAGACTGTAACGTCTGCAGGTAAACAGACTGTAACGTCTGCAGCGGGTAAACAGACTGTAACGTCTAAAGGTAAACAGACTGTAACGTCTGCAGCAGGTAAACAGACTGTAACGTCTGCAGCAGGTAAACAGGCTGTAACGTCTGCAGCACGTAAACAGACTGTAACGTCTGCAGGTAAACAGACTGTAACGTCTGCAGGTAAACAGACTGTAAAGTCTGCAGGTAAACAGACTGTAATGTCTGCAGCAGGTAAACAGACTGTAACGTTTGCAGGTAAACAGACTGTAACGTCTGCAGCAGGTAAACAGACTGTAACGTCTGCAGTTAAACAGACTGTAATGTCTGCAGGTAAACAGACTGTAACGTCTGCAGCAGGTAAACAGACTGTAACGTTTGCAGGTAAACAGACTGTAACGTCTGCAGCAGGTAAACAGACTTTAACGTTTGCAGCAGGTAAACAGACTGTAACGTCTGCAGGTAAACAGACTGTAACGTCTGCAGCAGGTAAACAGACTGTAACGTCTGCAGCAGGTAAACAGGCTGTAACGCCTACAGCAGGTAAACAGACTGTAACGTCTGCAGTTAAACAGACTGTAACATCTGCAGGTAAACAGACTGTAATGTCTGCAGCAGGTAAACAGACTGTAACGTCTGCAGTTAAACAGACTGTAATGTCTGCAGGCAAACAGACTGTAACGTCTGCAGTTAAACAGACTGTAATGTCTGCAGGTAAACAGACTGTAATGTCTGCAGGTAAACAGACTGTAATGTCTGCAACAGGTAAACAGACTGTAACTGTTCAGCGGGTAAACAGACTGTAACGTCTGCAGCAGGAAAACAGACTGTCACTTCTGCAGGTGAACAGACTGTATCGTCTGCAGCAGGTAAACAGACTGTGATGTCTGCAGGTAAACAGACTGTAAAGTCTGCAGGTAAACAGACTGTAACGTCTGCAGCAGGTAAACAGACTGTAACGTCTGCAGCAGGTAAACAGACTGTAACGTCTGCAGCAGGTAAACAGACTGTAACGTCTGCAGGTAAACAAACTGTAACGTCTGCAGCAGGTAAACAGACAGTAACGTCTGCAGCAGGTAAACAGACTGTAACGTCAGCAGCGGGTAAACAGACTGTAACGTCTGCAGCGGGTAAACAGACTGTAACGTCTGCAGGTAAACAGACTGTAACGTCTGCAGCAGTTAAACAGACTGTAACGTCTGCAGCAGGTAAACAGGCTGTAACGTCTGCAGCAGGTAAACAGACTGTAACGTCTGCAGGTAAACAGACTGTAAAGTCTGCAGCTAAACAGACTGTAACGTCTGCAGCAGGTAAACAGAGTGTAACGTCTGCAGCAGGTAAACAGACTGTAACGTCTGCAGGTAAACAGACTGTAACGTCTGCAGCAGGTAAACAGACTGTAACGTCTGCAGCAGGTAAACAGACTGTAACGTCTGCAGGTAAACAGACTGTAACGTCTGCAGCAGGTAAACAGACTGTAACGTCTGCAGCGGGTAAACAGACTGTAACGTCTGCAGGTAAACAGACTGTAACATCTGCAGCAGGTAAACAGACTGTAACGTCTGCAGCAGGTAAACAGGCTGTAACGCCTGCAGTTAAACAGACTGTAATGTCTGCAGGTAAACAGACTGTAACGTCTGCAGTTAAACAGACTGTAATGTCTGCAGGTAAACAGACTGTAATGTCTGCAGGTAAACAGACTAATGTCTGCAACAGGTAAACAGACTGTAACTGTTCAGCGGGTAAACAGACTGTAACGTCTGCAGGTAAACAGACTGTAACATCTGCAGCAGGTAAACAGACTGTAATGTCTGCAGGTAAACAGACTGTAAAGTCTGCAGGTAAACAGACTGTAACGTCTGCAGCAGGTAAACAGACTGTAACGTCTGCAGCAGGTAAACAGACTGTAACGTCTGCAGCAGGTAAACAGACTGTAACGTCTGCAGGTAAACAAACTGTAACGTCTGCAGCGGGTAAACAGACTGTAACGTCTGCAGCAGGTAAACAGACTGTAACGTCTGCAGCGGGTAATCAGAGTAACGTCTGCAGCGGGTAAACAGACAGTAACGTCTGCAGATAAACAGAGAGTAACGTCTGCAGCAGGTAAACAGACTGTAACGTCTGCAGCGGGTATACAGACTAACTGTTCAGCAGGTAAACAGGCTGTAACGTCTGCAGCAGGTAAACAGACTGTAACGTCTGCAGGTAAACAGACTGTAAAGTCTGCAGGTAAACAGACTGTAACGTCTGCAGCAGGTAAACAGAGTGTAACGTCTGCAGCAGGTAAACAGACTGTAACGTCTGCAGCGGGTATACAGACTGTAACTGTTCAGCAGGTAAACAGGCTGTAACGTCTGCAGGAGGTAAACAGACTGTAACGTCTGCAGGTAAACAGACTGTAAAGTCTGCAGGTAAACAGACTGTAACGTCTGCAGCAGGTAAACAGAGTGTAACGTCTGCAGCAGGTAAACAGACTGTAACGTCTGCAGGTAAACAGACTGTAACGTCTGCAGCAGGTAAACAGACTGTATCGTCTGCAGCGGGTATACAGACTGTAACTGTTCAGCAGGTAAACAGACTGTAACGTCTGCAGCGGGTAAACAGACTGTATCGTCTGCAGCGGGTAAACAGACTGTAACGTCTGCAGCGGGTATACAGACTGTAACTGTTCAGCAGGTAAACAGACTGTAACGTCTGCAGGTAAACAGACTGTAACGTCTGCAGCGGGTAAACAGACTGTAACGTCTAAAGGTAAACAGACTGTAACGTCTGCAGCAGGTAAACAGACTGTAACGTCTGCAGCAGGTAAACAGGCTGTAACGTCTGCAGCACGTAAACAGACTGTAACGTCTGCAGGTAAACAGACTGTAACGTCTGCAGGTAAACAGACTGTAAAGTCTGCAGGTAAACAGACTGTAATGTCTGCAGCAGGTAAACAGACTGTAACGTTTGCAGGTAAACAGACTGTAACGTCTGCAGCAGGTAAACAGACTGTAACGTCTGCAGTTAAACAGACTGTAATGTCTGCAGGTAAACAGACTGTAACGTCTGCAGCAGGTAAACAGACTGTAACGTTTGCAGGTAAACAGACTGTAACGTCTGCAGCAGGTAAACAGACTTTAACGTTTGCAGCAGGTAAACAGACTGTAACGTCTGCAGGTAAACAGACTGTAACGTCTGCAGCAGGTAAACAGACTGTAACGTCTGCAGCAGGTAAACAGGCTGTAACGCCTACAGCAGGTAAACAGACTGTAACGTCTGCAGTTAAACAGACTGTAACATCTGCAGGTAAACAGACTGTAATGTCTGCAGCAGGTAAACAGACTGTAACGTCTGCAGTTAAACAGACTGTGATGTCTGCAGGCAAACAGACTGTAACGTCTGCAGTTAAACAGACTGTAATGTCTGCAGGTAAACAGACTGTAATGTCTGCAGGTAAACAGACTGTAATGTCTGCAACAGGTAAACAGACTGTAACTGTTCAGCGGGTAAACAGACTGTAACGTCTGCAGCAGGAAAACAGACTGTCACTTCTGCAGGTGAACAGACTGTATCGTCTGCAGCAGGTAAACAGACTGTAACGTCTGTAGGTAAACAGACTGTAACATCTGCAGCAGGAAAACAGACTGTAACGTCTGCAGCAGGTAAACAGACTGTGATGTCTGCAGGTAAACAGACTGTAAAGTCTGCAGGTAAACAGACTGTAACGTCTGCAGCAGGTAAACAGACTGTAACGTCTGCAGCAGGTAAACAGACTGTAACGTCTGCAGCAGGTAAACAGACTGTAACGTCTGCAGGTAAACAAACTGTAACGTCTGCAGCAGGTAAACAGACAGTAACGTCTGCAGCAGGTAAACAGACTGTAACGTCAGCAGCGGGTAAACAGACTGTAACGTCTGCAGCGGGTAAACAGACTGTAACGTCTGCAGGTAAACAGACTGTAACGTCTGCAGCAGTTAAACAGACTGTAACGTCTGCAGCAGGTAAACAGGCTGTAACGTCTGCAGCAGGTAAACAGACTGTAACGTCTGCAGGTAAACAGACTGTAAAGTCTGCAGCTAAACAGACTGTAACGTCTGCAGCAGGTAAACAGAGTGTAACGTCTGCAGCAGGTAAACAGACTGTAACGTCTGCAGGTAAACAGACTGTAACGTCTGCAGCAGGTAAACAGACTGTAACGTCTGCAGCAGGTAAACAGACTGTAACGTCTGCAGGTAAACAGACTGTAACGTCTGCAGCAGGTAAACAGACTGTAACGTCTGCAGCGGGTAAACAGACTGTAACGTCTGCAGGTAAACAGACTGTAACATCTGCAGCAGGTAAACAGACTGTAACGTCTGCAGCAGGTAAACAGGCTGTAACGCCTGCAGTTAAACAGACTGTAATGTCTGCAGGTAAACAGACTGTAACGTCTGCAGTTAAACAGACTGTAATGTCTGCAGGTAAACAGACTGTAATGTCTGCAGGTAAACAGACTAATGTCTGCAACAGGTAAACAGACTGTAACTGTTCAGCGGGTAAACAGACTGTAACGTCTGCAGGTAAACAGACTGTAACATCTGCAGCAGGTAAACAGACTGTAATGTCTGCAGGTAAACAGACTGTAAAGTCTGCAGGTAAACAGACTGTAACGTCTGCAGCAGGTAAACAGACTGTAACGTCTGCAGCAGGTAAACAGACTGTAACGTCTGCAGCAGGTAAACAGACTGTAACGTCTGCAGGTAAACAAACTGTAACGTCTGCAGCGGGTAAACAGACTGTAACGTCTGCAGCAGGTAAACAGACTGTAACGTCTGCAGCGGGTAATCAGAGTAACGTCTGCAGCGGGTAAACAGACAGTAACGTCTGCAGATAAACAGAGAGTAACGTCTGCAGCAGGTAAACAGACTGTAACGTCTGCAGCGGGTATACAGACTAACTGTTCAGCAGGTAAACAGGCTGTAACGTCTGCAGCAGGTAAACAGACTGTAACGTCTGCAGGTAAACAGACTGTAAAGTCTGCAGGTAAACAGACTGTAACGTCTGCAGCAGGTAAACAGAGTGTAACGTCTGCAGCAGGTAAACAGACTGTAACGTGTGCAGGTAAACAGACTGTAACGTCTGCAGCAGGTAAACAGACTGTAACGTCTGCAGCAGGTAAACAGACTGTATCGTCTGCAGCACGTAAACAGACTGTAACGTCTGCAGGTAAACAGACTGTAACATCTGCAGCAGGTAAACAGACTGTAACGTCTGCAGCAGGTAAACAGACTGTAATGTCTGCAGGTAAACAGACTGTAAAGTCTGCAGGTAAACAGACTGTAACGTCTGCAGCAGGTAAACAGACTGTAATGTCTGCAGGTAAACAGACTGTAAAGTCTTCAGGTAAACAGACTGTAACGTCTGCAGCAGGTAAACAGACTGTAACGTCTACAGGTAAACAGACTGTAACGTCTGCAGCAGGTAAACAGACTGTAACGTCTGCAGGTAAACAGACTGTAACGTCTGCAGCGGGTAAACAGACTGTAACGTCTGCAGCAGGTAAACAGACTGTGACGTCTGCAGCGGGTAATCAGAGTAACGTCTGCAGCGGGTAAACAGACTGTAACGTCTGCAGCGGGTAAACAGACTGTAACGTCTGCAGGTAAACAGACTGTAACGTCTGCAGGTAAACAGACTGTAACGTCTGCAGGTAAACAGACTGTAACGTCTGCAGCAGGTAAACAGACTGTAACGTCTGCAGCAGTTAAACAGACTGTAACGTCTGCAGTTAAACAGACTGTAATGTCTGCAGGTAAACAGACTGTAATGTCTGCAACAGGTAAACAGACTGTAACGTCTGCAGCAGGTAAACAGACTGTAACGTCTGCAGCAGGTAAACAGACTGTAACTGTTCAGCAGGTAAACAGATTGTAACGTCTGCAGCGGGTAAACAGACTGTAACGTCTGCAGCAGGTAAACAGGCTGTAACGTCTGCAGCAGGTAAACAGACTGTAACGTCTGCAGCAGGTAAATAGACTGTAACGTCTGCAGCAGGTAAACAGACTGGTTAACAGACTGTAACGTCTGCAGGTAAACAGACTGTAACGTCTGCAGTTAAACAGACTGTAACGTCTACATTTAAACAGACTGTAACGTCTGCAGCAGGTAAACAGACTGTAACTGTTCAGCAGGTAAACAGACTGTAACGTCTGCAGGTATACAGACTGTAACGTCTAGAGGTAAACAGACTGTAACGTCTGCAGCAGGTAAACAGACTGTAACGTCTGCAGTTAAACAGACTGTAATGTCTGCAGATAAACAGACTGTAATGTCTGCAACAGGTAAACAGACTGTATTGTCTGCAGCAGGTAAACAGACTGTAACGTCTGCAGCAGGTAAACAGACTTTAACTGTTCAGCAGGTAAACAGATTGTAACGTCTGCAGCAGGTAATCAGAGTAACGTCTGCAGCGGGTAAACAGACTGTAACGTCTGCAGGTAAACAGACAGTAACGTCTGCAGGTAAACAGACTGTAAAGTCTGCAGGTAAACAGACTGTAATGTCTGCAGCAGGTAAACAGACTGTAAATTTTGCAGGTAAACAGACTGTAACGTCTGCAGAAGGTAAACAGATTGTAACGTCTGCAGTTAAACAGACTGTAATGTCTGCAGGTAAACAGACTGTAATGTCTGCAACAGGTAAACAGACTGTAATGTCTGCAGCAGGTAAACAGACTGTAATGTCTGCAGCAGGTAAACAGACTGTAACTGTTCAGCAGGTAAACAGATTGTAACGTCTGCAGCGGGTAATCAGAGTAACGTCTGCAGCGGGTAAACAGACTGTAACGTCTGCAGGTAAACAGACAGTAACGTCTGCAGCAGGTAAACAGACTGTATCGTCTGCAGCGGGTATACAGACTGTAACTGTTCAGCAGGTAAACAGACTGTAACGTCTGCAGCGGGTAAACAGACTGTAACGTCTGCAGCGGGTAAACAGACTGTAACGTCTGCAGCGGATATACAGACTGTAACTGTTCAGCAGGTAAACAGACTGTAACGTCTGCAGGTAAACAGACTGTAACGTCTGCAGCGGGTAAACAGACTGTAACGTCTGCAGGTAAACAGACTGTAACGTCTGCAGCAGGTAAACAGACTGTAACGTCTGCAGCAGGTAAACAGGCTGTAACGTCTGCAGCACGTAAACAGACTGTAACGTCTGCAGGTAAACAGACTGTAACGTCTGCAGGTAAACAGACTGTAAAGTCTGCAGGTAAACAGACTGTAATGTCTGCAGCAGGTAAACAGACTGTAACGTTTGCAGGTAAACAGACTGTAACGTCTGCAGCAGGTAAACAGACTGTAACGTCTGCAGTTAAACAGACTGTAATGTCTGCAGGTAAACAGACTGTAACGTCTGCAGCAGGTAAACAGACTGTAACGTTTGCAGGTAAACAGACTGTAACGTCTGCAGCAGGTAAACAGACTTTAACGTTTGCAGCAGGTAAACAGACTGTTACGTCTGCAGGTAAACAGACTGTAACGTCTGCAGCAGGTAAACAGACTGTAACGTCTGCAGCAGGTAAACAGGCTGTAACGCCTACAGCAGGTAAACAGACTGTAACGTCTGCAGTTAAACAGACTGTAACATCT
Organism: Labrus mixtus; assembly: GCF_963584025.1. Lineage (NCBI taxonomy): Eukaryota > Metazoa > Chordata > Actinopteri > Labriformes > Labridae > Labrus > Labrus mixtus. The sequence goes on from NW_026870274.1 coordinate 428,567, forward strand.
GCAGGTAAACAGACTGTAATGTCTGCAGCAGGTAAACAGACTGTAACGTCTGCAGTTAAACAGACTGTAATGTCTGCAGGCAAACAGACTGTAACGTCTGCAGTTAAACAGACTGTAATGTCTGCAGGTAAACAGACTGTAATGTCTGCAGGTAAACAGACTGTAATGTCTGCAACAGGTAAACAGACTGTAACTGTTCAGCGGGTAAACAGACTGTAACGTCTGCAGCAGGAAAACAGACTGTCACTTCTGCAGGTGAACAGACTGTATCGTCTGCAGCAGGTGAACAGACTGTAACGTCTGCAGGTAAACAGACTGTAACATCTGCAGCAGGAAAACAGACTGTAACGTCTGCAGCAGGTAAACAGACTGTAATGTCTGCAGGTAAACAGACTGTAAAGTCTGTAGGTAAACAGACTGTAACGTCTGCAGCAGGTAAACAGACTGTAACGTCTGCAGCAGGTAAACAGACTGTAACGTCTGCAGCAGGTAAACAGACTGTAACGTCTGCAGGTAAACAAACTGTAACGTCTGCAGCAGGTAAACAGACTGTAACGTCTGCAGCAGGTAAACAGACTGTAACGTCTGCAGCGGGTAATCAGAGTAACGTCTGCAGCTGGTAAACAGACAGTAACGTCTGCAGGTAAACAGACAGTAACGTCTGCAGCAGGTAAACAGACTGTAACGTCTGCAGCGGGTAAACAGACTGTAACGTCTGCAGCGGGTAAACAGACTGTAACGTCTGCAGGTAAACAGACTGTAACGTCTGCAGCAGGTAAACAGACTGTAACGTCTGCAGCAGGTAAACAGGCTGTAACGTCTGCAGCAGGTAAACAGACTGTAACGTCTGCAGGTAAACAGACTGTAAAGTCTGCAGGTAAACAGACTGTAACGTCTGCAGCAGGTAAACAGAATGTAACGTCTGCAGCAGGTAAACAGACTGTAACGTCTGCAGGTAAACAGACTGTAACGTCTGCAGCAGGTAAACAGACTGTAACGTCTGCAGCAGGTAAACAGACTGTAACGTCTGCAGGTAAACAGACTGTAACGTCTGCAGCAGGTAAACAGACTGTAACGTCTGCAGCGGGTAAACAGACTGTAACGTCTGCAGGTAAACAGACTGTAACGTCTGCAGCAGGTAAACAGACTGTAACGTCTGCAGCAGGTAAACAGGCTGTAACGCCTGCAGTTAAACAGACTGTAATGTCTGCAGGTAAACAGACTGTAACGTCTGCAGTTAAACAGACTGTAATGTCTGCAGGTAAACAGACTGTAATGTCTGCAGGTAAACAGACTGTAATGTCTGCAACAGGTAAACAGACTGTAACTGTTCAGCGGGTAAACAGACTGTAACGTCTGCAGGTAAACAGACTGAAACATCTGCAGCAGGTAAACAGACTGTAACGTCTGCAGCAGGTAAACAGACTGTAATGTCTGCAGCAGGTAAACAGACTGTAACTGTTCAGCAGGTAAACAGATTGTAACGTCTGCAGCGGGTAATCAGAGTAACGTCTGCAGCGGGTAAACAGACTGTAACGTCTGCAGGTAAACAGACAGTAACGTCTGCAGCAGGTAAACAGACTGTATCGTCTGCAGCGGGTATACAGACTGTAACTGTTCCGCAGGTAAACAGACTGTAACGTCTGCAGCGGGTAAACAGACTGTAACGTCTGCAGCGGGTAAACAGACTGTAACGTCTGCAGCGGATATACAGACTGTAACTGTTCAGCAGGTAAACAGACTGTAACGTCTGCAGGTAAACAGACTGTAACGTCTGCAGCGGGTAAACAGACTGTAACGTCTGCAGGTAAACAGACTGTAACGTCTGCAGCAGGTAAACAGACTGTAACGTCTGCAGCAGGTAAACAGGCTGTAACGTCTGCAGCACGTAAACAGACTGTAACGTCTGCAGGTAAACAGACTGTAACGTCTGCAGGTAAACAGACTGTAAAGTCTGCAGGTAAACAGACTGTAATGTCTGCAGCAGGTAAACAGACTGTAACGTTTGCAGGTAAACAGACTGTAACGTCTGCAGCAGGTAAACAGACTGTAACGTCTGCAGTTAAACAGACTGTAACGTTTGCAGGTAAACAGACTGTAACGTTTGCAGCAGGTAAACAGACTTTAACGTTTGCAGCAGGTAAACAGACTGTTACGTCTGCAGGTAAACAGACTGTAACGTCTGCAGCAGGTAAACAGACTGTAACGTCTGCAGCAGGTAAACAGGCTGTAACGCCTACAGCAGGTAAACAGACTGTAACGTCTGCAGTTAAACAGACTGTAACATCTGCAGGTAAACAGACTGTAATGTCTGCAGCAGGTAAACAGACTGTAACGTCTGCAGTTAAACAGACTGTAATGTCTGCAGGCAAACAGACTGTAACGTCTGCAGTTAAACAGACTGTAATGTCTGCAGGTAAACAGACTGTAATGTCTGCAACAGGTAAACAGACTGTAACTGTTCAGCGGGTAAACAGACTGTAACGTCTGCAGCAGGAAAACAGACTGTCACTTCTGCAGGTGAACAGACTGTATCGTCTGCAGCAGGTAAACAGACTGTAACGTCTGCAGGTAAACAGACTGTAACATCTGCAGCAGGAAAACAGACTGTAACGTCTGCAGCAGGTAAACAGACTGTAATGTCTGCAGGTAAACAGACTGTAAAGTCTGTAGGTAAACAGACTGTAACGTCTGCAGCAGGTAAACAGACTGTAACGTCTGCAGCAGGTAAACAGACTGTAACGTCTGCAGCAGGTAAACAGACTGTAACGTCTGCAGGTAAACAAACTGTAACGTCTGCAGCAGGTAAACAGACTGTAACGTCTGCAGCAGGTAAACAGACTGTAACGTCTGCAGCGGGTAATCAGAGTAACGTCTGCAGCGGGTAAACAGACAGTAACGTCTGCAGGTAAACAGACAGTAACGTCTGCAGCAGGTAAACAGACTGTAACGTCTGCAGCGGGTAAACAGACTGTAACGTCTGCAGCGGGTAAACAGACTGTAACGTCTGCAGGTAAACAGACTGTAACGTCTGCAGCAGGTAAACAGACTGTAACGTCTGCAGCAGGTAAACAGGCTGTAACGTCTGCAGCAGGTAAACAGACTGTAACGTCTGCAGGTAAACAGACTGTAAAGTCTGCAGGTAAACAGACTGTAACGTCTGCAGCAGGTAAACAGAGTGTAACGTCTGCAGCAGGTAAACAGACTGTAACGTCTGCAGGTAAACAGACTGTAACGTCTGCAGCAGGTAAACAGACTGTAACGTCTGCAGCAGGTAAACAGACTGTAACGTCTGCAGGTAAACAGACTGTAACGTCTGCAGCAGGTAAACAGACTGTAACGTCTGCAGCGGGTAAACAGACTGTAACGTCTGCAGGTAAACAGACTGTAACGTCTGCAGCAGGTAAACAGACTGTAACGTCTGCAGCAGGTAAACAGGCTGTAACGCCTGCAGTTAAACAGACTGTAATGTCTGCAGGTAAACAGACTGTAACGTCTGCAGTTAAACAGACTGTAATGTCTGCAGGTAAACAGACTGTAATGTCTGCAGGTAAACAGACTGTAATGTCTGCAACAGGTAAACAGACTGTAACTGTTCAGCGGGTAAACAGACTGTAACGTCTGCAGGTAAACAGACTGTAACATCTGCAGCAGGTAAACAGACTGTAACGTCTGCAGCAGGTAAACAGACTGTAATGTCTGCAGGTAAACAGACTGTAAAGTCTGCAGGTAAACAGACTGTAACGTCTGCAGCAGGTAAACAGACTGTAACGTCTGCAGCAGGTAAACAGACTGTAACGTCTGCAGGTAAACAGACAGTAACGTCTGCAGCAGGTAAACAGACTGTATCGTCTGCAGCGGGTATACAGACTGTAACTGTTCAGCAGGTAAACAGACTGTAACGTCTGCAGCGGGTAAACAGACTGTAACGTCTGCAGCGGGTAAACAGACTGTAACGTCTGCAGCGGATATACAGACTGTAACTGTTCAGCAGGTAAACAGACTGTAACGTCTGCAGGTAAACAGACTGTAACGTCTGCAGCGGGTAAACAGACTGTAACGTCTGCAGGTAAACAGACTGTAACGTCTGCAGCAGGTAAACAGACTGTAACGTCTGCAGCAGGTAAACAGGCTGTAACGTCTGCAGCACGTAAACAGACTGTAACGTCTGCAGGTAAACAGACTGTAACGTCTGCAGGTAAACAGACTGTAAAGTCTGCAGGTAAACAGACTGTAATGTCTGCAGCAGGTAAACAGACTGTAACGTTTGCAGGTAAACAGACTGTAACGTCTGCAGCAGGTAAACAGACTGTAACGTCTGCAGTTAAACAGACTGTAATGTCTGCAGGTAAACAGACTGTAACGTCTGCAGCAGGTAAACAGACTGTAACGTTTGCAGGTAAACAGACTGTAACGTCTGCAGCAGGTAAACAGACTTTAACGTTTGCAGCAGGTAAACAGACTGTTACGTCTGCAGGTAAACAGACTGTAACGTCTGCAGCAGGTAAACAGACTGTAACGTCTGCAGCAGGTAAACAGGCTGTAACGCCTACAGCAGGTAAACAGACTGTAACGTCTGCAGTTAAACAGACTGTAACATCTGCAGGTAAACAGACTGTAATGTCTGCAGCAGGTAAACAGACTGTAACGTCTGCAGTTAAACAGACTGTAATGTCTGCAGGCAAACAGACTGTAACGTCTGCAGTTAAACAGACTGTAATGTCTGCAGGTAAACAGACTGTAATGTCTGCAGGTAAACAGACTGTAATGTCTGCAACAGGTAAACAGACTGTAACTGTTCAGCGGGTAAACAGACTGTAACGTCTGCAGCAGGAAAACAGACTGTCACTTCTGCAGGTGAACAGACTGTATCGTCTGCAGCAGGTAAACAGACTGTAACGTCTGCAGGTAAACAGACTGTAACATCTGCAGCAGGAAAACAGACTGTAACGTCTGCAGCAGGTAAACAGACTGTAATGTCTGCAGGTAAACAGACTGTAAAGTCTGTAGGTAAACAGACTGTAACGTCTGCAGCAGGTAAACAGACTGTAACGTCTGCAGCAGGTAAACAGACTGTAACGTCTGCAGCAGGTAAACAGACTGTAACGTCTGCAGGTAAACAAACTGTAACGTCTGCAGCAGGTAAACAGACTGTAACGTCTGCAGCAGGTAAACAGACTGTAACGTCTGCAGCGGGTAATCAGAGTAACGTCTGCAGCTGGTAAACAGACAGTAACGTCTGCAGGTAAACAGACAGTAACGTCTGCAGCAGGTAAACAGACTGTAACGTCTGCAGCGGGTAAACAGACTGTAACGTCTGCAGCGGGTAAACAGACTGTAACGTCTGCAGGTAAACAGACTGTAACGTCTGCAGCAGGTAAACAGACTGTAACGTCTGCAGCAGGTAAACAGGCTGTAACGTCTGCAGCAGGTAAACAGACTGTAACGTCTGCAGGTAAACAGACTGTAAAGTCTGCAGGTAAACAGACTGTAACGTCTGCAGCAGGTAAACAGAGTGTAACGTCTGCAGCAGGTAAACAGACTGTAACGTCTGCAGGTAAACAGACTGTAACGTCTGCAGCAGGTAAACAGACTGTAACGTCTGCAGCAGGTAAACAGACTGTAACGTCTGCAGGTAAACAGACTGTAACGTCTGCAGCAGGTAAACAGACTGTAACGTCTGCAGCGGGTAAACAGACTGTAACGTCTGCAGGTAAACAGACTGTAACGTCTGCAGCAGGTAAACAGACTGTAACGTCTGCAGCAGGTAAACAGGCTGTAACGCCTGCAGTTAAACAGACTGTAATGTCTGCAGGTAAACAGACTGTAACGTCTGCAGTTAAACAGACTGTAATGTCTGCAGGTAAACAGACTGTAATGTCTGCAGGTAAACAGACTGTAATGTCTGCAACAGGTAAACAGACTGTAACTGTTCAGCGGGTAAACAGACTGTAACGTCTGCAGGTAAACAGACTGAAACATCTGCAGCAGGTAAACAGACTGTAACGTCTGCAGCAGGTAAACAGACTGTAATGTCTGCAGCAGGTAAACAGACTGTAACTGTTCAGCAGGTAAACAGATTGTAACGTCTGCAGCGGGTAATCAGAGTAACGTCTGCAGCGGGTAAACAGACTGTAACGTCTGCAGGTAAACAGACAGTAACGTCTGCAGCAGGTAAACAGACTGTATCGTCTGCAGCGGGTATACAGACTGTAACTGTTCCGCAGGTAAACAGACTGTAACGTCTGCAGCGGGTAAACAGACTGTAACGTCTGCAGCGGGTAAACAGACTGTAACGTCTGCAGCGGATATACAGACTGTAACTGTTCAGCAGGTAAACAGACTGTAACGTCTGCAGGTAAACAGACTGTAACGTCTGCAGCGGGTAAACAGACTGTAACGTCTGCAGGTAAACAGACTGTAACGTCTGCAGCAGGTAAACAGACTGTAACGTCTGCAGCAGGTAAACAGGCTGTAACGTCTGCAGCACGTAAACAGACTGTAACGTCTGCAGGTAAACAGACTGTAACGTCTGCAGGTAAACAGACTGTAAAGTCTGCAGGTAAACAGACTGTAATGTCTGCAGCAGGTAAACAGACTGTAACGTTTGCAGGTAAACAGACTGTAACGTCTGCAGCAGGTAAACAGACTGTAACGTCTGCAGTTAAACAGACTGTAACGTTTGCAGGTAAACAGACTGTAACGTTTGCAGCAGGTAAACAGACTTTAACGTTTGCAGCAGGTAAACAGACTGTTACGTCTGCAGGTAAACAGACTGTAACGTCTGCAGCAGGTAAACAGACTGTAACGTCTGCAGCAGGTAAACAGGCTGTAACGCCTACAGCAGGTAAACAGACTGTAACGTCTGCAGTTAAACAGACTGTAACATCTGCAGGTAAACAGACTGTAATGTCTGCAGCAGGTAAACAGACTGTAACGTCTGCAGTTAAACAGACTGTAATGTCTGCAGGCAAACAGACTGTAACGTCTGCAGTTAAACAGACTGTAATGTCTGCAGGTAAACAGACTGTAATGTCTGCAACAGGTAAACAGACTGTAACTGTTCAGCGGGTAAACAGACTGTAACGTCTGCAGCAGGAAAACAGACTGTCACTTCTGCAGGTGAACAGACTGTATCGTCTGCAGCAGGTAAACAGACTGTAACGTCTGCAGGTAAACAGACTGTAACATCTGCAGCAGGAAAACAGACTGTAACGTCTGCAGCAGGTAAACAGACTGTAATGTCTGCAGGTAAACAGACTGTAAAGTCTGTAGGTAAACAGACTGTAACGTCTGCAGCAGGTAAACAGACTGTAACGTCTGCAGCAGGTAAACAGACTGTAACGTCTGCAGCAGGTAAACAGACTGTAACGTCTGCAGGTAAACAAACTGTAACGTCTGCAGCAGGTAAACAGACTGTAACGTCTGCAGCAGGTAAACAGACTGTAACGTCTGCAGCGGGTAATCAGAGTAACGTCTGCAGCGGGTAAACAGACAGTAACGTCTGCAGGTAAACAGACAGTAACGTCTGCAGCAGGTAAACAGACTGTAACGTCTGCAGCGGGTAAACAGACTGTAACGTCTGCAGCGGGTAAACAGACTGTAACGTCTGCAGGTAAACAGACTGTAACGTCTGCAGCAGGTAAACAGACTGTAACGTCTGCAGCAGGTAAACAGGCTGTAACGTCTGCAGCAGGTAAACAGACTGTAACGTCTGCAGGTAAACAGACTGTAAAGTCTGCAGGTAAACAGACTGTAACGTCTGCAGCAGGTAAACAGAGTGTAACGTCTGCAGCAGGTAAACAGACTGTAACGTCTGCAGGTAAACAGACTGTAACGTCTGCAGCAGGTAAACAGACTGTAACGTCTGCAGCAGGTAAACAGACTGTAACGTCTGCAGGTAAACAGACTGTAACGTCTGCAGCAGGTAAACAGACTGTAACGTCTGCAGCGGGTAAACAGACTGTAACGTCTGCAGGTAAACAGACTGTAACGTCTGCAGCAGGTAAACAGACTGTAACGTCTGCAGCAGGTAAACAGGCTGTAACGCCTGCAGTTAAACAGACTGTAATGTCTGCAGGTAAACAGACTGTAACGTCTGCAGTTAAACAGACTGTAATGTCTGCAGGTAAACAGACTGTAATGTCTGCAGGTAAACAGACTGTAATGTCTGCAACAGGTAAACAGACTGTAACTGTTCAGCGGGTAAACAGACTGTAACGTCTGCAGGTAAACAGACTGTAACATCTGCAGCAGGTAAACAGACTGTAACGTCTGCAGCAGGTAAACAGACTGTAATGTCTGCAGGTAAACAGACTGTAAAGTCTGCAGGTAAACAGACTGTAACGTCTGCAGCAGGTAAACAGACTGTAACGTCTGCAGCAGGTAAACAGACTGTAACGTCTGCAGCAGGTAAACAGACTGTAACGTCTGCAGGTAAACAAACTGTAACGTCTGCAGCAGGTAAACAGACTGTAACGTCTGCAGCAGGTAAACAGACTGTAACGTCTGCAGCGGGTAATCAGAGTAACGTCTGCAGCGGGTAAACAGACAGTAACGTCTGCAGGTAAACAGAGAGTAACGTCTGCAGCAGGTAAACAGACTGTAACGTCTGCAGCGGGTATACAGACTGTAACTGTTCAGCAGGTAAACAGGCTGTAAGGTCTGCAGCAGGTAAACAGACTGTAACGTCTGCAGCAGGTAAACAGAGTGTAACGTCTGCAGCAGGTAAACAGACTGTAACGTCTGCAGGTAAACAGACTGTAACGTCTGCAGCAGGTAAACAGACTGTAACGTCTGCAGCAGGTAAACAGACTGTAACGTCTGCAGCGGGTAAACAGACTGTAACGTCTGCAGGTAAACAGACTGTAACGTCTGCAGCAGGTAAACAGACTGTAACGTCTGCAGCAGGTAAACAGGCTGTAACGCCTGCAGCAGGTAAACAGACTGTAACGTCTGCAGTTAAACAGACTGTAACGTCTGCAGGTAAACAGACTGTAACGTCTGCAGCAGGTAAAAGTACTGTAACGTCTGCAGTTAAACAGACTGTAATGTCTGCAGGTAAACAGACTGTAACGTCTGCAGCAGTTAAACAGACTGTAACGTCTGCAGTTAAACAGACTGTAATGTCTGCAGGTAAACAGACTGTAATGTCTGCAACAGGTAAACAGACTGTAACGTCTGCAGCAGGTAAACAGACTGTAACTGTTCAGCAGGTAAACAGATTGTAACGTCTGCAGCGGGTAAACAGACTGTAACGTCTGCAGCAGGTAAACAGGCTGTAACGTCTACAGCAGGTAAACAGACTGTAACGTCTGCAGCAGGTAAACAGACTGTAACGTCTGCAGCAGGTAAACAGACTGTAACGCCTGCAGGTAAACAGACTGTAACGTCTGCAGGTAAACAGACTGTAACGTCTGCAGTTAAACAGACTGTAACGTCTACATTTAAACAGACTGTAACGTCTGCAGCAGGTAAACAGACTGTAACTGTTCAGCAGGTAAACAGACCGTAACGTCTGCAGGTATACAGACTGTAACGTCTAGAGGTAAACAGACTGTAACGTCTGCAGCAGGTAAACAGACTGTAACGTCTGCAGCAGGTAAACATGCTGTAACGTCTGCAGCAGGTAAACAGACTGTAACGTCTGCAGCAGGTAAACAGACTGTAACGTCTGCAGCAGGTAAACAGACTGTAACGCCTGCAGGTAAACAGACTGTAACGTCTGCAGGTAAACAGACTGTAACGTCTGCAGTTAAACAGACTGTAACGTCTACAGGTAAACAGACTGTATCGTCTGCAGCAGGTAAACAGACTGTAACTGTTCAGCAGGTAAACAGACTGTAACGTCTGCAGCAGGTAAACAGACTGTAACGTCTGCAGCAGGTAAACAGGCTGTAACGCCTGCTGCAGGTAAACAGACTGTAACGTCTGCAGTTAAACAGACTGTAACGTCTGCAGGTAAACAGACTGTAACGTCTGCAGCAGTTAAACAGACTGTAACTATTCAGCAGGTAAACAGATTGTAACGTCTGCAGCGGGTAAACAGACTGTAACGTCTGCAGCGGGTAATCAGAGTAACGTCTGCAGCGGGTAAACAGACTGTAACGTCTGCAGCAGGTAAACAGACTGTAACGTCTGCAGCGGGTAATCAGAGTAACGTCTGCAGCGGGTAAACAGACTGTAATGTCTGCAGGTAAACAGACTGTAACATCTGCAGCAGGTAAACAGACTATAACGTCTTCAGCAGGTAAACAGACTGTAACGTCTGCAGGTAAACAGACTGTAAAGTCTGCAGCGGGTAAACAGACTGTATCGTCTGCAGCAGGTAAACAGACTGTAACGTCTGCAGGTAAACAGACTGTAACGTCTGCAGCAGGTAAACAGACTGTATCGTCTGCAGCAGGTAAACAGACTGTAACGTCTGCAGGTAAACAGACTGTAACGTCTGCAGCAGGTAAACAGACTGTAACGTCTGCAGCAGGTAAACAGGCTGTAACGCCTGCAGCAGGTAAACAGACTGTAACGTCTGCAGTTAAACAGACTGTAACGTCTGCAGGTAAACAGACTGTAACGTCTGCAGCAGTTAAACAGACTGTAACTATTCAGCAGGTAAACAGATTGTAACGTCTGCAGCGGGTAAACAGACTGTAACGTCTGCAGCGGGTAATCAGAGTAACGTCTGCAGCGGGTAAACAGACTGTAACGTCTGCAGCAGGTAAACAGACTGTAACGTCTGCAGCGGGTAATCAGAGTAACGTCTGCAGCGGGTAAACAGACTGTAATGTCTGCAGGTAAACAGACTGTAACGTCTGCAGCAGGTAAACAGACTGTAACGTCTGCAGCGGGTATACAGACTGTAACTGTTCAGCAGGTAAACAGACTGTAACGTCTGCAGCGGGTAAACAGACTGTAACGTCTGCAGCGGGTAAACAGACTGTAACGTCTGCAGGTAAACAGACTGTAACGTCTGCAGCAGGTAAAAATACTGTAACGTCTGCAGCAGGTAAACAGGCTGTAACGTCTGCAGCAGGTAAACAGACTGTAACGTCTGCAGGTAAACAGACTGTAACGTCTGCAGGTAAACAGACTGTAACGTCTGCAGCAGGTAAACAGACTGTAACGTCTGCAGCAGGTAAACAGGCTGTAACGCCTGCAGTTAAACAGACTGTAATGTCTGCAGGTAAACAGACTGTAACGTCTGCAGTTAAACAGACTGTAATGTCTGCAGGTAAACAGACTGTAATGTCTGCAGGTAAACAGACTGTAATGTCTGCAACAGGTAAACAGACTGTAACTGTTCAGCGGGTAAACAGACTGTAACGTCTGCAGGTAAACAGACTGAAACATCTGCAGCAGGTAAACAGACTGTAACGTCTGCAGCAGGTAAACAGACTGTAATGTCTGCAGGTAAACAGACTGTAAAGTCTGCAGGTAAACAGACTGTAACGTCTGCAGCAGGTAAACAGACTGTAACGTCTGCAGCAGGTAAACAGACTGTAACGTCTGCAGCAGGTAAACAGACTGTAACGTCTGCAGGTAAACAGACTGTAATGTCTGCAGGTAAACAGACTGTAATGTCTGCAACAGGTAAACAGACTGTAATGTCTGCAGCAGGTAAACAGACTGTAATGTCTGCAGCAGGTAAACAGACTGTAACTGTTCAGCAGGTAAACAGATTGTAACGTCTGCAGCGGGTAATCAGAGTAACGTCTGCAGCGGGTAAACAGACTGTAACGTCTGCAGGTAAACAGACAGTAACGTCTGCAGCAGGTAAACAGACTGTATCGTCTGCAGCGGGTATACAGACTGTAACTGTTCAGCAGGTAAACAGACTGTAACGTCTGCAGCGGGTAAACAGACTGTAACGTCTGCAGCGGGTAAACAGACTGTAACGTCTGCAGCGGATATACAGACTGTAACTGTTCAGCAGGTAAACAGACTGTAACGTCTGCAGGTAAACAGACTGTAACGTCTGCAGCGGGTAAACAGACTGTAACGTCTGCAGCAGGTAAACAGACTGTAACGTCTGCAGCAGGTAAACAGGCTGTAACGTCTGCAGCACGTAAACAGACTGTAACGTCTGCAGGTAAACAGACTGTAACGTCTGCAGGTAAACAGACTGTAAAGTCTGCAGGTAAACAGACTGTAATGTCTGCAGCAGGTAAACAGACTGTAACGTTTGCAGGTAAACAGACTGTAACGTCTGCAGCAGGTAAACAGACTGTAACGTCTGCAGTTAAACAGACTGTAATGTCTGCAGGTAAACAGACTGTAACGTCTGCAGCAGGTAAACAGACTGTAACGTTTGCAGGTAAACAGACTGTAACGTCTGCAGCAGGTAAACAGACTTTAACGTTTGCAGCAGGTAAACAGACTGTTACGTCTGCAGGTAAACAGACTGTAACGTCTGCAGCAGGTAAACAGACTGTAACGTCTGCAGCAGGTAAACAGGCTGTAACGCCTACAGCAGGTAAACAGACTGTAACGTCTGCAGTTAAACAGACTGTAACATCTGCAGGTAAACAGACTGTAATGTCTGCAGCAGGTAAACAGACTGTAACGTCTGCAGTTAAACAGACTGTAATGTCTGCAGGCAAACAGACTGTAACGTCTGCAGTTAAACAGACTGTAATGTCTGCAGGTAAACAGACTGTAATGTCTGCAGGTAAACAGACTGTAATGTCTGCAACAGGTAAACAGACTGTAACTGTTCAGCGGGTAAACAGACTGTAACGTCTGCAGCAGGAAAACAGACTGTCACTTCTGCAGGTGAACAGACTGTATCGTCTGCAGCAGGTAAACAGACTGTAACGTCTGCAGGTAAACAGACTGTAACATCTGCAGCAGGAAAACAGACTGTAACGTCTGCAGCAGGTAAACAGACTGTAATGTCTGCAGGTAAACAGACTGTAAAGTCTGTAGGTAAACAGACTGTAACGTCTGCAGCAGGTAAACAGACTGTAACGTCTGCAGCAGGTAAACAGACTGTAACGTCTGCAGCAGGTAAACAGACTGTAACGTCTGCAGGTAAACAAACTGTAACGTCTGCAGCAGGTAAACAGACTGTAACGTCTGCAGCAGGTAAACAGACTGTAACGTCTGCAGCGGGTAATCAGAGTAACGTCTGCAGCGGGTAAACAGACAGTAACGTCTGCAGGTAAACAGACAGTAACGTCTGCAGCAGGTAAACAGACTGTAACGTCTGCAGCGGGTAAACAGACTGTAACGTCTGCAGCGGGTAAACAGACTGTAACGTCTGCAGGTAAACAGACTGTAACGTCTGCAGCAGGTAAACAGACTGTAACGTCTGCAGCAGGTAAACAGGCTGTAACGTCTGCAGCAGGTAAACAGACTGTAACGTCTGCAGGTAAACAGACTGTAAAGTCTGCAGGTAAACAGACTGTAACGTCTGCAGCAGGTAAACAGAGTGTAACGTCTGCAGCAGGTAAACAGACTGTAACGTCTGCAGGTAAACAGACTGTAACGTCTGCAGCAGGTAAACAGACTGTAACTGTTCAGCGGGTAAACAGACTGTAACGTCTGCAGCAGGAAAACAGACTGTCACTTCTGCAGGTGAACAGACTGTATCGTCTGCAGCAGGTAAACAGACTGTAACGTCTGCAGGTAAACAGACTGTAACATCTGCAGCAGGAAAACAGACTGTAACGTCTGCAGCAGGTAAACAGACTGTAATGTCTGCAGGTAAACAGACTGTAAAGTCTGTAGGTAAACAGACTGTAACGTCTGCAGCAGGTAAACAGACTGTAACGTCTGCAGCAGGTAAACAGACTGTAACGTCTGCAGCAGGTAAACAGACTGTAACGTCTGCAGGTAAACAAACTGTAACGTCTGCAGCAGGTAAACAGACTGTAACGTCTGCAGCAGGTAAACAGACTGTAACGTCTGCAGCGGGTAATCAGAGTAACGTCTGCAGCGGGTAAACAGACAGTAACGTCTGCAGGTAAACAGACAGTAACGTCTGCAGCAGGTAAACAGACTGTAACGTCTGCAGCGGGTAAACAGACTGTAACGTCTGCAGCGGGTAAACAGACTGTAACGTCTGCAGGTAAACAGACTGTAACGTCTGCAGCAGGTAAACAGACTGTAACGTCTGCAGCAGGTAAACAGGCTGTAACGTCTGCAGCAGGTAAACAGACTGTAACGTCTGCAGGTAAACAGACTGTAAAGTCTGCAGGTAAACAGACTGTAACGTCTGCAGCAGGTAAACAGAGTGTAACGTCTGCAGCAGGTAAACAGACTGTAACGTCTGCAGGTAAACAGACTGTAACGTCTGCAGCAGGTAAACAGACTGTAACGTCTGCAGCAGGTAAACAGACTGTAACGTCTGCAGGTAAACAGACTGTAACGTCTGCAGCAGGTAAACAGACTGTAACGTCTGCAGCGGGTAAACAGACTGTAACGTCTGCAGGTAAACAGACTGTAACGTCTGCAGCAGGTAAACAGACTGTAACGTCTGCAGCAGGTAAACAGGCTGTAACGCCTGCAGTTAAACAGACTGTAATGTCTGCAGGTAAACAGACTGTAACGTCTGCAGTTAAACAGACTGTAATGTCTGCAGGTAAACAGACTGTAATGTCTGCAGGTAAACAGACTGTAATGTCTGCAACAGGTAAACAGACTGTAACTGTTCAGCGGGTAAACAGACTGTAACGTCTGCAGGTAAACAGACTGTAACATCTGCAGCAGGTAAACAGACTGTAACGTCTGCAGCAGGTAAACAGACTGTAATGTCTGCAGGTAAACAGACTGTAAAGTCTGCAGGTAAACAGACTGTAACGTCTGCAGCAGGTAAACAGACTGTAACGTCTGCAGCAGGTAAACAGAGTGTAACGTCTGCAGCAGGTAAACAGACTGTAACGTCTGCAGGTAAACAGACTGTAACGTCTGCAGCAGGTAAACAGACTGTAACGTCTGCAGCAGGTAAACAGACTGTAACGTCTGCAGGTAAACAGACTGTAACGTCTGCAGCAGGTAAACAGACTGTAACGTCTGCAGCGGGTAAACAGACTGTAACGTCTGCAGGTAAACAGACTGTAACGTCTGCAGCAGGTAAACAGACTGTAACGTCTGCAGCAGGTAAACAGGCTGTAACGCCTGCAGTTAAACAGACTGTAATGTCTGCAGGTAAACAGACTGTAACGTCTGCAGTTAAACAGACTGTAATGTCTGCAGGTAAACAGACTGTAATGTCTGCAGGTAAACAGACTGTAATGTCTGCAACAGGTAAACAGACTGTAACTGTTCAGCGGGTAAACAGACTGTAACGTCTGCAGGTAAACA
The DNA here is from genome assembly GCF_963584025.1 of Labrus mixtus. Lineage (NCBI taxonomy): Eukaryota > Metazoa > Chordata > Actinopteri > Labriformes > Labridae > Labrus > Labrus mixtus. Next base: position 443,870 of record NW_026870274.1, read on the forward strand.
GACTGTAACATCTGCAGCAGGTAAACAGACTGTAACGTCTGCAGCAGGTAAACAGACTGTAATGTCTGCAGGTAAACAGACTGTAAAGTCTGCAGGTAAACAGACTGTAACGTCTGCAGCAGGTAAACAGACTGTAACGTCTGCAGCAGGTAAACAGACTGTAACGTCTGCAGCAGGTAAACAGACTGTAACGTCTGCAGGTAAACAAACTGTAACGTCTGCAGCAGGTAAACAGACTGTAACGTCTGCAGCAGGTAAACAGACTGTAACGTCTGCAGCGGGTAATCAGAGTAACGTCTGCAGCGGGTAAACAGACAGTAACGTCTGCAGGTAAACAGAGAGTAACGTCTGCAGCAGGTAAACAGACTGTAACGTCTGCAGCGGGTATACAGACTGTAACTGTTCAGCAGGTAAACAGGCTGTAACGTCTGCAGCAGGTAAACAGACTGTAACGTCTGCAGCAGGTAAACAGAGTGTAACGTCTGCAGCAGGTAAACAGACTGTAACGTCTGCAGGTAAACAGACTGTAACGTCTGCAGCAGGTAAACAGACTGTAACGTCTGCAGCAGGTAAACAGACTGTAACGTCTGCAGCGGGTAAACAGACTGTAACGTCTGCAGGTAAACAGACTGTAACGTCTGCAGCAGGTAAACAGACTGTAACGTCTGCAGCAGGTAAACAGGCTGTAACGCCTGCAGCAGGTAAACAGACTGTAACGTCTGCAGTTAAACAGACTGTAACGTCTGCAGGTAAACAGACTGTAACGTCTGCAGCAGGTAAAAGTACTGTAACGTCTGCAGTTAAACAGACTGTAATGTCTGCAGGTAAACAGACTGTAACGTCTGCAGCAGTTAAACAGACTGTAACGTCTGCAGTTAAACAGACTGTAATGTCTGCAGGTAAACAGACTGTAATGTCTGCAACAGGTAAACAGACTGTAACGTCTGCAGCAGGTAAACAGACTGTAACTGTTCAGCAGGTAAACAGATTGTAACGTCTGCAGCGGGTAAACAGACTGTAACGTCTGCAGCAGGTAAACAGGCTGTAACGTCTACAGCAGGTAAACAGACTGTAACGTCTGCAGCAGGTAAACAGACTGTAACGTCTGCAGCAGGTAAACAGACTGTAACGCCTGCAGGTAAACAGACTGTAACGTCTGCAGGTAAACAGACTGTAACGTCTGCAGTTAAACAGACTGTAACGTCTACATTTAAACAGACTGTAACGTCTGCAGCAGGTAAACAGACTGTAACTGTTCAGCAGGTAAACAGACCGTAACGTCTGCAGGTATACAGACTGTAACGTCTAGAGGTAAACAGACTGTAACGTCTGCAGCAGGTAAACAGACTGTAACGTCTGCAGCAGGTAAACATGCTGTAACGTCTGCAGCAGGTAAACAGACTGTAACGTCTGCAGCAGGTAAACAGACTGTAACGTCTGCAGCAGGTAAACAGACTGTAACGCCTGCAGGTAAACAGACTGTAACGTCTGCAGGTAAACAGACTGTAACGTCTGCAGTTAAACAGACTGTAACGTCTACAGGTAAACAGACTGTATCGTCTGCAGCAGGTAAACAGACTGTAACTGTTCAGCAGGTAAACAGACTGTAACGTCTGCAGCAGGTAAACAGACTGTAACGTCTGCAGCAGGTAAACAGGCTGTAACGCCTGCTGCAGGTAAACAGACTGTAACGTCTGCAGTTAAACAGACTGTAACGTCTGCAGGTAAACAGACTGTAACGTCTGCAGCAGTTAAACAGACTGTAACTATTCAGCAGGTAAACAGATTGTAACGTCTGCAGCGGGTAAACAGACTGTAACGTCTGCAGCGGGTAATCAGAGTAACGTCTGCAGCGGGTAAACAGACTGTAACGTCTGCAGCAGGTAAACAGACTGTAACGTCTGCAGCGGGTAATCAGAGTAACGTCTGCAGCGGGTAAACAGACTGTAATGTCTGCAGGTAAACAGACTGTAACATCTGCAGCAGGTAAACAGACTATAACGTCTTCAGCAGGTAAACAGACTGTAACGTCTGCAGGTAAACAGACTGTAAAGTCTGCAGCGGGTAAACAGACTGTATCGTCTGCAGCAGGTAAACAGACTGTAACGTCTGCAGGTAAACAGACTGTAACGTCTGCAGCAGGTAAACAGACTGTATCGTCTGCAGCAGGTAAACAGACTGTAACGTCTGCAGGTAAACAGACTGTAACGTCTGCAGCAGGTAAACAGACTGTAACGTCTGCAGCAGGTAAACAGGCTGTAACGCCTGCAGCAGGTAAACAGACTGTAACGTCTGCAGTTAAACAGACTGTAACGTCTGCAGGTAAACAGACTGTAACGTCTGCAGCAGTTAAACAGACTGTAACTATTCAGCAGGTAAACAGATTGTAACGTCTGCAGCGGGTAAACAGACTGTAACGTCTGCAGCGGGTAATCAGAGTAACGTCTGCAGCGGGTAAACAGACTGTAACGTCTGCAGCAGGTAAACAGACTGTAACGTCTGCAGCGGGTAATCAGAGTAACGTCTGCAGCGGGTAAACAGACTGTAATGTCTGCAGGTAAACAGACTGTAACGTCTGCAGCAGGTAAACAGACTGTAACGTCTGCAGCGGGTATACAGACTGTAACTGTTAAGCAGGTAAACAGACTGTAACGTCTGCAGCGGGTAAACAGACTGTAACGTCTGCAGCGGGTAAACAGACTGTAACGTCTGCAGGTAAACAGACTGTAACGTCTGCAGCAGGTAAAAATACTGTAACGTCTGCAGCAGGTAAACAGGCTGTAACGTCTGCAGCAGGTAAACAGACTGTAACGTCTGCAGGTAAACAGACTGTAACGTCTGCAGGTAAACAGACTGTAACGTCTGCAGGTAAACAGACTGTAAAGTCTGCAGGTAAACAGACTGTAATGTCTGCAGCAGGTAAACAGACTGGAACGTTTGCAGGTAAACAGGCTGTAACGTCTACAGGTAAACAGACTGTAACGTCTGCAGCAGGTAAACAGACTGTAACGTCTGCAGCAGGTAAACAGACTGTAACGTCTGCAGGTAAACAGACTGTAACGTCTGCAGCAGGTAAACAGACTGTAACGTCTGCAGCGGGTAAACAGACTGTAACGTCTGCAGCGGGTAAACAGACTGTAACGTCTGAAGCGGGTAAACAGACTGTAAAGTCTGCAGGTAAACAGACTGTAAAGTCTGCAGGTAAACAGACTGTAACGTCTGCAGCAGGTAAACAGACTGTAACGTCTGCAGCAGGTAAACAGACTGTAACGTCTGCAGCAGGTAAACAGACTGTAACGTCTGCAGGTAAACAAACTGTAACGTCTGCAGCTGGTAAACAGACTGTAACGTCTGCAGGTAAACAGACTGTAACGTCTGCAGCAGGTAAACAGGCTGTAACGTCTGCAGCAGGTAAACAGACTGTAACGTCTGCAGGTAAACAGACTGTAACGTCTGCAGGTAAACAGACTGTAAAGTCTGCAGGTAAACAGACTGTAATGTCTGCAGCAGGTAAACAGACTGGAACGTTTGCCGGTAAACAGGCTGTAACGTCTACAGGTAAACAGACTGTAACGTCTGCAGCAGGTAAACAGACTGTAACGTCTGCAGCAGGTAAACAGACTGTAACGTCTGCAGGTAAACAGACTGTAACGTCTGCAGCGGGTAAACAGACTGTAACGTCTGCAGCGGGTAAACAGACTGTAAAGTCTGCAGCGGGTAAACAGACTGTAACATCTGCAGCGGGTAAACAGACTGTAAAGTCTGCAGGTAAACAGACTGTAAAGTCTGCAGGTAAACAGACTGTAACGTCTGCAGCAGGTAAACAGACTGTAACGTCTGCAGCAGGTAAACAGACTGTAACGCCTGCAGCAGGTAAACAGACTGTAACGTCTGCAGGTAAACAAACTGTAACGTCTGCAGCGGGTAAACAGACTGTAACGTCTGCAGGTAAACAGACTGTAACGTCTGCAGCAGGTAAACAGACTGTAACGTCTGCAGCGGGTATACAGACTGTAACTGTTCAGCAGGTAAACAGACTGTAATGTCTGCAGCGGGTAAACAGACTGTAACGTCTGCAGCGGGTAAACAGACTGTAACGTCTGCAGGTAAACAGACTGTAACGTCTGCAGCAGGTAAAAATACTGTAACGTCTGCAGCAGGTAAACAGACTGTAACGTCTGCAGGTAAACAGACTGTAACGTCTGCAGGTAAACAGACTGTAACGTCTACAGGTAAACAGACTGTAACGTCTGCAGCAGGTAAACAGAGTGTAACGTCTGCAGCAGGTAAACAGACTGTAACGTCTGCAGGTAAACAGACTGTAACGTTTGCAGCAGGTAAACAGACTGTAACGTCTGCAGCAGGTAAACAGACTGTAACGTCTGCAGCGGGTAAACAGACTGTAACGTCTGCAGGTAAACAGACTGTAACGTCTGCAGCAGGTAAACAGACTGTAACGTCTGCAGCAGGTAAACAGGCTGTAACGCCTGCAGCGGGTAAACAGACTGTAACGTCTGCAGTTAAATAGACTGTAACGTCTGCAGGTAAACAGACTGTAACGTCTGCAGCAGGTAAAAGGACTGTAACGTCTGCAGTTAAACAGACTGTAATGTCTGCAGGTAAACAGACTGTAACGTCTGCAGCAGTTAAACAGACTGTAACGTCTGCAGTTAAACAGACTGTAATGTCTGCAGGTAAACAGACTGTAATGTCTGCAACAGGTAAACAGACTGTAACGTCTGCAGCAGGTAAACAGACTGTAACTATTCAGCAGGTAAACAGATTGTAACGTCTGCAGCGGGTAAACAGACTGTAACGTCTGCAGCAGGTAAACAGGCTGTAACGTCTACAGCAGGTAAACAGACTGTAACGTCTGCAGCAGGTAAACAGACTGTAACGTCTGCAGCAGGTAAACAGACTGTAACGCCTGCAGGTAAACAGACTGTAACGTCTGCAGGTAAACAGACTGTAACGTCTGCAGTTAAACAGACTGTAACGTCTACATTTAAACAGACTGTAACGTCTGCAGCAGGTAAACAGACTGTAACTGTTCAGCAGGTAAACAGACTGTAACGTCTGCAGGTATACAGACTGTAACGTCTAGAGGTAAACAGACTGTAACGTCTGCAGCAGGTAAACAGACTGTAACGTCTGCAGCAGGTAAACAGGCTGTAACGTCTGCAGCAGGTAAACAGACTGTAACGTCTGCAGCAGGTAAACAGACTGTAACGTCTGCAGCAGGTAAACAGACTGTAACGTCTGCAGCAGGTAAACAGACTGTAACGCCTGCAGGTAAACAGACTGTAACGTCTGCAGGTAAACAGACTGTAACGTCTGCAGTTAAACAGACTGTAACGTCTACAGGTAAACAGACTGTATCGTCTGCAGCAGGTAAACAGACTGTAACTGTTCAGCAGGTAAACAGACTGTAACGTCTGCAGCAGGTAAACAGACTGTAACGTCTACAGGTAAACAGACTGTATCGTCTGCAGCAGGTAAACAGACTGTAACTGTTCAGCAGGTAAACAGACTGTAACGTCTGCAGGTAAACAGACTGTAACGTCTAGAGGTAAACAGACTGTAAAGTCTGCAGCGGGTAAACAGACTGTAACTGTTCAGCGGGTAAACAGACTGTAACGTCTGCAGCAGGTAAACAGACTGTAACGTCTGCAGGTAAACAGACTGTAACATCTGCAGCAGGTAAACAGACTGTAACGTCTGCAGGTAAACAGGCTGTAACATCTGCAGCAGGTAAACAGACTATAACGTCTGCAGCAGGTAAACAGACTGTAACGTCTGCAGGTAAACAGACTGTAAAGTCTGCAGCGGGTAAACAGACTGTATCGTCTGCAGCAGGTAAACAGACTGTAACGTCTACAGGTAAACAGACTGTAACGTCTGCAGCAGGTAAACAGACTGTATCGTCTGCAGCAGGTAAACAGACTGTAACGTCTGCAGGTAAACAGACTGTAACGTCTGCAGCAGGTAAACAGACTGTAACGTCTGCAGCAGGTAAACAGGCTGTGACGCCTGCAGCAGGTAAACAGACTGTAACGTCTGCAGTTAAACAGACTGAAACGTCTGCAGGTAAACAGACTGTAACGTCTGCAGCAGTTAAACAGACTGTAACTATTCAGCAGGTAAACAGATTGTAACGTCTGCAGTGGGTAAACAGACTGTAACGTCTGCAGCAGTTAAACAGACTGTAACTATTCAGCAGGTAAACAGATTGTAACGTCTGCAGTGGGTAAACAGACTGTAACGTCTGCAGCGGGTAATCAGAGTAACGTCTGCAGCGGGTAAACAGACTGTAACGTCTGCAGCAGGTAAACAGACTGTAACGTCTGCAGCGGGTAATCAGAGTAACGTCTGCAGCGGGTAAACAGACTGTAACGTCTGCAGGTAAACAGACTGTAACGTCTGCAGCAGGTAAACAGACTGTAACGTCTGCAGCGGGTATACAGACTGTAACTGTTCAGCAGGTAAACAGACTGTAACGTCTGCAGCGGGTAAACAGACTGTAACGTCTGCAGCAGGTAAAAATACTGTAACGTTTGCAGCAGGTAAACAGGCTGTAACGTCTGCAGCAGGTAAACAGACTGTAACTGTTCAGCAGGTAAACAGACTGTAACGTCTGCAGGTAAACAGACTGTAACGTCTAGAGGTTAACCGACTGTAACGTCTGCAGCGGGTAAACAGACTGTAACTGTTCAGCGGGTAAACAGACTGTAACGTCTGCAGCAGGTAAACAGACTGTAACGTCTGCAGGTAAACAGACTGTAACATCTGCAGCAGGTAAACAGACTGTAACGTCTGCAGGTAAACAGACTGTAACATCTGCAGCAGGTAAACAGACTATAACGTCTTCAGCAGGTAAACAGACTGTAACGTCTGCAGGTAAACCAACTGTAAAGTCTGCAGCGGGTAAACAGACTGTATCGTCTGCAGCAGGTAAACAGACTGTAACGTCTGCAGGTAAACAGACTGTAACGTCTGCAGCAGGTAAACAGACTGTATCGTCTGCAGCTGGTAAACAGACTGTAACGTCTGCAGGTAAACAGACTGTAACGTCTGCAGTTAAACAGACTGTAACGTCTACAGGTAAACAGACTGTATCGTCTGCAGCAGGTAAACAGACTGTAACTGTTCAGCAGGTAAACAGACTGTAACGTCTGCAGCAGGTAAACAGACTGTAACGTCTACAGGTAAACAGACTGTATCGTCTGCAGCAGGTAAACAGACTGTAACTGTTCAGCAGGTAAACAGACTGTAACGTCTGCAGGTAAACAGACTGTAACGTCTAGAGGTAAACAGACTGTAAAGTCTGCAGCGGGTAAACAGACTGTAACTGTTCAGCGGGTAAACAGACTGTAACGTCTGCAGCAGGTAAACAGACTGTAACGTCTGCAGGTAAACAGACTGTAACATCTGCAGCAGGTAAACAGACTGTAACGTCTGCAGGTAAACAGGCTGTAACATCTGCAGCAGGTAAACAGACTATAACGTCTGCAGCAGGTAAACAGACTGTAACGTCTGCAGGTAAACAGACTGTAAAGTCTGCAGCGGGTAAACAGACTGTATCGTCTGCAGCAGGTAAACAGACTGTAACGTCTACAGGTAAACAGACTGTAACGTCTGCAGCAGGTAAACAGACTGTATCGTCTGCAGCAGGTAAACAGACTGTAACGTCTGCAGGTAAACAGACTGTAACGTCTGCAGCAGGTAAACAGACTGTAACGTCTGCAGCAGGTAAACAGGCTGTGACGCCTGCAGCAGGTAAACAGACTGTAACGTCTGCAGTTAAACAGACTGAAACGTCTGCAGGTAAACAGACTGTAACGTCTGCAGCAGTTAAACAGACTGTAACTATTCAGCAGGTAAACAGATTGTAACGTCTGCAGTGGGTAAACAGACTGTAACGTCTGCAGCGGGTAATCAGAGTAACGTCTGCAGCGGGTAAACAGACTGTAACGTCTGCAGCAGGTAAACAGACTGTAACGTCTGCAGCGGGTAATCAGAGTAACGTCTGCAGCGGGTAAACAGACTGTAACGTCTGCAGGTAAACAGACTGTAACGTCTGCAGCAGGTAAACAGACTGTAACGTCTGCAGCGGGTATACAGACTGTAACTGTTCAGCAGGTAAACAGACTGTAACGTCTGCAGCGGGTAAACAGACTGTAACGTCTGCAGCAGGTAAAAATACTGTAACGTCTGCAGCAGGTAAACAGGCTGTAACGTCTGCAGCAGGTAAACAGACTGTAACTGTTCAGCAGGTAAACAGACTGTAACGTCTGCAGGTAAACAGACTGTAACGTCTAGAGGTTAACCGACTGTAACGTCTGCAGCGGGTAAACAGACTGTAACTGTTCAGCGGGTAAACAGACTGTAACGTCTGCAGCAGGTAAACAGACTGTAACGTCTGCAGGTAAACAGACTGTAACATCTGCAGCAGGTAAACAGACTGTAACGTCTGCAGGTAAACAGACTGTAACATCTGCAGCAGGTAAACAGACTATAACGTCTTCAGCAGGTAAACAGACTGTAACGTCTGCAGGTAAACCAACTGTAAAGTCTGCAGCGGGTAAACAGACTGTAACGTCTGCAGGTAAACAGACTGTAACGTCTGCAGCAGGTAAACAGACTGTAACGTCTGCAGCAGGTAAACAGGCTGTAACGTCTGCAGCAGGTAAACAGACTGTAACGTCTGCAGGTAAACAGACTGTAAAGTCTGCAGGTAAACAGACTGTAACGTCTGCAGCAGGTAAACAGAGTGTAACGTCTGCAGCAGGTAAACAGACTGTAACGTCTGCAGGTAAACAGACTGTAACGTCTGCAGCAGGTAAACAGACTGTAACGTCTGCAGCAGGTAAACAGACTGTAACGTCTGCAGGTAAACAGACTGTAACGTCTGCAGCAGGTAAACAGACTGTAACGTCTGCAGCGGGTAAACAGACTGTAACGTCTGCAGGTAAACAGACTGTAACGTCTGCAGCAGGTAAACAGACTGTAACGTCTGCAGCAGGTAAACAGGCTGTAACGCCTGCAGTTAAACAGACTGTAATGTCTGCAGGTAAACAGACTGTAACGTCTGCAGTTAAACAGACTGTAATGTCTGCAGGTAAACAGACTGTAATGTCTGCAGGTAAACAGACTGTAATGTCTGCAACAGGTAAACAGACTGTAACTGTTCAGCGGGTAAACAGACTGTAACGTCTGCAGGTAAACAGACTGAAACATCTGCAGCAGGTAAACAGACTGTAACGTCTGCAGCAGGTAAACAGACTGTAATGTCTGCAGGTAAACAGACTGTAAAGTCTGCAGGTAAACAGACTGTAACGTCTGCAGCAGGTAAACAGACTGTAACGTCTGCAGCAGGTAAACAGACTGTAACGTCTGCAGGTAAACAGACTGTAACGTCTGCAGCGGGTAAACAGACTGTAACGTCTGCAGGTAAACAGACTGTAACGTCTGCAGCAGGTAAACAGACTGTAACGTCTGCAGCAGGTAAACAGGCTGTAACGTCTGCAGCACGTAAACAGACTGTAACGTCTGCAGGTAAACAGACTGTAACGTCTGCAGGTAAACAGACTGTAAAGTCTGCAGGTAAACAGACTGTAATGTCTGCAGCAGGTAAACAGACTGTAACGTTTGCAGGTAAACAGACTGTAACGTCTGCAGCAGGTAAACAGACTGTAACGTCTGCAGTTAAACAGACTGTAATGTCTGCAGGTAAACAGACTGTAACGTCTGCAGCAGGTAAACAGACTGTAACGTTTGCAGGTAAACAGACTGTAACGTCTGCAGCAGGTAAACAGACTTTAACGTTTGCAGCAGGTAAACAGACTGTTACGTCTGCAGGTAAACAGACTGTAACGTCTGCAGCAGGTAAACAGACTGTAACGTCTGCAGCAGGTAAACAGGCTGTAACGCCTACAGCAGGTAAACAGACTGTAACGTCTGCAGTTAAACAGACTGTAACATCTGCAGGTAAACAGACTGTAATGTCTGCAGCAGGTAAACAGACTGTAACGTCTGCAGTTAAACAGACTGTAATGTCTGCAGGCAAACAGACTGTAACGTCTGCAGTTAAACAGACTGTAATGTCTGCAGGTAAACAGACTGTAATGTCTGCAGGTAAACAGACTGTAATGTCTGCAACAGGTAAACAGACTGTAACTGTTCAGCGGGTAAACAGACTGTAACGTCTGCAGCAGGAAAACAGACTGTCACTTCTGCAGGTGAACAGACTGTATCGTCTGCAGCAGGTAAACAGACTGTAACGTCTGCAGGTAAACAGACTGTAACATCTGCAGCAGGAAAACAGACTGTAACGTCTGCAGCAGGTAAACAGACTGTAATGTCTGCAGGTAAACAGACTGTAAAGTCTGTAGGTAAACAGACTGTAACGTCTGCAGCAGGTAAACAGACTGTAACGTCTGCAGCAGGTAAACAGACTGTAACGTCTGCAGCAGGTAAACAGACTGTAACGTCTGCAGGTAAACAAACTGTAACGTCTGCAGCAGGTAAACAGACTGTAACGTCTGCAGCAGGTAAACAGACTGTAACGTCTGCAGCGGGTAATCAGAGTAACGTCTGCAGCGGGTAAACAGACAGTAACGTCTGCAGGTAAACAGACAGTAACGTCTGCAGCAGGTAAACAGACTGTAACGTCTGCAGCGGGTAAACAGACTGTAACGTCTGCAGCGGGTAAACAGACTGTAACGTCTGCAGGTAAACAGACTGTAACGTCTGCAGCAGGTAAACAGACTGTAACGTCTGCAGCAGGTAAACAGGCTGTAACGTCTGCAGCAGGTAAACAGACTGTAACGTCTGCAGGTAAACAGACTGTAAAGTCTGCAGGTAAACAGACTGTAACGTCTGCAGCAGGTAAACAGAGTGTAACGTCTGCAGCAGGTAAACAGACTGTAACGTCTGCAGGTAAACAGACTGTAACGTCTGCAGCAGGTAAACAGACTGTAACGTCTGCAGCAGGTAAACAGACTGTAACGTCTGCAGGTAAACAGACTGTAACGTCTGCAGCAGGTAAACAGACTGTAACGTCTGCAGCGGGTAAACAGACTGTAACGTCTGCAGGTAAACAGACTGTAACGTCTGCAGCAGGTAAACAGACTGTAACGTCTGCAGCAGGTAAACAGGCTGTAACGCCTGCAGTTAAACAGACTGTAATGTCTGCAGGTAAACAGACTGTAACGTCTGCAGTTAAACAGACTGTAATGTCTGCAGGTAAACAGACTGTAATGTCTGCAGGTAAACAGACTGTAATGTCTGCAACAGGTAAACAGACTGTAACTGTTCAGCGGGTAAACAGACTGTAACGTCTGCAGGTAAACAGACTGTAACATCTGCAGCAGGTAAACAGACTGTAACGTCTGCAGCAGGTAAACAGACTGTAATGTCTGCAGGTAAACAGACTGTAAAGTCTGCAGGTAAACAGACTGTAACGTCTGCAGCAGGTAAACAGACTGTAACGTCTGCAGCAGGTAAACAGACTGTAACGTCTGCAGCAGGTAAACAGACTGTAACGTCTGCAGGTAAACAAACTGTAACGTCTGCAGCAGGTAAACAGACTGTAACGTCTGCAGCAGGTAAACAGACTGTAACGTCTGCAGCGGGTAATCAGAGTAACGTCTGCAGCGGGTAAACAGACAGTAACGTCTGCAGGTAAACAGAGAGTAACGTCTGCAGCAGGTAAACAGACTGTAACGTCTGCAGCGGGTATACAGACTGTAACTGTTCAGCAGGTAAACAGGCTGTAACGTCTGCAGCAGGTAAACAGACTGTAACGTCTGCAGCAGGTAAACAGAGTGTAACGTCTGCAGCAGGTAAACAGACTGTAACGTCTGCAGGTAAACAGACTGTAACGTCTGCAGCAGGTAAACAGACTGTAACGTCTGCAGCAGGTAAACAGACTGTAACGTCTGCAGCGGGTAAACAGACTGTAACGTCTGCAGGTAAACAGACTGTAACGTCTGCAGCAGTTAAACAGACTGTAACGTCTGCAGCAGGTAAACAGGCTGTAACGCCTGCAGCAGGTAAACAGACTGTAACGTCTGCAGTTAAACAGACTGTAACGTCTGCAGGTAAACAGACTGTAACGTCTGCAGCAGGTAAAAGTACTGTAACGTCTGCAGTTAAACAGACTGTAATGTCTGCAGGTAAACAGACTGTAACGTCTGCAGCAGTTAAACAGACTGTAACGTCTGCAGTTAAACAGACTGTAATGTCTGCAGGTAAACAGACTGTAATGTCTGCAACAGGTAAACAGACTGTAACGTCTGCAGCAGGTAAACAGACTGTAACTGTTCAGCAGGTAAACAGATTGTAACGTCTGCAGCGGGTAAACAGACTGTAACGTCTGCAGCAGGTAAACAGGCTGTAACATCTACAGCAGGTAAACAGACTGTAACGTCTGCAGCAGGTAAACAGACTGTAACGTCTGCAGCAGGTAAACAGACTGTAACGCCTGCAGGTAAACAGACTGTAACGTCTGCAGGTAAACAGACTGTAACGTCTGCAGTTAAACAGACTGTAACGTCTACATTTAAACAGACTGTAACGTCTGCAGCAGGTAAACAGACTGTAACTGTTCAGCAGGTAAACAGACCGTAACGTCTGCAGGTATACAGACTGTAACGTCTAGAGGTAAACAGACTGTAACGTCTGCAGCAGGTAAACAGACTGTAACGTCTGCAGCAGGTAAACATGCTGTAACGTCTGCAGCAGGTAAACAGACTGTAACGTCTGCAGCAGGTAAACAGACTGTAACGTCTGCAGCAGGTAAACAGACTGTAACGCCTGCAGGTAAACAGACTGTAACGTCTGCAGGTAAACAGACTGTAACGTCTGCAGTTAAACAGACTGTAACGTCTACAGGTAAACAGACTGTATCGTCTGCAGCAGGTAAACAGACTGTAACTGTTCAGCAGGTAAACAGACTGTAACGTCTGCAGCAGGTAAACAGACTGTAACGTCTGCAGCAGGTAAACAGGCTGTAACGCCTGCTGCAGGTAAACAGGCTGTAACGCCTGCTGCAGGTAAACAGACTGTAACGTCTGCAGTTAAACAGACTGTAACGTCTGCAGGTAAACAGACTGTAACGTCTGCAGCAGTTAAACAGACTGTAACTATTCAGCAGGTAAACAGATTGTAACGTCTGCAGCAGGTAAACAGACTGTAACGTCTGCAGCAGGTAAACAGGCTGTAACGCCTGCTGCAGGTAAACAGGCTGTAACGCCTGCTGCAGGTAAACAGACTGTAACGTCTGCAGTTAAACAGACTGTAACGTCTGCAGGTAAACAGACTGTAACGTCTGCAGCAGTTAAACAGACTGTAACTATTCAGCAGGTAAACAGATTGTAACGTCTGCAGCGGGTAAACAGACTGTAACGTCTGCAGCGGGTAATCAGAGTAACGTCTGCAGCGGGTAAACAGACTGTAACGTCTGCAGCAGGTAAACAGACTGTAACGTCTGCAGCGGGTAATCAGAGTAACGTCTGCAGCGGGTAAACAGACTGTAATGTCTGCAGGTAAACAGACTGTAACATCTGCAGCAGGTAAACAGACTATAACGTCTTCAGCAGGTAAACAGACTGTAACGTCTGCAGGTAAACAGACTGTAAAGTCTGCAGCGGGTAAACAGACTGTATCGTCTGCAGCAGGTAAACAGACTGTAACGTCTGCAGGTAAACAGACTGTAACGTCTGCAGCAGGTAAACAGACTGTATCGTCTGCAGCAGGTAAACAGACTGTAACGTCTGCAGGTAAACAGACTGTAACGTCTGCAGCAGGTAAACAGACTGTAACGTCTGCAGCAGGTAAACAGGCTGTAACGCCTGCAGCAGGTAAACAGACTGTAACGTCTGCAGTTAAACAGACTGTAACGTCTGCAGGTAAACAGACTGTAACGTCTGCAGCAGTTAAACAGACTGTAACTATTCAGCAGGTAAACAGATTGTAACGTCTGCAGCGGGTAAACAGTCTGTAACGTCTGCAGCGGGTAATCAGAGTAACGTCTGCAGCGGGTAAACAGACTGTAACGTCTGCAGCAGGTAAACAGACTGTAACGTCTGCAGCGGGTAATCAGAGTAACGTCTGCAGCGGGTAAACAGACTGTAATGTCTGCAGGTAAACAGACTGTAACGTCTGCAGCAGGTAAACAGACTGTAACGTCTGCAGCGGGTATACAGACTGTAACTGTTCAGCAGGTAAACAGACTGTAACGTCTGCAGCGGGTAAACAGACTGTAACGTCTGCAGCGGGTAAACAGACTGTAACGTCTGCAGGTAAACAGACTGTAACGTCTGCAGCAGGTAAAAATACTGTAACGTCTGCAGCAGGTAAACAGGCTGTAACGTCTGCAGCAGGTAAACAGACTGTAACGTCTGCAGGTAAACAGACTGTAACGTCTGCAGGTAAACAGACTGTAACGTCTGCAGGTAAACAGACTGTAAAGTCTGCAGGTAAACAGACTGTAATGTCTGCAGCAGGTAAACAGACTGGAACGTTTGCAGGTAAACAGGCTGTAACGTCTACAGGTAAACAGACTGTAACGTCTGCAGCAGGTAAACAGACTGTAACGTCTGCAGCAGGTAAACAGACTGTAACGTCTGCAGGTAAACAGACTGTAACGTCTGCAGCAGGTAAACAGACTGTAACGTCTGCAGCGGGTAAACAGACTGTAACGTCTGCAGCGGGTAAACAGACTGTAACGTCTGCAGCGGGTAAACAGACTGTAAAGTCTGCAGGTAAACAGACTGTAAAGTCTGCAGGTAAACAGACTGTAACGTCTGCAGCAGGTAAACAGACTGTAACGTCTGCAGCAGGTAAACAGACTGTAACGTCTGCAGCAGGTAAACAGACTGTAACGTCTGCAGGTAAACAAACTGTAACGTCTGCAGCGGGTAAACAGACTGTAACGTCTGCAGGTAAACAGACTGTAACGTCTGCAGCAGGTAAAAATACTGTAACGTCTGCAGCAGGTAAACAGGCTGTAACGTCTGCAGCAGGTAAACAGACTGTAACGTCTGCAGGTAAACAGACTGTAACGTCTGCAGGTAAACAGACTGTAACGTCTGCAGGTAAACAGACTGTAAAGTCTGCAGGTAAACAGACTGTAATGTCTGCAGCAGGTAAACAGACTGGAACGTTTGCCGGTAAACAGGCTGTAACGTCTACAGGTAAACAGACTGTAACGTCTGCAGCAGGTAAACAGACTGTAACGTCTGCAGCAGGTAAACAGACTGTAACGTCTGCAGGTAAACAGACTGTAACGTCTGCAGCGGGTAAACAGACTGTAACGTCTGCAGCGGGTAAACAGACTGTAAAGTCTGCAGCGGGTAAACAGACTGTAACATCTGCAGCAGGTAAACAGACTGTAACGTCTGCAGGTAAACAAACTGTAACGTCTGCAGCGGGTAAACAGACTGTAACGTCTGCAGGTAAACAGACTGTAACGTCTGCAGCAGGTAAACAGACTGTAACGTCTGCAGCGGGTATACAGACTGTAACTGTTCAGCAGGTAAACAGACTGTAATGTCTGCAGCGGGTAAACAGACTGTAACGTCTGCAGCGGGTAAACAGACTGTAACGTCTGCAGGTAAACAGACTGTAACGTCTGCAGCAGGTAAAAATACTGTAACGTCTGCAGCAGGTAAACAGACTGTAACGTCTGCAGGTAAACAGACTGTAACGTCTGCAGGTAAACAGACTGTAAAGTCTGCAGGTAAACAGACTGTAATGTCTGCAGCAGGTAAACAGACTGTAACGTTTGCAGGTAAACAGGCTGTAACGTCTACAGGTAAACAGACTGTAACGTCTGCAGCAGGTAAACAGAGTGTAACGTCTGCAGCAGGTAAACAGACTGTAACGTCTGCAGGTAAACAGACTGTAACGTTTGCAGCAGGTAAACAGACTGTAACGTCTGCAGCAGGTAAACAGACTGTAACGTCTGCAGCGGGTAAACAGACTGTAACGTCTGCAGGTAAACAGACTGTAACGTCTGCAGCAGGTAAACAGACTGTAACGTCTGCAGCAGGTAAACAGGCTGTAACGCCTGCAGCGGGTAAACAGACTGTAACGTCTGCAGTTAAATAGACTGTAACGTCTGCAGGTAAACAGACTGTAACGTCTGCAGCAGGTAAAAGGACTGTAACGTCTGCAGTTAAACAGACTGTAATGTCTGCAGGTAAACAGACTGTAACGTCTGCAGCAGTTAAACAGACTGTAACGTCTGCAGTTAAACAGACTGTAATGTCTGCAGGTAAACAGACTGTAATGTCTGCAACAGGTAAACAGACTGTAACGTCTGCAGCAGGTAAACAGACTGTAACTATTCAGCAGGTAAACAGATTGTAACGTCTGCAGCGGGTAAACAGACTGTAACGTCTGCAGCAGGTAAACAGGCTGTAACGTCTACAGCAGGTAAACAGACTGTAACGTCTGCAGCAGGTAAACAGACTGTAACGCCTGCAGGTAAACAGACTGTAACGTCTGCAGGTAAACAGACTGTAACGTCTGCAGTTAAACAGACTGTAACGTCTACATTTAAACAGACTGTAACGTCTGCAGCAGGTAAACAGACTGTAACTGTTCAGCAGGTAAACAGACTGTAACGTCTGCAGGTATACAGACTGTAACGTCTAGAGGTAAACAGACTGTAACGTCTGCAGCAGGTAAACAGACTGTAACGTCTGCAGCAGGTAAACAGGCTGTAACGTCTGCAGCAGGTAAACAGACTGTAACGTCTGCAGCAGGTAAACAGACTGTAACGTCTGCAGCAGGTAAACAGACTGTAACGCCTGCAGGTAAACAGACTGTAACGTCTGCAGGTAAACAGACTGTAACGTCTGCAGTTAAACAGACTGTAACGTCTACAGGTAAACAGACTGTATCGTCTGCAGCAGGTAAACAGACTGTAACTGTTCAGCAGGTAAACAGACTGTAACGTCTGCAGCAGGTAAACAGACTGTAACGTCTACAGGTAAACAGACTGTATCGTCTGCAGCAGGTAAACAGACTGTAACTGTTCAGCAGGTAAACAGACTGTAACGTCTGCAGGTAAACAGACTGTAACGTCTAGAGGTAAACAGACTGTAAAGTCTGCAGCGGGTAAACAGACTGTAACTGTTCAGCGGGTAAACAGACTGTAACGTCTGCAGCAGGTAAACAGACTGTAACGTCTGCAGGTAAACAGACTGTAACATCTGCAGCAGGTAAACAGACTGTAACGTCTGCAGGTAAACAGGCTGTAACATCTGCAGCAGGTAAACAGACTATAACGTCTGCAGCAGGTAAACAGACTGTAACGTCTGCAGGTAAACAGACTGTAAAGTCTGCAGCGGGTAAACAGACTGTATCGTCTGCAGCAGGTAAACAGACTGTAACGTCTACAGGTAAACAGACTGTAACGTCTGCAGCAGGTAAACAGACTGTATCGTCTGCAGCAGGTAAACAGACTGTAACGTCTGCAGGTAAACAGACTGTAACGTCTGCAGCAGGTAAACAGACTGTAACGTCTGCAGCAGGTAAACAGGCTGTGACGCCTGCAGCAGGTAAACAGACTGTAACGTCTGCAGTTAAACAGACTGAAACGTCTGCAGGTAAACAGACTGTAACGTCTGCAGCAGTTAAACAGACTGTAACTATTCAGCAGGTAAACAGATTGTAACGTCTGCAGTGGGTAAACAGACTGTAACGTCTGCAGCGGGTAATCAGAGTAACGTCTGCAGCGGGTAAACAGACTGTAACGTCTGCAGCAGGTAAACAGACTGTAACGTCTGCAGCGGGTAATCAGAGTAACGTCTGCAGCGGGTAAACAGACTGTAACGTCTGCAGGTAAACAGACTGTAACGTCTGCAGCAGGTAAACAGACTGTAACGTCTGCAGCGGGTATACAGACTGTAACTGTTCAGCAGGTAAACAGACTGTAACGTCTGCAGCGGGTAAACAGACTGTAACGTCTGCAGCAGGTAAAAATACTGTAACGTCTGCAGCAGGTAAACAGGCTGTAACGTCTGCAGCAGGTAAACAGACTGTAACTGTTCAGCAGGTAAACAGACTGTAACGTCTGCAGGTAAACAGACTGTAACGTCTAGAGGTTAACCGACTGTAACGTCAGCAGCGGGTAAACAGACTGTAACTGTTCAGCGGGTAAACAGACTGTAACGTCTGCAGCAGGTAAACAGACTGTAACGTCTGCAGGTAAACAGACTGTAACATCTGCAGCAGGTAAACAGACCTTAACGTCTGCAGGTAAACAGACTGTAACATCTGCAGCAGGTAAACAGACTATAACGTCTTCAGCAGGTAAACAGACTGTAACGTCTGCAGGTAAACCAACTGTAAAGTCTGCAGCGGGTAAACAGACTGTATCGTCTGCAGCAGGTAAACAGACTGTAACGTCTGCAGGTAAACAGACTGTAACGTCTGCAGCAGGTAAACAGACTGTATCGTCTGCAGCTGGTAAACAGACTGTAACGTCTGCAGGTAAACAGACTGTAACGTCTGCAGTTAAACAGACTGTAACGTCTACAGGTAAACAGACTGTATCGTCTGCAGCAGGTAAACAGACTGTAACTGTTCAGCAGGTAAACAGACTGTAACGTCTGCAGGTAAACAGACTGTAACGTCTAGAGGTAAACAGACTGTAAAGTCTGCAGCGGGTAAACAGACTGTAACTGTTCAGCGGGTAAACAGACTGTAACGTCTGCAGCAGGTAAACAGACTGTAACGTCTGCAGGTAAACAGACTGTAACATCTGCAGCAGGTAAACAGACTGTAACGTCTGCAGGTAAACAGGCTGTAACATCTGCAGCAGGTAAACAGACTATAACGTCTGCAGCAGGTAAACAGACTGTAACGTCTGCAGGTAAACAGACTGTAAAGTCTGCAGCGGGTAAACAGACTGTATCGTCTGCAGCAGGTAAACAGACTGTAACGTCTACAGGTAAACAGACTGTAACGTCTGCAGCAGGTAAACAGACTGTATCGTCTGCAGCAGGTAAACAGACTGTAACGTCTGCAGGTAAACAGACTGTAACGTCTGCAGCAGGTAAACAGACTGTAACGTCTGCAGCAGGTAAACAGGCTGTGACGCCTGCAGCAGGTAAACAGACTGTAACGTCTGCAGTTAAACAGACTGAAACGTCTGCAGGTAAACAGACTGTAACGTCTGCAGCAGTTAAACAGACTGTAACTATTCAGCAGGTAAACAGATTGTAACGTCTGCAGTGGGTAAACAGACTGTAACGTCTGCAGCGGGTAATCAGAGTAACGTCTGCAGCGGGTAAACAGACTGTAACGTCTGCAGCAGGTAAACAGACTGTAACGTCTGCAGCGGGTAATCAGAGTAACGTCTGCAGCGGGTAAACAGACTGTAACGTCTGCAGGTAAACAGACTGTAACGTCTGCAGCAGGTAAACAGACTGTAACGTCTGCAGCGGGTATACAGACTGTAACTGTTCAGCAGGTAAACAGACTGTAACGTCTGCAGCGGGTAAACAGACTGTAACGTCTGCAGCAGGTAAAAATACTGTAACGTCTGCAGCAGGTAAACAGGCTGTAACGTCTGCAGCAGGTAAACAGACTGTAACTGTTCAGCAGGTAAACAGACTGTAACGTCTGCAGGTAAACAGACTGTAACGTCTAGAGGTTAACCGACTGTAACGTCTGCAGCGGGTAAACAGACTGTAACTGTTCAGCGGGTAAACAGACTGTAACGTCTGCAGCAGGTAAACAGACTGTAACGTCTGCAGGTAAACAGACTGTAACATCTGCAGCAGGTAAACAGACTGTAACGTCTGCAGGTAAACAGACTGTAACATCTGCAGCAGGTAAACAGACTATAACGTCTTCAGCAGGTAAACAGACTGTAACGTCTGCAGGTAAACCAACTGTAAAGTCTGCAGCGGGTAAACAGACTGTATCGTCTGCAGCAGGTAAACAGACTGTAACGTCTGCAGGTAAACAGACTGTAACGTCTGCAGCAGGTAAACAGACTGTATCGTCTGCAGCTGGTAAACAGACTGTAACGTCTGCAGGTAAACAGACTGTAACGTCTGCAGCAGGTAAACAGACTGTAACGTCTGCAGCAGGTAAACAGGCTGTAACGCCTGCTGCAGGTAAACAGACTGTAACGTCTGCAGTTAAACAGACTGTAACGTCTGCAGGTAAACAGACTGTAACGTCTGCAGCAGTTAAACAGACTGTAACTATTCAGCAGGTAAACAGATTGTAACGTCTGCAGCGGGTAAACAGACTGTAACGTCTGCAGCGGGTAATCAGAGTAACGTCTGCAGCGGGTAAACAGACTGTAACGTCTGCAGCAGGTAAACAGACTGTAACGTCTGCAGCGGGTAATCAGAGTAACGTCTGCAGCGGGTAAACAGACTGTAATGTCTGCAGGTAAACAGACTGTAACATCTGCAGCAGGTAAACAGACTATAACGTCTTCAGCAGGTAAACAGACTGTAACGTCTGCAGGTAAACAGACTGTAATGTCTGCAACAGGTAAACAGACTGTAACGTCTGCAGCGGGTAAACAGACTGTAACGTCTGCAGCGGGTAAACAGACTGTAACTTCTGCAGGTAAACAGACTGTAACGTCTGCAGCAGTTAAACAGGCTTTAACGTCTGCAGCAGTTAAACAGACTGTATTGTCTGCAGGTAAACAGACTGTAAAGTCTGCAGGTAAACAGACTGTAACGTCTGCAGCAGGTAAAAGACTGTAACGTCTGCAGCAGGTAAACAGACTGTAACGTCTGCAGCAGGTAAACAGACTGTAACGTCTGCAGGTAAACAGACTGCAACGTCTGCAGCAGGTAAACAGACTGTAATGTCTGCAGCAGGTAAACAGGCTGTAACGCCTGCAGCAGGTAAACAGACTGTAACGTCTGCAGCAGGTAAACAGACTGTAACGTCTGCAGCGGGTAAACAGACAGTAACGTCTGCAGCAGGTAAACAGACTGTAACGTCTGCAGGTAAACAGACTGTAACGTCTGCAGCGGGTAAACAGACTGTAACGTCTGCAGCGGGTAAACAGACTGTAACGTCTGCAGCGGGTAAACAGACTGTAACGTCTGCAGCATGTAAACAGACTGTAGCGTCTGCAGCAGGTAAACAGACTGTAACGTCTGCAGCAGGTAAACAGACTGTAACGTCTGCAGGCAAACAGACCGTAACGTCTGCAGCAGGTAAACAGACTGTAACGTCTGCAGCGGGTAAACAGACAGTAACGTCTGCAGCAGGTAAACAGACTGTAACGTCTGCAGGTAAACAGACTGTAACGTCTGCAGCGGGTAAACAGACTATAACTGTTCAGCGGGTAAACAGACTGTAACGTCTGCAGCAGGTAAACAGACTGTAACGTCTGCAGGTAAACAGACTGTAACATCTGCAGCAGGTAAACAGACTGTAACGTCTGCAGGTAAACAGACTGTAACATCTGCAGCAGGTAAACAGACTATAACGTCTTCAGCAGGTAAACAGACTGTAACGTCTGCAGGTAAACCAACTGTAAAGTCTGCAGCGGGTAAACAGACTGTATCGTCTGCAGCAGGTAAACAGACTGTAACGTCTGCAGGTAAACAGACTGTAACGTCTGCAGCAGGTAAACAGACTGTATCGTCTGCAGCTGGTAAACAGACTGTAACGTCTGCAGGTAAACAGACTGTAACGTCTGCAGCAGGTAAACAGACTGTAACGTCTGCAGCAGGTAAACAGGCTGTAACGCCTGCTGCAGGTAAACAGACTGTAACGTCTGCAGTTAAACAGACTGTAACGTCTGCAGGTAAACAGACTGTAACGTCTGCAGCAGTTAAACAGACTGTAACTATTCAGCAGGTAAACAGATTGTAACGTCTGCAGCGGGTAAACAGACTGTAACGTCTGCAGCGGGTAATCAGAGTAACGTCTGCAGCGGGTAAACAGACTGTAACGTCTGCAGCAGGTAAACAGACTGTAACGTCTGCAGCGGGTAATCAGAGTAACGTCTGCAGCGGGTAAACAGACTGTAATGTCTGCAGGTAAACAGACTGTAACGTCTGCAGCGGGTAAACAGACTGTAACGTCTGCAGCGGGTAAACAGACTGTAACTTCTGCAGGTAAACAGACTGTAACGTCTGCAGCAGTTAAACAGGCTTTAACGTCTGCAGCAGTTAAACAGACTGTATTGTCTGCAGGTAAACAGACTGTAAAGTCTGCAGGTAAACAGACTGTAACGTCTGCAGCAGGTAAAAGACTGTAACGTCTGCAGCAGGTAAACAGACTGTAACGTCTGCAGCAGGTAAACAGACTGTAACGTCTGCAGGTAAACAGACTGCAACGTCTGCAGCAGGTAAACAGACTGTAATGTCTGCAGCAGGTAAACAGGCTGTAACGCCTGCAGCAGGTAAACAGACTGTAACGTCTGCAGCAGGTAAACAGACTGTAACGTCTGCAGCGGGTAAACAGACAGTAACGTCTGCAGCAGGTAAACAGACTGTAACGTCTGCAGGTAAACAGACTGTAACGTCTGCAGCGGGTAAACAGACTGTAACGTCTGCAGCGGGTAAACAGACTGTAACGTCTGCAGCGGGTAAACAGACTGTAACGTCTGCAGCATGTAAACAGACTGTAGCGTCTGCAGCAGGTAAACAGACTGTAACGTCTGCAGCAGGTAAACAGACTGTAACGTCTGCAGGCAAACAGACCGTAACGTCTGCAGCAGGTAAACAGACTGTAACGTCTGCAGCGGGTAAACAGACAGTAACGTCTGCAGCAGGTAAACAGACTGTAACGTCTGCAGGTAAACAGACTGTAACGTCTGCAGCGGGTAAACAGACTATAACTGTTCAGCGGGTAAACAGACTGTAACGTCTGCAGCAGGTAAACAGACTGTAACGTCTGCAGGTAAACAGACTGTAACATCTGCAGCAGGTAAACAGACTGTAACGTCTGCAGGTAAACAGACTGTAACATCTGCAGCAGGTAAACAGACTATAACGTCTTCAGCAGGTAAACAGACTGTAACGTCTGCAGGTAAACCAACTGTAAAGTCTGCAGCGGGTAAACAGACTGTATCGTCTGCAGCAGGTAAACAGACTGTAACGTCTGCAGGTAAACAGACTGTAACGTCTGCAGCAGGTAAACAGACTGTATCGTCTGCAGCTGGTAAACAGACTGTAACGTCTGCAGGTAAACAGACTGTAACGTCTGCAGCAGGTAAACAGACTGTAACGTCTGCAGCAGGTAAACAGGCTGTAACGCCTGCTGCAGGTAAACAGACTGTAACGTCTGCAGTTAAACAGACTGTAACGTCTGCAGGTAAACAGACTGTAACGTCTGCAGCAGTTAAACAGACTGTAACTATTCAGCAGGTAAACAGATTGTAACGTCTGCAGCGGGTAAACAGACTGTAACGTCTGCAGCGGGTAATCAGAGTAACGTCTGCAGCGGGTAAACAGACTGTAACGTCTGCAGCAGGTAAACAGACTGTAACGTCTGCAGCGGGTAATCAGAGTAACGTCTGCAGCGGGTAAACAGACTGTAATGTCTGCAGGTAAACAGACTGTAACATCTGCAGCAGGTAAACAGACTATAACGTCTTCAGCAGGTAAACAGACTGTAACGTCTGCAGGTAAACAGACTGTAATGTCTGCAACAGGTAAACAGACTGTAACGTCTGCAGCGGGTAAACAGACTGTAACGTCTGCAGCGGGTAAACAGACTGTAACTTCTGCAGGTAAACAGACTGTAACGTCTGCAGCAGTTAAACAGGCTTTAACGTCTGCAGCAGTTAAACAGACTGTATTGTCTGCAGGTAAACAGACTGTAAAGTCTGCAGGTAAACAGACTGTAACGTCTGCAGCAGGTAAAAGACTGTAACGTCTGCAGCAGGTAAACAGACTGTAACGTCTGCAGCAGGTAAACAGACTGTAACGTCTGCAGGTAAACAGACTGCAACGTCTGCAGCAGGTAAACAGACTGTAATGTCTGCAGCAGGTAAACAGGCTGTAACGCCTGCAGCAGGTAAACAGACTGTAACGTCTGCAGCAGGTAAACAGACTGTAACGTCTGCAGCGGGTAAACAGACAGTAACGTCTGCAGCAGGTAAACAGACTGTAACGTCTGCAGGTAAACAGACTGTAACGTCTGCAGCGGGTAAACAGACTGTAACGTCTGCAGCGGGTAAACAGACTGTAACGTCTGCAGCATGTAAACAGACTGTAGCGTCTGCAGCAGGTAAACAGACTGTAACGTCTGCAGCAGGTAAACAGACTGTAACGTCTGCAGGCAAACAGACCGTAACGTCTGCAGCAGGTAAACAGACTGTAACGTCTGCAGCGGGTAAACAGACAGTAACGTCTGCAGCAGGTAAACAGACTGTAACGTCTGCAGGTAAACAGACTGTAACGTCTGCAGCGGGTAAACAGACTGTAACGTCTGCAGCGGGTAAACAGACTGTAACGTCTGCAGCGTGTAAACAGACTGTAGCGTCTGCAGCAGGTAAACAGACTGTAACGTCTGCCGGTAAACAGACTGTAACGTCTGCAGCAGTTACACAGGCTTTAACGTCTGCAGCAGGTAAACAGACTGTAACGTCTGCAGCAGGTAAAGAGACTGTAACGTCTGCAGGTAAACAGACTGTAACGTCTGCAGGTAAACAGACTGTAACGTCTGCAGCAGGTAAACAGACTGTAACGTCTGCAGCAGGTAAACAGGCTGTAACGCCTGCAGCAGGTAAACAGACTGTAACGTCTGCAGTTAAACAGACTGTAATGTCTGCAGGTAAACAGACTGTAATGTCTGCAGCACTTAAACAGACTGTAACGTCTGCAGGTAAACAGACTGTAATGTCTGCAGGTAAACAGACTGTAATGTCTGCAACAGGTAAACAGACTGTAACGTCTGCAGCGGGTAAACAGACTGTAACGTCTGCAGCGGGTAAACAGACTGTAACTTCTGCAGGTAAACAGACTGTAACGTCTGCAGCAGTTAAACAGGCTTTAACGTCTGCAGCAGTTAAACAGACTGTATTGTCTGCAGGTAAACAGACTGTAAAGTCTGCAGGTAAACAGACTGTAACGTCTGCAGCAGGTAAAAGTCTGTAACGTCTGCAGCAGGTAAACAGACTGTAAACTCTGCAGGTAAACAGACTGTAACGTCTGCAGCAGGTAAACAGACTGTAACGTCTGCAGGTAAACAGACTGCAACGTCTGCAGCAGGTAAACAGACTGTAATGTCTGCAGCAGGTAAACAGGCTGTAACGCCTGCAGCAGGTAAACAGACTGTAACGTCTGCATTTAAACAGACTGTAACGTCTGCAGGTAAACAGACTGTAACGCCTGCAGCAGGTAAACAGACTGTAACGTCTGCAGCGGGTAAACAGGCTGTAACGTCTGCAGCGGGTAAACAGACTGTAACGTCTGCAGCAGGTAAACAGGCTGTAACGTCTGCAGCAGGTACACAGACTGTAACGCCTGCAGGTAAACAGACTGTAACGTCTGCAGCAGGTAAACAGACTGTAACTGTTCAGCAGGTAAACAGACTGTAACGTCTGCAGGTAAACAGACTGTAACGTCTACAGGTAAACAGACTGTAACGTCTGCAGCGGGTAAACAGATTGTAACGTCTGCAGCAGGTAAACAGACTGTAACGTCTACAGGTAAACATACTGTAACGTCTGCAGCGGGTAAACAGACTGTAACGTCTGCAGCGGATAAACAGACTGTAGCGTCTGCAGCAGGTAAACAGACTGTAACGTCTGCAGTTAAACAGACTGTAGCGTCTGCAGGTAAACAGACTGTAAAGTCTGCAGGTAAACAGACTGTAACGTCTGCAACGGGTAAACAGACTGTAACGTCTGAAGCAGGTAAACAGACTGTAACGTCTGCAGCAGGTAAACAGACTGTAACGTCTGCAGCGGGTAAACAGACAGTAACGTCTGCAGCGGGTAAACAGACTGTAACGTCTGCAGGTAAACAGACTGTAACGTCTGCAGCGGGTAAACAGACTGTAACGTCTGCAGCGGGTAAACAGACTGTAACGTCTGCAGCGGGTAAACAGACTGTAGCGTCTGCAGCAGGTAAATAGACTGTAACGTCTGCAGCGGGTAAAAAGACAGTAACGTCTGCAGCGGGTAAACAGAATGTAACGTCTGCAGCGGGTAAACAGACTGTAACGTCTGCAGGTAAACAGACTGTAACGTCTGCAGCAGGTAAACAGGCTGTAACGTCTGCAGTAGGTACACAGACTGGAAAGTCTGCAGGTAAACAGACTGTAACGTCTGCAGGTAAACAGACTGTAACGTCTGAAGCAGGTAAACAGACAGTAACGTCTGCAGCGTGTAAACAGACTGTAACGTCTGCAGGTAAACAGACTGTAACATCTGAAGCAGGTAAACAGACTGTAACGTCTGCAGCAGGTAAACAGACTGTAACGTCTGCAGGTAAACAGACTGTAACGTCTGCAGTGGGTAAACAGGCTGTAACGTCTGCAGCAGGTAAACAGACTGTAACGTCTGCAGCAGGTAAACAGACTGTAACGTCTGCAGTGGTTAATCAGAGTGACGTCTGCAGCGGGTAAACAGACTGTAACTGTTCAGCAGGTAAACAGACTGTAACGTCTGCAGCGGGTAAACAGACTGTAACGTCTGCAGCGGGTAAACAGACTGGAACGTCTGCAGGTAAACAGACTGTAACGTCTGCAGCAGGTAAACAGACTGTAACGTCTGCAGCAGGTAAACAGACTGTAACGTCTGCAGCAGGTAAACAGACTGTAACGTCTGCAGTGGGTAATCAGAGTAACGTCTGCAGCGGGTAACCAGACTGTAACGTCTACAGGTAAACAGACTGTAACGTCTGCAGCAGGTAAACAGACTGTAACGTCTGCAGGCAAACAGACCGTAACGTCTGCAGCAGGAAAACAGGCTGTAACTTCTGCAGCAGGTAAACAGACTGTAACGTCTACAGGTAAACAGACTGTAACGTCTGCAGCGGGTAAACAGACTGTAACGTCTGCAGCGGGTAAAAAGACTGTAGCGTCTGCAGCAGGTAAACAGACTGTAACGTCTGCCGGTAAACAGACTGTAACGTCTGCTGCAGTTACACAGGCTTTAACGTCTGCAGCAGGTAAACAGACTGTAACGTCTGCAGCAGGTAAAGAGACTGTAACGTCTGCAGGTAAACAGACTGTAACGTCTGCAGGTAAACAGACTGTAACGTCTGCAGCAGGTAAACAGACTGTAACGTCTGCAGCAGGTAAACAGGCTGTAACGCCTGCAGCAGGTAAACAGACTGTAACGTCTGCAGTTAAACAGACTGTAATGTCTGCAGGTAATAAGACTGTAATGTCTGCAGCAGTTAAACAGACTGTAACGTCTGCAGGTAAACAGACTGTAATGTCTGCAGGTAAACAGACTGTAATGTCTGCAACAGGTAAACAGACTGTAACGTCTGCAGCGGGTAAACAGACTGTAACGTCTGCAGCGGGTAAACAGACTGTAACTTCTGCAGCAGTTAAACAGGCTTTAACGTCTGCAGCAGTTAAACAGACTGTAATGTCTGCAGCAGTTAAACAGGCTTTAACGTCTGCAGCAGTTAAACAGACTGTAATGTCTGCAGGTAAACAGACTGTAAAGTCTGCAGGTAAACAGACTGTAACGTCTGCAGCAGGTAAAAGACTGTAACGTCTGCAGCAGGTAAACAGACTGTAAACTCTGCAGGTAAACAGACTGTAACGTCTGCAGCAGGTAAACAGACTGTAACGTCTGCAGGTAAACAGACTGTAACGTCTGCAGCAGGTAAACAGACTGTAATGTCTGCAGCAGGTAAACAGGCTGTAACGCCTGCAGCAGGTAAACAGACTGTAACGTCTGCAGTTAAACAGACTGTAACGTCTGCAGGTAAACAGACTGTAACGCCTGCAGCAGGTAAACAGACTGTAACGTCTGCAGCGGGTAAACAGGCTGTAACGTCTGCAGCGGGTAAACAGACTGTAACGTCTGCAGCAGGTAAACAGGCTGTAACGTCTGCAGCAGGTACACAGACTGTAACGCCTGCAGGTAAACAGACTGTAACGTCTGCAGCGGGTAAACAGACTGTAACGTCTGCAGCGGGTAAACAGACTGTAACGTCTGCAGCGGGTAAACAGACTGTAAAGTCTGCAGGTAAACAGACTGTAAAGTCTGCAGGTAAACAGACTGTAACGTCTGCAGCAGGTAAACAGACTGTAACGTCTGCAGCAGGTAAACAGACTGTAACGTCTGCAGGTAAACAAACTGTAACGTCTGCAGCGGGTAAACAGACTGTAACGTCTGCAGGTAAACAGACTGTAACGTCTGCAGCAGGTAAAAATACTGTAACGTCTGCAGCAGGTAAACAGGCTGTAACGTCTGCAGCAGGTAAACAGACTGTAACGTCTGCAGGTAAACAGACTGTAACGTCTGCAGGTAAACAGACTGTAACGTCTGCAGGTAAACAGACTGTAAAGTCTGCAGGTAAACAGACTGTAATGTCTGCAGCAGGTAAACAGACTGGAACGTTTGCCGGTAAACAGGCTGTAACGTCTACAGGTAAACAGACTGTAACGTCTGCAGCAGGTAAACAGACTGTAACGTCTGCAGCAGGTAAACAGACTGTAACGTCTGCAGGTAAACAGACTGTAACGTCTGCAGCGGGTAAACAGACTGTAACGTCTGCAGCGGGTAAACAGACTGTAAAGTCTGCAGCGGGTAAACAGACTGTAACATCTGCAGCGGGTAAACAGACTGTAAAGTCTGCAGGTAAACAGACTGTAAAGTCTGCAGGTAAACAGACTGTAACGTCTGCAGCAGGTAAACAGACTGTAACGTCTGCAGCAGGTAAACAGATTGTAACGCCTGCAGCAGGTAAACAGACTGTAACGTCTGCAGGTAAACAAACTGTAACGTCTGCAGCAGGTAAACAGACTGTAACGTCTGCAGGTAAACAGACTGTAACGTCTGCAGCAGGTAAACAGACTGTAACGTCTGCAGCGGGTATACAGACTGTAACTGTTCAGCAGGTAAACAGACTGTAATGTCTGCAGCGGGTAAACAGACTGTAACGTCTGCAGCGGGTAAACAGACTGTAACGTCTGCAGGTAAACAGACTGTAACGTCTGCAGCAGGTAAAAATACTGTAACGTCTGCAGCAGGTAAACAGACTGTAACGTCTGCAGGTAAACAGACTGTAACGTCTGCAGGTAAACAGACTGTAAAGTCTGCAGGTAAACAGACTGTAATGTCTGCAGCAGGTAAACAGACTGTAACGTTTGCAGGTAAACAGGCTGTAACGTCTACAGGTAAACAGACTGTAACGTCTGCAGCAGGTAAACAGAGTGTAACGTCTGCAGCAGGTAAACAGACTGTAACGTCTGCAGGTAAACAGACTGTAACGTCTGCAGCAGGTAAACAGACTGTAACGTCTGCAGCAGGTAAACAGACTGTAACGTCTGCAGCGGGTAAACAGACTGTAACGTCTGCAGGTAAACAGACTGTAACGTCTGCAGCAGGTAAACAGACTGTAACGTCTGCAGCAGGTAAACAGGCTGTAACGCCTGCAGCGGGTAAACAGACTGTAACGTCTGCAGTTAAATAGACTGTAACGTCTGCAGGTAAACAGACTGTAACGTCTGCAGCAGGTAAAAGGACTGTAACGTCTGCAGTTAAACAGACTGTCATGTCTGCAGGTAAACAGACTGTAACGTCTGCAGCAGTTAAACAGACTGTAACGTCTGCAGTTAAACAGACTGTAATGTCTGCAGGTAAACAGACTGTAATGTCTGCAACAGGTAAACAGACTGTAACGTCTGCAGCAGGTAAACAGACTGTAACTATTCAGCAGGTAAACAGATTGTAACGTCTGCAGCGGGTAAACAGACTGTAACGTCTGCAGCAGGTAAACAGGCTGTAACGTCTACAGCAGGTAAACAGACTGTAACGTCTGCAGCAGGTAAACAGACTGTAACGCCTGCAGGTAAACAGACTGTAACGTCTGCAGGTAAACAGACTGTAACGTCTGCAGTTAAACAGACTGTAACGTCTACATTTAAACAGACTGTAACGTCTGCAGCAGGTAAACAGACTGTGACTGTTCAGCAGGTAAACAGACTGTAACGTCTGCAGGTATACAGACTGTAACGTCTAGAGGTAAACAGACTGTAACGTCTGCAGCAGGTAAACAGACTGTAACGTCTGCAGCAGGTAAACAGGCTGTAACGTCTGCAGCAGGTAAACAGACTGTAACGTCTGCAGCAGGTAAACAGACTGTAACGTCTGCAGCAGGTAAACAGACTGTAACGTCTGCAGCAGGTAAACAGACTGTAATGCCTGCAGGTAAACAGACTGTAACGTCTGCAGGTAAACAGACTGTAACGTCTGCAGTTAAACAGACTGTAACGTCTACAGGTAAACAGACTGTATCGTCTGCAGCAGGTAAACAGACTGTAACTGTTCAGCAGGTAAACAGACTGTAACGTCTGCAGCAGGTAAACAGACTGTAACGTCTACAGGTAAACAGACTGTATCGTCTGCAGCAGGTAAACAGACTGTAACTGTTCAGCAGGTAAACAGACTGTAACGTCTGCAGGTAAACAGACTGTAACGTCTAGAGGTAAACAGACTGTAACGTCTGCAGCGGGTAAACAGACTGTAACTGTTCAGCGGGTAAACAGACTGTAACGTCTGCAGCAGGTAAACAGACTGTAACGTCTGCAGGTAAACAGACTGTAACATCTGCAGCAGGTAAACAGACTGTAACGTCTGCAGGTAAACAGGCTGTAACATCTGCAGCAGGTAAACAGACTATAACGTCTGCAGCAGGTAAACAGACTGTAACGTCTGCAGGTAAACAGACTGTAAAGTCTGCAGCGGGTAAACAGACTGTATCGTCTGCAGCAGGTAAACAGACTGTATCGTCTGCAGCAGGTAAACAGACTGTAACGTCTGCAGGTAAACAGACTGTAACGTCTGCAGCAGGTAAACAGACTGTAACGTCTGCAGCAGGTAAACAGGCTGTGACGCCTGCAGCAGGTAAACAGACTGTAACGTCTGCAGTTAAACAGACTGAAACGTCTGCAGGTAAACAGACTGTAACGTCTGCAGCAGTTAAACAGACTGTAACTATTCAGCAGGTAAACAGATTGTAACGTCTGCAGTGGGTAAACAGACTGTAACGTCTGCAGCGGGTAATCAGAGTAACGTCTGCAGCGGGTAAACAGACTGTAACGTCTGCAGCAGGTAAACAGACTGTAACGTCTGCAGCGGGTAATCAGAGTAACGTCTGCAGCGGGTAAACAGACTGTAACGTCTGCAGGTAAACAGACTGTAACGTCTGCAGCAGGTAAACAGACTGTAACGTCTGCAGCGGGTATACAGACTGTAACTGTTCAGCAGGTAAACAGACTGTAACGTCTGCAGCGGGTAAACAGACTGTAACGTCTGCAGCAGGTAAAAATACTGTAACGTCTGCAGCAGGTAAACAGGCTGTAACGTCTGCAGCAGGTAAACAGACTGTAACTGTTCAGCAGGTAAACAGACTGTAACGTCTGCAGGTAAACAGACTGTAACGTCTAGAGGTTAACCGACTGTAACGTCTGCAGCGGGTAAACAGACTGTAACTGTTCAGCGGGTAAACAGACTGTAACGTCTGCAGCAGGTAAACAGACTGTAACGTCTGCAGGTAAACAGACTGTAACATCTGCAGCAGGTAAACAGACTGTAACGTCTGCAGGTAAACAGACTGTAACATCTGCAGCAGGTAAACAGACTATAACGTCTTCAGCAGGTAAACAGACTGTAACGTCTGCAGGTAAACCAACTGTAAAGTCTGCAGCGGGTAAACAGACTGTATCGTCTGCAGCAGGTAAACAGACTGTAACGTCTGCAGGTAAACAGACTGTAACGTCTGCAGCGGGTAAACAGACTGTAACGTCTGCAGTGGGTAAACAGACTGTAACGTCTGCAGCGGGTAAACAGACTGTAGCGTCTGCAGCAGGTAAATAGACTGTAACGTCTGCAGCGGGTAAACAGACAGTAACGTCTGCAGCGGGTAAACAGACTGTAACGTCTGCAGCGGGTAAACAGACTGTAACGTCTGCAGGTAAACAGACTGTAACGTCTGCAGCAGGTAAACAGGCTGTAACGTCTGCAGCAGGTACACAGACTGTAACGTCTGCAGGTAAACAGACTGTAACGTCTGCAGCAGGTAAACAGACTGTAACGTCTGCAGCGGGTAAACAGACAGTAATGTCTGCAGCGTGTAAACAGACTGTAACGTCTGCAGGTAAACAGACTGTAACATCTGAAGCAGGTAAACAGACTGTAACGTCTGCAGCAGGTAAACAGACTGTAACGTCTGCAGGTAAACAGACTGTAACGTCTGCAGTGGGTAAACAGGCTGTAACGTCTGCAGCAGGTAAACAGACTGTAACGCCTGCAGCAGGTAAACAGACTGTAACGTCTGCAGTGGTTAATCAGAGTAACGTCTGCAGCGGGTAAACAGACTGTAACTGTTCAGCAGGTAAACAGACTGTAACGTCTGCAGCGGGTAAACAGACTGTAACGCCTGCAGCGGGTAAACAGACTGGAACGTCTGCAGGTAAACAGACTGTAACGTCTGCAGCAGGTAAACAGACTGTAACGTCTGCAGCGGGTAAACAGACTGTAACGTCTGCAGCGGGTAATCAGAGTAACGTCTGCAGCGGGTAAACAGACTGTAACGTCTGCAGCAGGTAAACAGACTTTAATGTCTGCAGGTAAACAGACTGTAACGTCTGCAGGTAAACAGACTGTAACGTCTGCAGCAGGGAAACAGACGGTAACGTCTGCAGCAGTTAAACAGGCTTTAACATCTGCAGCAGTTAAACAGACTGTAATGTCTGCAGGTAAACAGACTGTAAAGTCTGCAGGTAAACAGACTGTAACGTCTGCAGCAGGTAAAAGACTGTAACGTCTGCAGCAGGTAAACAGACTGTAAACTCTGCAGGTAAACAGACTGTAACGTCTGCAGCAGGTAAACAGACTGTAACGTCTGCAGGTAAACAGACTGTAACGTCTGCAGCAGGTAAACAGACTGTAATGTCTGCAGCAGGTAAACAGGCCGTAACGCCTGCAGCAGGTAAACAGACTGTAACGTCTGCAGTTAAACAGACTGTAACGTCTGCAGGTAAACAGACTGTAACGCCTGCAGCAGGTAAACAGACTGTAACGTCTGCAGCGGGTAAACAGGCTGTAACGTCTGCAGCAGGTAAACAGACTGTAACGTCTGCAGCAGGTAAACAGGCTGTAACGTCTGCAGCAGGTACACAGACTGTAACGCCTGCAGGTAAACAGACTGTACCGTCTGCAGCAGGTAAACAGACTGTAACTGTTCAGCAGGTAAACAGACTGTAAAGTCTGCAGGTAAACAGACTGTAACGTCTGCAGCAGGTAAACAGACTGTAACGTCTGCAGCAGGTAAACAGACTGTAACGTCTGCAGCAGGTAAACAGACTGTAACGTCTGCAGGTAAACAAACTGTAACGTCTGCAGCGGGTAAACAGACTGTAACGTCTGCAGGTAAACAGACTGTAACGTCTGCAGCAGGTAAAAATACTGTAACGTCTGCAGCAGGTAAACAGGCTGTAACGTCTGCAGCAGGTAAACAGACTGTAACGTCTGCAGGTAAACAGACTGTAACGTCTGCAGGTAAACAGACTGTAACGTCTGCAGGTAAACAGACTGTAAAGTCTGCAGGTAAACAGACTGTAATGTCTGCAGCAGGTAAACAGACTGGAACGTTTGCCGGTAAACAGGCTGTAACGTCTACAGGTAAACAGACTGTAACGTCTGCAGCAGGTAAACAGACTGTAACGTCTGCAGCAGGTAAACAGACTGTAACGTCTGCAGGTAAACAGACTGTAACGTCTGCAGCGGGTAAACAGACTGTAACGTCTGCAGCGGGTAAACAGACTGTAAAGTCTGCAGCGGGTAAACAGACTGTAACATCTGCAGCGGGTAAACAGACTGTAAAGTCTGCAGGTAAACAGACTGTAAAGTCTGCAGGTAAACAGACTGTAACGTCTGCAGCAGGTAAACAGACTGTAACGTCTGCAGCAGGTAAACAGACTGTAACGCCTGCAGCAGGTAAACAGACTGTAACGTCTGCAGGTAAACAAACTGTAACGTCTGCAGCGGGTAAACAGACTGTAACGTCTGCAGGTAAACAGACTGTAACGTCTGCAGCAGGTAAACAGACTGTAACGTCTGCAGCGGGTATACAGACTGTAACTGTTCAGCAGGTAAACAGACTGTAATGTCTGCAGCGGGTAAACAGACTGTAACGTCTGCAGCGGGTAAACAGACTGTAACGTCTGCAGGTAAACAGACTGTAACGTCTGCAGCAGGTAAAAATACTGTAACGTCTGCAGCAGGTAAACAGACTGTAACGTCTGCAGGTAAACAGACTGTAACGTCTGCAGGTAAACAGACTGTAAAGTCTGCAGGTAAACAGACTGTAATGTCTGCAGCAGGTAAACAGACTGTAACGTTTGCAGGTAAACAGGCTGTAACGTCTACAGGTAAACAGACTGTAACGTCTGCAGCAGGTAAACAGAGTGTAACGTCTGCAGCAGGTAAACAGACTGTAACGTCTGCAGGTAAACAGACTGTAACGTCTGCAGCAGGTAAACAGACTGTAACGTCTGCAGCAGGTAAACAGACTGTAACGTCTGCAGCGGGTAAACAGACTGTAACGTCTGCAGGTAAACAGACTGTAACGTCTGCAGCAGGTAAACAGACTGTAACGTCTGCAGCAGGTAAACAGGCTGTAACGCCTGCAGCGGGTAAACAGACTGTAACGTCTGCAGTTAAATAGACTGTAACGTCTGCAGGTAAACAGACTGTAACGTCTGCAGCAGGTAAAAGGACTGTAACGTCTGCAGTTAAACAGACTGTAACGTCTGCAGGTAAACAGACTGTAACGTCTGCAGCAGTTAAACAGACTGTAACGTCTGCAGTTAAACAGACTGTAATGTCTGCAGGTAAACAGACTGTAATGTCTGCAACAGGTAAACAGACTGTAACGTCTGCAGCAGGTAAACAGACTGTAACTATTCAGCAGGTAAACAGATTGTAACGTCTGCAGCGGGTAAACAGACTGTAACGTCTGCAGCAGGTAAACAGGCTGTAACGTCTACAGCAGGTAAACAGACTGTAACGTCTGCAGCAGGTAAACAGACTGTAACGCCTGCAGGTAAACAGACTGTAACGTCTGCAGGTAAACAGACTGTAACGTCTGCAGTTAAACAGACTGTAACGTCTACATTTAAACAGACTGTAACGTCTGCAGCAGGTAAACAGACTGTAACTGTTCAGCAGGTAAACAGACTGTAACGTCTGCAGGTATACAGACTGTAACGTCTAGAGGTAAACAGACTGTAACGTCTGCAGCAGGTAAACAGACTGTAACGTCTGCAGCAGGTAAACAGGCTGTAACGTCTGCAGCAGGTAAACAGACTGTAACGTCTGCAGCAGGTAAACAGACTGTAACGTCTGCAGCAGGTAAACAGACTGTAACGTCTGCAGCAGGTAAACAGACTGTAATGCCTGCAGGTAAACAGACTGTAACGTCTGCAGGTAAACAGACTGTAACGTCTGCAGTTAAACAGACTGTAACGTCTACAGGTAAACAGACTGTATCGTCTGCAGCAGGTAAACAGACTGTAACTGTTCAGCAGGTAAACAGACTGTAACGTCTGCAGCAGGTAAACAGACTGTAACGTCTACAGGTAAACAGACTGTATCGTCTGCAGCAGGTAAACAGACTGTAACTGTTCAGCAGGTAAACAGACTGTAACGTCTGCAGGTAAACAGACTGTAACGTCTAGAGGTAAACAGACTGTAACGTCTGCAGCGGGTAAACAGACTGTAACTGTTCAGCGGGTAAACAGACTGTAACGTCTGCAGCAGGTAAACAGACTGTAACGTCTGCAGGTAAACAGACTGTAACATCTGCAGCAGGTAAACAGACTGTAACGTCTGCAGGTAAACAGGCTGTAACATCTGCAGCAGGTAAACAGACTATAACGTCTGCAGCAGGTAAACAGACTGTAACGTCTGCAGGTAAACAGACTGTAAAGTCTGCAGCGGGTAAACAGACTGTATCGTCTGCAGCAGGTAAACAGACTGTAACGTCTACAGGTAAACAGACTGTAACGTCTGCAGCAGGTAAACAGACTGTATCGTCTGCAGCAGGTAAACAGACTGTAACGTCTGCAGGTAAACAGACTGTAACGTCTGCAGCAGGTAAACAGACTGTAACGTCTGCAGCAGGTAAACAGGCTGTGACGCCTGCAGCAGGTAAACAGACTGTAACGTCTGCAGTTAAACAGACTGAAACGTCTGCAGGTAAACAGACTGTAACGTCTGCAGCAGTTAAACAGACTGTAACTATTCAGCAGGTAAACAGATTGTAACGTCTGCAGTGGGTAAACAGACTGTAACGTCTGCAGCGGGTAATCAGAGTAACGTCTGCAGCGGGTAAACAGACTGTAACGTCTGCAGCAGGTAAACAGACTGTAACGTCTGCAGCGGGTAATCAGAGTAACGTCTGCAGCGGGTAAACAGACTGTAACGTCTGCAGGTAAACAGACTGTAACGTCTGCAGCAGGTAAACAGACTGTAACGTCTGCAGCAGGTAAACAGGCTGTAACGCCTGCTGCAGGTAAACAGACTGTAACGTCTGCAGTTAAACAGACTGTAACGTCTGCAGGTAAACAGACTGTAATGTCTGCAGCAGTTAAACAGACTGTAACTATTCAGCAGGTAAACAGATTGTAACGTCTGCAGCGGGTAAACAGACTGTAACGTCTGCAGCGGGTAATCAGAGTAACGTCTGCAGCGGGTAAACAGACTGTAACGTCTGCAGCAGGTAAACAGACTGTAACGTCTGCAGCGGGTAATCAGAGTAACGTCTGCAGCGGGTAAACAGACTGTAATGTCTGCAGGTAAACAGACTGTAACATCTGCAGCAGGTAAACAGACTATAACGTCTTCAGCAGGTAAACAGACTGTAACGTCTGCAGGTAAACAGACTGTAATGTCTGCAACAGGTAAACAGACTGTAACGTCTGCAGCGGGTAAACAGACTGTAACGTCTGCAGCGGGTAAACAGACTGTAACTTCTGCAGGTAAACAGACTGTAACGTCTGCAGCAGTTAAACAGGCTTTAACGTCTGCAGCAGTTAAACAGACTGTATTGTCTGCAGGTAAACAGACTGTAAAGTCTGCAGGTAAACAGACTGTAACGTCTGCAGCAGGTAAAAGACTGTAACGTCTGCAGCAGGTAAACAGACTGTAACGTCTGCAGCAGGTAAACAGACTGTAACGTCTGCAGGTAAACAGACTGCAACGTCTGCAGCAGGTAAACAGACTGTAATGTCTGCAGCAGGTAAACAGGCTGTAACGCCTGCAGCAGGTAAACAGACTGTAACGTCTGCAGCAGGTAAACAGACTGTAACGTCTGCAGCGGGTAAACAGACAGTAACGTCTGCAGCAGGTAAACAGACTGTAACGTCTGCAGGTAAACAGACTGTAACGTCTGCAGCGGGTAAACAGACTGTAACGTCTGCAGCGGGTAAACAGACTGTAACGTCTGCAGCATGTAAACAGACTGTAGCGTCTGCAGCAGGTAAACAGACTGTAACGTCTGCAGCAGGTAAACAGACTGTAACGTCTGCAGGCAAACAGACCGTAACGTCTGCAGCAGGTAAACAGACTGTAACGTCTGCAGCGGGTAAACAGACAGTAACGTCTGCAGCAGGTAAACAGACTGTAACGTCTGCAGGTAAACAGACTGTAACGTCTGCAGCGGGTAAACAGACTGTAACGTCTGCAGCGGGTAAACAGACTGTAACGTCTGCAGCGTGTAAACAGACTGTAGCGTCTGCAGCAGGTAAACAGACTGTAACGTCTGCCGGTAAACAGACTGTAACGTCTGCAGCAGTTACACAGGCTTTAACGTCTGCAGCAGGTAAACAGACTGTAACGTCTGCAGCAGGTAAAGAGACTGTAACGTCTGCAGGTAAACAGACTGTAACGTCTGCAGGTAAACAGACTGTAACGTCTGCAGCAGGTAAACAGACTGTAACGTCTGCAGCAGGTAAACAGGCTGTAACGCCTGCAGCAGGTAAACAGACTGTAACGTCTGCAGTTAAACAGACTGTAATGTCTGCAGGTAAACAGACTGTAATGTCTGCAGCACTTAAACAGACTGTAACGTCTGCAGGTAAACAGACTGTAATGTCTGCAGGTAAACAGACTGTAATGTCTGCAACAGGTAAACAGACTGTAACGTCTGCAGCGGGTAAACAGACTGTAACGTCTGCAGCGGGTAAACAGACTGTAACTTCTGCAGGTAAACAGACTGTAACGTCTGCAGCAGTTAAACAGGCTTTAACGTCTGCAGCAGTTAAACAGACTGTATTGTCTGCAGGTAAACAGACTGTAAAGTCTGCAGGTAAACAGACTGTAACGTCTGCAGCAGGTAAAAGACTGTAACGTCTGCAGCAGGTAAACAGACTGTAAACTCTGCAGGTAAACAGACTGTAACGTCTGCAGCAGGTAAACAGACTGTAACGTCTGCAGGTAAACAGACTGCAACGTCTGCAGCAGGTAAACAGACTGTAATGTCTGCAGCAGGTAAACAGGCTGTAACGCCTGCAGCAGGTAAACAGACTGTAAGGTCTGCATTTAAACAGACTGTAACGTCTGCAGGTAAACAGACTGTAACGCCTGCAGCAGGTAAACAGACTGTAACGTCTGCAGCGGGTAAACAGGCTGTAACGTCTGCAGCGGGTAAACAGACTGTAACGTCTGCAGCAGGTAAACAGGCTGTAACGTCTGCAGCAGGTACACAGACTGTAACGCCTGCAGGTAAACAGACTGTAACGTCTGCAGCAGGTAAACAGACTGTAACTGTTCAGCAGGTAAACAGACTGTAACGTCTGCAGGTAAACAGACTGTAACGTCTACAGGTAAACAGACTGTAACGTCTGCAGCGGGTAAACAGATTGTAACGTCTGCAGCAGGTAAACAGACTGTAACGTCTACAGGTAAACATACTGTAACGTCTGCAGCGGGTAAACAGACTGTAACGTCTGCAGCGGATAAACAGACTGTAGCGTCTGCAGCAGGTAAACAGACTGTAACGTCTGCAGTTAAACAGACTGTAGCGTCTGCAGGTAAACAGACTGTAAAGTCTGCAGGTAAACAGACTGTAACGTCTGCAACGGGTAAACAGACTGTAACGTCTGAAGCAGGTAAACAGACTGTAACGTCTGCAGCAGGTAAACAGACTGTAACGTCTGCAGCGGGTAAACAGACAGTAACGTCTGCAGCAGGTAAACAGACTGTAACGTCTGCAGGTAAACAGACTGTAACGTCTGCAGCGGGTAAACAGACTGTAACGTCTGCAGCGGGTAAACAGACTGTAACGTCTGCAGCGGGTAAACAGACTGTAGCGTCTGCAGCAGGTAAATAGACTGTAACGTCTGCAGCGGGTAAAAAGACAGTAACGTCTGCAGCGGGTAAACAGACTGTAACGTCTGCAGCGGGTAAACAGACTGTAACGTCTGCAGGTAAACAGACTGTAACGTCTGCAGCAGGTAAACAGGCTGGAACGTCTGCAGTAGGTACACAGACTGGAAAGTCTGCAGGTAAACAGACTGTAACGTCTGCAGCAGGTAAACAGACTGTAACGTCTGCAGCAGGTAAACAGACAGTAACGTCTGCAGCGTGTAAACAGACTGTAACGTCTGCAGGTAAACAGACTGTAACATCTGAAGCAGGTAAACAGACTGTAACGTCTGCAGCAGGTAAACAGACTGTAACGTCTGCAGGTAAACAGACTGTAACGTCTGCAGTGGGTAAACAGGCTGTAACGTCTGCAGCAGGTAAACAGACTGTAACGTCTGCAGCAGGTAAACAGACTGTAACGTCTGCAGTGGTTAATCAGAGTGACGTCTGCAGCGGGTAAACAGACTGTAACTGTTCAGCAGGTAAACAGACTGTAACGTCTGCAGCGGGTAAACAGACTGTAACGTCTGCAGCGGGTAAACAGACTGGAACGTCTGCAGGTAAACAGACTGTAACGTCTGCAGCAGGTAAACAGACTGTAACGTCTGCAGCAGGTAAACAGACTGTAACGTCTGCAGCAGGTAAACAGACTGTAACGTCTGCAGTGGGTAATCAGAGTAACGTCTGCAGCGGGTAACCAGACTGTAACGTCTACAGGTAAACAGACTGTAACGTCTGCAGCAGGTAAACAGACTGTAACGTCTGCAGGCAAACAGACCGTAAAGTCTGCAGCAGGAAAACAGGCTGTAACTTCTGCAGCAGGTAAACAGACTGTAACGTCTACAGGTAAACAGACTGTAACGTCTGCAGCGGGTAAACAGACTGTAACGTCTGCAGCGGGTAAAAAGACTGTAGCGTCTGCAGCAGGTAAACAGACTGTAACGTCTGCCGGTAAACAGACTGTAACGTCTGCTGCAGTTACACAGGCTTTAACGTCTGCAGCAGGTAAACAGACTGTAACGTCTGCAGCAGGTAAAGAGACTGTAACGTCTGCAGGTAAACAGACTGTAACGTCTGCAGGTAAACAGACTGTAACGTCTGCAGCAGGTAAACAGACTGTAACGTCTGCAGCAGGTAAACAGGCTGTAACGCCTGCAGCAGGTAAACAGACTGTAACGTCTGCAGTTAAACAGACTGTAATGTCTGCAGGTAATAAGACTGTAATGTCTGCAGCAGTTAAACAGACTGTAACGTCTGCAGGTAAACAGACTGTAATGTCTGCAGGTAAACAGACTGTAATGTCTGCAACAGGTAAACAGACTGTAACGTCTGCAGCGGGTAAACAGACTGTAACGTCTGCAGCGGGTAAACAGACTGTAACTTCTGCAGCAGTTAAACAGGCTTTAACGTCTGCAGCAGTTAAACAGACTGTAATGTCTGCAGCAGTTAAACAGGCTTTAACGTCTGCAGCAGTTAAACAGACTGTAATGTCTGCAGGTAAACAGACTGTAAAGTCTGCAGGTAAACAGACTGTAACGTCTGCAGCAGGTAAAAGACTGTAACGTCTGCAGCAGGTAAACAGACTGTAAACTCTGCAGGTAAACAGACTGTAACGTCTGCAGCAGGTAAACAGACTGTAACGTCTGCAGGTAAACAGACTGTAACGTCTGCAGCAGGTAAACAGACTGTAATGTCTGCAGCAGGTAAACAGGCTGTAACGCCTGCAGCAGGTAAACAGACTGTAGCGTCTGCAGTTAAACAGACTGTAACGTCTGCAGGTAAACAGACTGTAACGCCTGCAGCAGGTAAACAGACTGTAACGTCTGCAGCGGGTAAACAGGCTGTAACGTCTGCAGCGGGTAAACAGACTGTAACGTCTGCAGCAGGTAAACAGGCTGTAACGTCTGCAGCAGGTACACAGACTGTAACGCCTGCAGGTAAACAGACTGTAACGTCTGCAGCAGGTAAACAGACTGTAACTGTTCAGCAGGTAAACAGACTGTAACGTCTGCAGGTAAACAGACTGTAACGTCTACAGGTAAACAGACTGTAACGTCTGCAGCGGGTAAACAGATTGTAACGTCTGCAGCAGGTAAACAGACTGTAACGTCTACAGGTAAACAGACTGTAACGTCTGCAGCGGGTAAACAGACTGTAACGTCTGCAGCGGATAAACAGACTGTAGCGTCTGCAGCAGGTAAACAGACTGTAACGTCTGCAGCAGGTAAACAGACTGTAACGTCTACAGGTAAACAGATTGTAACGTCTGCAGCGGGTAAACAGACTGTAACGTCTGCAGCGGATAAACAGACTGTAGCGTCTGCAGCAGGTAAACAGACTGTAACGTCTGCAGTTAAACAGACTGTAGCGTCTGCAGGTAAACAGACTGTAAAGTCTGCAGGTAAACAGACTGTAACGTCTGCAACTGGTAAACAGACTGTAACGTCTGCAGCAGGTAAACAGACTGTAACGTCTGCAGCAGGTAAACAGACTGTAACGTCTGCAGCGGGTAAACAGACAGTAACGTCTGCAGCAGGTAAACAGACTGTAACGTCTGCAGGTAAACAGA
Source organism: Labrus mixtus (assembly GCF_963584025.1). Taxonomy (NCBI): domain Eukaryota; kingdom Metazoa; phylum Chordata; class Actinopteri; order Labriformes; family Labridae; genus Labrus; species Labrus mixtus. Next base: position 486,007 of record NW_026870274.1, read on the forward strand.
CTGTAACGTCTGCAGCGGGTAAACAGACTGTAACGTCTGCAGTGGGTAAACAGACTGTAACGTCTGCAGCGGGTAAACAGACTGTAGCGTCTGCAGCAGGTAAATAGACTGTAACGTCTGCAGCGGGTAAACAGACAGTAACGTCTGCAGCGGGTAAACAGACTGTAACGTCTGCAGCGGGTAAACAGACTGTAACGTCTGCAGATAAACAGACTGTAACGTCTGCAGCAGGTAAACAGGCTGTAACGTCTGCAGCAGGTACACAGACTGTAACGTCTGCAGGTAAACAGACTGTAACGTCTGCAGCAGGTAAACAGACTGTAACGTCTGCAGCGGGTAAACAGACAGTAATGTCTGCAGCGTGTAAACAGACTGTAACGTCTGCAGGTAAACAGACTGTAACATCTGAAGCAGGTAAACAGACTGTAACGTCTGCAGCAGGTAAACAGACTGTAACGTCTGCAGGTAAACAGACTGTAACGTCTGCAGTGGGTAAACAGGCTGTAACGTCTGCAGCAGGTAAACAGACTGTAACGTCTGCAGCAGGTAAACAGACTGTAACGTCTGCAGTGGTTAATCAGAGTAACGTCTGCAGCGGGTAAACAGACTGTAACTGTTCAGCAGGTAAACAGACTGTAACGTCTGCAGCGGGTAAACAGACTGTAACGCCTGCAGCGGGTAAACAGACTGGAACGTCTGCAGGTAAACAGACTGTAACGTCTGCAGCAGGTAAACAGACTGTAACGTCTGCAGCGGGTAAACAGACTGTAACGTCTGCAGCGGGTAATCAGAGTAACGTCTGCAGCGGGTAAACAGACTGTAACGTCTGCAGCAGGTAAACAGACTTTAATGTCTGCAGGTAAACAGACTGTAACGTCTGCAGGTAAACAGACTGTAACGTCTGCAGCAGGGAAACAGACGGTAACGTCTGCAGCAGTTAAACAGGCTTTAACATCTGCAGCAGTTAAACAGACTGTAATGTCTGCAGGTAAACAGACTGTAAAGTCTGCAGGTAAACAGACTGTAACGTCTGCAGCAGGTAAAAGACTGTAACGTCTGCAGCAGGTAAACAGACTGTAAACTCTGCAGGTAAACAGACTGTAACGTCTGCAGCAGGTAAACAGACTGTAACGTCTGCAGGTAAACAGACTGTAACGTCTGCAGCAGGTAAACAGACTGTAATGTCTGCAGCAGGTAAACAGGCTGTAACGCCTGCAGCAGGTAAACAGACTGTAATGTCTGCAGTTAAACAGACTGTAACGTCTGCAGGTAAACAGACTGTAACGCCTGCAGCAGGTAAACAGACTGTAACGTCTGCAGCGGGTAAACAGGCTGTAACGTCTGCAGCAGGTAAACAGACTGTAACGTCTGCAGCAGGTAAACAGGCTGTAACGTCTGCAGCAGGTACACAGACTGTAACGCCTGCAGGTAAACAGACTGTAACGTCTGCAGCAGGTAAACAGACTGTAACTGTTCAGCAGGTAAACAGACTGTAACGTCTGCAGGTAAACAGACTGTAACGTCTACAGGTAAACAGACTGTAACGTCTGCAGCGGGTAAACAGCTTGTAACGTCTGCAGCAGGTAAACAGACTGTAACGTCTACAGGTAAACATACTGTAACGTCTGCAGCGGGTAAACAGACTGTAACGTCTGCAGCGGATAAACAGACTGTAGCGTCTGCAGCAGGTAAACAGACTGTAACGTCTGCAGTTAAACAGACTGTAGCGTCTGCAGGTAAACAGACTGTAAAGTCTGCAGGTAAACAGACTGTAACGTCTGCAACGGGTAAACAGACTGTAACGTCTGAAGCAGGTAAACAGACTGTAACGTCTGCAGCAGGTAAACAGACTGTAACGTCTGCAGCGGGTAAACAGACAGTAACGTCTGCAGCAGGTAAACAGACTGTAACGTCTGCAGGTAAACAGACTGTAACGTCTGCAGCGGGTAAACAGACTGTAACGTCTGCAGCGGGTAAACAGACTGTAACGTCTGCAGCGGGTAAACAGACTGTAGCGTCTGCAGCAGGTAAATAGACTGTAACGTCTGCAGCGGGTAAAAAGACAGTAACGTCTGCAGCGGGTAAACAGACTGTAACGTCTGCAGCGGGTAAACAGACTGTAACGTCTGCAGGTAAACAGACTGTAACGTCTGCAGCAGGTAAACAGGCTGTAACGTCTGCAGTTGGTACACAGACTGGAAAGTCTGCAGGTAAACAGACTGTAACGTCTGCAGCAGGTAAACAGACTGTAACGTCTGCAGCAGGTAAACAGACAGTAACGTCTGCAGCGTGTAAACAGACTGTAACGTCTGCAGGTAAACAGACTGTAACATCTGAAGCAGGTAAACAGACTGTAACGTCTGCAGCAGGTAAACAGACTGTAACGTCTGCAGGTAAACAGACTGTAACGTCTGCAGTGGGTAAACAGGCTGTAACGTCTGCAGCAGGTAAACAGACTGTAACGTCTGCAGCAGGTAAACAGACTGTAACGTCTGCAGTGGTTAATCAGAGTGACGTCTGCAGCGGGTAAACAGACTGTAACTGTTCAGCAGGTAAACAGACTGTAACGTCTGCAGCGGGTAAACAGACTGTAACGTCTGCAGCGGGTAAACAGACTGGAACGTCTGCAGGTAAACAGACTGTAACGTCTGCAGCAGGTAAACAGACTGTAACGTCTGCAGCAGGTAAACAGACTGTAACGTCTGCAGCAGGTAAACAGACTGTAACGTCTGCAGTGGGTAATCAGAGTAACGTCTGCAGCGGGTAACCAGACTGTAACTGTTAAGCAGGTAAACAGACTGTAACGTCTGCAGCAGGTAAACAGACTGTAACTGTTCAGCAGGTAAACAGACTGTAACGTCTGCAGGTAAACAGACTGTAACGTCTACAGGTAAACAGACTGTAACGTCTGCAGCAGGTAAACAGACTGTAACGTCTGCAGGCAAACAGACCGTAACGTCTGCAGCAGGAAAACAGGCTGTAACTTCTGCAGCAGGTAAACAGACTGTAACGTCTACAGGTAAACAGACTGTAACGTCTGCAGCGGGTAAACAGACTGTAACGTCTGCAGCGGGTAAAAAGACTGTAGCGTCTGCAGCAGGTAAACAGACTGTAACGTCTGCCGGTAAACAGACTGTAACGTCTGCTGCAGTTACACAGGCTTTAACGTCTGCAGCAGGTAAACAGACTGTAACGTCTACAGCAGGTAAAGAGACTGTAACGTCTGCAGGTAAACAGACTGTAACGTCTGCAGGTAAACAGACTGTAACGTCTGCAGCAGGTAAACAGACTGTAACGTCTGCAGCAGGTAAACAGGCTGTAACGCCTGCAGCAGGTAAACAGACTGTAACGTCTGCAGTTAAACAGACTGTAATGTCTGCAGGTAATAAGACTGTAATGTCTGCAGCAGTTAAACAGACTGTAACGTCTGCAGGTAAACAGACTGTAATGTCTGCAGGTAAACAGACTGTAATGTCTGCAACAGGTAAACAGACTGTAACGTCTGCAGCGGGTAAACAGACTGTAACGTCTGCAGCGGGTAAACAGACTGTAACTTCTGCAGCAGTTAAACAGGCTTTAACGTCTGCAGCAGTTAAACAGACTGTAATGTCTGCAGCAGTTAAACAGGCTTTAACGTCTGCAGCAGTTAAACAGACTGTAATGTCTGCAGGTAAACAGACTGTAAAGTCTGCAGGTAAACAGACTGTAACGTCTGCAGCAGGTAAAAGACTGTAACGTCTGCAGCAGGTAAACAGACTGTAAACTCTGCAGGTAAACAGACTGTAACGTCTGCAGCAGGTAAACAGACTGTAACGTCTGCAGGTAAACAGACTGTAACGTCTGCAGCAGGTAAACAGACTGTAATGTCTGCAGCAGGTAAACAGGCTGTAACGCCTGCAGCAGGTAAACAGACTGTAACGTCTGCAGTTAAACAGACTGTAACGTCTGCAGGTAAACAGACTGTAACGCCTGCAGCAGGTAAACAGACTGTAACGTCTGCAGCGGGTAAACAGGCTGTAACGTCTGCAGCGGGTAAACAGACTGTAACGTCTGCAGCAGGTAAACAGGCTGTAACGTCTGCAGCAGGTACACAGACTGTAACGCCTGCAGGTAAACAGACTGTAACGTCTGCAGCAGGTAAACAGACTGTAACTGTTCAGCAGGTAAACAGACTGTAACGTCTGCAGGTAAACAGACTGTAACGTCTACAGGTAAACAGACTGTAACGTCTGCAGCGGGTAAACAGATGTAACGTCTGCAGCAGGTAAACAGACTGTAACGTCTACAGGTAAACAGACTGTAACGTCTGCAGCGGGTAAACAGACTGTAACGTCTGCAGCGGATAAACAGACTGTAGCGTCTGCAGCAGGTAAACAGACGGTAACGTCTGCAGCAGGTAAACAGACTGTAACGTCTACAGGTAAACAGACTGTAACGTCTGCAGCGGGTAAACAGACTGTAACGTCTGCAGCGGATAAACAGACTGTAGCGTCTGCAGCAGGTAAACAGACTGTAACGTCTGCAGTTAAACAGACTGTAGCGTCTGCAGGTAAACAGACTGTAAAGTCTGCAGGTAAACAGACTGTAACGTCTGCAACTGGTAAACAGACTGTAACGTCTGCAGCAGGTAAACAGACTGTAACGTCTGCAGCAGGTAAACAGACTGTAACGTCTGCAGCGGGTAAACAGACAGTAACGTCTGCAGCAGGTAAACAGACTGTAACGTCTGCAGGTAAACAGACTGTAACGTCTGCAGCGGGTAAACAGACTGTAACGTCTGCAGCGGGTAAACAGACTGTAATGTCTGCAGCGGGTAAACAGACTGTAGCGTCTGCAGCAGGTAAATAGACTGTAACGTCTGCAGCGGGTAAACAGACAGTAACGTCTGCAGCGGGTAAACAGACTGTAACGTCTGCAGCGGGTAAACAGACTGTAACGTCTGCAGGTAAACAGACTGTAACGTCTGCAGCAGGTAAACAGGCTGTAACGTCTGCAGCAGGTACACAGACTGTAACGTCTGCAGGTAAACAGACTGTAACGTCTGCAGCAGGTAAACAGACTGTAACGTCTGCAGCGGGTAAACAGACAGTAATGTCTGCAGCGTGTAAACAGACTGTAACGTCTGCAGGTAAACAGACTGTAACATCTGAAGCAGGTAAACAGACTGTAACGTCTGCAGCAGGTAAACAGACTGTAACGTCTGCAGGTAAACAGACTGTAACGTCTGCAGTGGGTAAACAGGCTGTAACGTCTGCAGCAGGTAAACAGACTGTAACGCCTGCAGCAGGTAAACAGACTGTAACGTCTGCAGTGGTTAATCAGAGTAACGTCTGCAGCGGGTAAACAGACTGTAACTGTTCAGCAGGTAAACAGACTGTAACGTCTGCAGCGGGTAAACAGACTGGAACGCCTGCAGCGGGTAAACAGACTGGAACGTCTGCAGGTAAACAGACTGTAACGTCTGCAGCAGGTAAACAGACTGTAATGTCTGCAGCGGGTAAACAGACTGTAACGTCTGCAGCGGGTAATCAGAGTAACGTCTGCAGCGGGTAAACAGACTGTAACGTCTGCAGCAGGTAAACAGACTTTAATGTCTGCAGGTAAACAGACTGTAACGTCTGCAGGTAAACAGACTGTAACGTCTGCAGCAGGGAAACAGACGGTAACGTCTGCAGCAGTTAAACAGGCTTTAACATCTGCAGCAGTTAAACAGACTGTAATGTCTGCAGGTAAACAGACTGTAAAGTCTGCAGGTAAACAGACTGTAACGTCTGCAGCAGGTAAAAGACTGTAACGTCTGCAGCAGGTAAACAGACTGTAAACTCTGCAGGTAAACAGACTGTAACGTCTGCAGCAGGTAAACAGACTGTAACGTCTGCAGGTAAACAGACTGTAACGTCTGCAGCAGGTAAACAGACTGTAATGTCTGCAGCAGGTAAACAGGCTGTAACGCCTGCAGCAGGTAAACAGACTGTAACGTCTGCAGTTAAACAGACTGTAACGTCTGCAGGTAAACAGACTGTAACGCCTGCAGCAGGTAAACAGACTGTAACGTCTGCAGCGGGTAAACAGGCTGTAACGTCTGCAGCAGGTAAACAGACTGTAACGTCTGCAGCAGGTAAACAGGCTGTAACGTCTGCAGCAGGTACACAGACTGTAACGCCTGCAGGTAAACAGACTGTACCGTCTGCAGCAGGTAAACAGACTGTAACTGTTCAGCAGGTAAACAGACTGTAACGTCTGCAGGTAAACAGACTGTAACGTCTACAGGTAAACAGACTGTAACGTCTGCAGCGGGTAAACAGATTGTAACGTCTGCAGCAGGTAAACAGACTGTAACGTCTACAGGTAAACAGACTGTAACGTCTGCAGCGGGTAAACAGACTGTAACGTCTGCAGCGGATAAACAGACTGTAGCGTCTGCAGCAGGTAAACAGACTGTAACGTCTGCAGCAGGTAAACAGACTGTAACGTCTACAGGTAAACAGACTGTAACGTCTGCAGCGGGTAAACAGACTGTAACGTCTGCAGCGGATAAACAGACTGTAGCGTCTGCAGCAGGTAAACAGACTGTAACGTCTGCAGTTAAACAGACTGTAGCGTCTGCAGGTAAACAGACTGTAAAGTCTGCAGGTAAACAGACTGTAACGTCTGCAACTGGTAAACAGACTGTAACGTCTGCAGCAGGTAAACAGACTGTAACGTCTGCAGCAGGTAAACAGACTGTAACGTCTGCAGCGGGTAAACAGACAGTAACGTCTGCAGCAGGTAAACAGACTGTAACGTCTGCAGGTAAACAGACTGTAACGTCTGCAGCGGGTAAACAGACTGTAACGTCTGCAGTGGGTAAACAGACTGTAACGTCTGCAGCGGGTAAACAGACTGTAGCGTCTGCAGCAGGTAAATAGGCTGTAACGCCTGCAGCAGGTAAACAGACTGTAACGTCTGCAGTTAAACAGACTGTAATGTCTGCAGCAGGAAAACAGGCTGTAACGTCTGCAGCAGGTAAACAGACTGGAACGTCTGCAGCAGGTAAACAGACTGTAACGTCTGCAGGTAAACAGATTGTAACATCTGAAGCAGGTAAACAGACTGTAACGTCTGCAGCAGGTAAACAGACTGTAACGTCTGCAGTGGGTAAACAGGCTGTAACGTCTGCAGCAGGTAAACAGACTGTAACGTCTGCAGCAGGTAAACAGACTGTAACGTCTGCAGTGGTTAATCAGAGTAACGTCTGCAGCGGGTAAACAGACTGTAACTGTTCAGCAGGTAAACAGACTGTAACGTCTGCAGTGGGTAAACAGACTGTAACGTCTGCAGCGGGTAAACAGACTGGAACGACTGCAGGTAAACAGACTGTAACGTCTGCAGCAGGTAAACAGACTGTAACGTCTGCAGCGGGTAAACAGACTGTAACGTCTGCAGTGGGTAAACAGGCTGTAACGTCTGCAGCAGGTAAACAGACTGTAACGTCTGCAGCAGGTAAACAGACTGTAACTGTTCAGCAGGTAAACAGACTGTAACGTCTGCAGCGGGTAAACAGACTGTAACGTCTGCAGCAGGTAAACAGACTTTAATGTCTGCAGGTAAACAGACTGTAACGTCTGCAGGTAAACAGACTGTAACGTCTGCAGCAGGGAAACAGACTGTAACGTCTGCAGCAGGTAAACAGGCTGTAACGCCTGCAGCAGGTAAACAGACTGTAACGTCTGCAGTTAAACAGACTGTAATGTCTGCAGCAGGAAAACAGGCTGTAACGTCTGCAGCAGGTAAACAGACTGGAACGTCTGCAGCAGGTAAACAGACTGTAACGTCTGCAGCAGGTAAACAGACTGTAACTGTTCAGCAGGTAAACAGATTGTAACGTCTGCAGCAGGTAAACAGACTGTAACGCCTGCAGGTAAACAGACTGTAACGTCTGCAGCAGGTAAACAGACTGTAACTGTTCAGCAGGTAAACAGACTGTAACGTCTGCAGGTAAACAGACTGTAACGTCTACAGGTAAACAGACTGTAACGTCTGCAGCGGGTAAACAGACTGTAACGTCTGCAGCGGGTAAACAGACTGTAACGTCTGCAGCGGCTAAACAGACTGTAGCGTCTGCAGCAGGTAAACAGACTGTAACGTCTGCAGGTAAACAGACTGTAACGTCTGCAGTGGGTAAACAGGCTGTAACGTCTGCAGCAGGTAAACAGACTGTAACGTCTGCAGCAGGTAAACAGACTGTAACGTCTGCAGTGGTTAATCAGAGTAACGTCTGCAGCGGGTAAACAGACTGTAACTGTTCAGCAGGTAAACAGACTGTAACGTCTGCAGCGGGTAAACAGACTGTAACGTCTGCAGCGGGTAAACAGACTGGAACGTCTGCAGGTAAACAGACTGTAACGTCTGCAGCAGGTAAACAGACTGTAACGTCTGCAGCGGGTAAACAGACTGTAACGTCTGCAGCAGGTAAACAGACTTTAATGTCTGCAGGTAAACAGACTGTAACGTCTGCAGGTAAACAGACTGTAACGTCTGCAGCAGGGAAACAGACGGTAACGTCTGCAGCAGGTAAACAGGCTGTAACGCCTGCAGCAGGTAAACAGACTGTAACGTCTGCAGTTAAACAGACTGTAATGTCTGCAGCAGGAAAACAGGCTGTAACGTCTGCAGCAGGTAAACAGACTGGAACGTCTGCAGCAGGTAAACAGACTGTAACGTCTGCAGCGTGTAAACAGACTGTAACGTCTGCAGGTAAACAGACTGTAACATCTGAAGCAGGTAAACAGACTGTAACGTCTGCAGCAGGTAAACAGACTGTAACGTCTGCAGGTAAACAGACTGTAACGTCTGCAGTGGGTAAACAGGCTGTAACGTCTGCAGCAGGTAAACAGACTGTAACGTCTGCAGCAGGTAAACAGACTGTAACGTCTGCAGTGGTTAATCAGAGTAACGTCTGCAGCGGGTAAACAGACTGTAACTGTTCAGCAGGTAAACAGACTGTAACGTCTGCAGCGGGTAAACAGACTGTAACGTCTGCAGCGGGTAAACAGACTGGAACGTCTGCAGGTAAACAGACTGGAACGTCTGCAGCGGGTAAACAGACTGTAACGTCTGCAGCGGGTAAACAGACTGTAACGTCTGCAGTGGGTAAACAGGCTGTAACGTCTGCAGCAGGTAAACAGACTGTAACGTCTGCAGCAGGTAAACAGACTGTAACGTCTGCAGTGGTTAATCAGAGTAACGTCTGCAGCGGGTAAACAGACTGTAACTGTTCAGCAGGTAAACAGACTGTAACGTCTGCAGCGGGTAAACAGACTGTAACGTCTGCAGCAGGTAAACAGACTTTAATGTCTGCAGGTAAACAGACTGTAACGTCTGCAGGTAAACAGACTGTAACGTCTGCAGCAGGGAAACAGACTGTAACGTCTGCAGCAGGTAAACAGGCTGTAACGCCTGCAGCAGGTAAACAGACTGTAACGTCTGCAGTTAAACAGACTGTAATGTCTGCAGCAGGAAAACAGGCTGTAACGTCTGCAGCAGGTAAACAGACTGGAACGTCTGCAGCAGGTAAACAGACTGTAACGTCTGCAGCAGGTAAACAGACTGTAACTGTTCAGCAGGTAAACAGATTGTAACATCTGCAGCAGGTAAACAGACTGTAACGCCTGCAGGTAAACAGACTGTAACGTCTGCAGCAGGTAAACAGACTGTAACTGTTCAGCAGGTAAACAGACTGTAACGTCTGCAGGTAAACAGACTGTAACGTCTACAGGTAAACAGACTGTAACGTCTGCAGCGGGTAAACAGACTGTAACGTCTGCAGCGGGTAAACAGACTGTAACGTCTGCAGCGGGTAAACAGACTGTAGCGTCTGCAGCAGGTAAACAGACTGTAACGTCTGCCGGTAAACAGACTGTAACGTCTGCAGCAGTTACACAGGCTTTAACGTCTGCAGCAGGTAAACAGACTGTAACGTCTGCAGCAGGTAAAGAGACTGTAACGTCTGCAGGTAAACAGACTGTAACATCTGCAGCAGGTAAACAGACTGTAACGTCTGCAGCAGGTAAACAGGCTGTAACGCCTGCAGCAGGTAAACAGACTGTAACGTCTGCAGTTAAACAGACTGTAATGTCTGCAGGTAAACAGACTGTAATGTCTGCAGCAGTTAAACAGACTGTAACGTCTGCGGTAAACAGACTGTAATGTCTGCAACAGGTAAACAGACTGTAACGTCTGCAGCGGGTAAACAGACTGTAACGTCTGCAGCGGGTAAACAGACTGTAACTTCTGCAGGTAAACAGACTGTAACGTCTGCAGCAGTTAAACAGGCTTTAACGTCTGCAGCGGGTAAACAGACTGTAACTGTTAAGCAGGTAAACAGACTGTAACGTCTGCAGCAGTTAAACAGACTGTAACGTCTGCAGCGGGTAATCAGAGTAACGTCTGCAGCGGGTAAACAGACTGTAACGTCTGCAGCAGGTAAACAGACTTTAATGTCTGCAGGTAAACAGACTGTAACGTCTGCAGGTAAACAGACTGTAACGTCTGCAGCAGGTAAACAGACTGTAACGTCTGCAGGCAAACAGACCGTAACGTCTGCAGCAGGAAAACAGACTGTAACGTCTACAGGTAAACAGACTGTAACGTCTGCAGCGGGTAAACAGACTGTAACGTCTGCAGGGGGTAAACAGACTGTAATGTCTGCAGGTAAACAGACTGTAATGTCTGCAGCAGTTAAACAGACTGTAACGTCTGCAGGTAAAAAGACTGTAATGTCTGCAGGTAAACAGACTGTAATGTCTGCAACAGGTAAGCAGACTGTAACGTCTGCAGCGGGTAAACAGACTGTAACGTCTGCAGCGGGTAAACAGACTGTAAAGTCTGCAGGTAAACAGACTGTAACGTCTGCAGCAGTTAAACAGGCTTTAACGTCTGCAGCAGTTAAACAGACTGTAACGTCTGCAGGTAAACAGACTGTAAAGTCTGCAGGTAAACAGACTGTAACGTCTGCAGCAGGTAAACAGACTGTAACGTCTGCAGCAGGTAAACAGACTGTAACGTCTGCAGTGGGTAATCAGAGTAACGTCTGCAGCGGGTAAACAGACTGTAACTGTTAAGCAGGTAAACAGACTGTAACGTCTGCAGCAGGTAAACAGACTGTAACTGTTCAGCAGGTAAACAGACTGTAACGTCTGCAGGTAAACAGACTGTAACGTCTACAGGTAAACAGACTGTAACGTCTGCAGCAGGTAAACAGACTGTAACGTCTGCAGGCAAACAGACCGTAACGTCTGCAGCAGGAAAACAGGCTGTAACTTCTGCAGCAGGTAAACAGACTGTAACGTCTACAGGTAAACAGACTGTAAAGTCTGCAGCGGGTAAACAGACTGTAACGTCTGCAGCGGGTAAACAGACTGTAGCGTCTGCAGCAGGTAAACAGACTGTAACGTCTGCCGGTAAACAGACTGTAACGTCTGCAGCAGTTACACAGGCTTTAACGTCTGCAGCAGGTAAACAGACTGTAACGTCTGCAGCAGGTAAAGAGACTGTAACGTCTGCAGGTAAACAGACTGTAACGTCTGCAGCAGGTAAACAGACTGTAACGTCTGCAGCAGGTAAACAGACTGTAACGTCTGCAGTTAAACAGACTGTAATGTCTGCAGGTAAACAGACTGTAATGTCTGCAGCAGGTAAAGAGACTGTAACGTCTGCAGGTAAACAGACTGTAACGTCTGCAGGTAAACAGACTGTAACGTCTGCAGCAGGTAAACAGACTGTAACGTCTGCAGGTAAACAGACTGTAACGTCTGCAGCAGGTAAACAGACTGTAATGTCTGCAGCAGGTAAACAGGCTGTAACGTCTGCAGCAGGTAAACAGACTGTAACTGTTCAGCAGGTAAACAGACTGTAACGTCTGCAGGTAAACAGACTGTAATGTCTACAGGTAAACAGACTGTAACGTCTGCAGCGGGTAAACAGACTGTAACGTCTGCAGCGGGTAAACAGACTGTAACGTCTGCAGCGGGTAAACAGACTGTAGCGTCTGCAGCAGGTAAACAGACTGTAACGTCTGCCGGTAAACAGACTGTAACGTCTGCAGCAGTTACACAGGCTTTAACGTCTGCAGCAGGTAAACAGACCGTAACGTCTGCAGCAGGTAAAGAGACTGTAACGTCTGCAGGTAAACAGACTGTAACATCTGCAGCAGGTAAACAGACTGTAACGTCTGCAGCAGGTAAACAGGCTGTAACGCCTGCAGCAGGTAAACAGACTGTAACGTCTGCAGTTAAACAGACTGTAATGTCTGCAGGTAAACAGACTGTAATGTCTGCAGCAGTTAAACAGACTGTAACGTCTGCGGTAAACAGACTGTAATGTCTGCAACAGGTAAACAGACTGTAACGTCTGCAGCGGGTAAACAGACTGTAACGTCTGCAGCGGGTAAACAGACTGTAACTTCTGCAGGTAAACAGACTGTAACGTCTGCAGCAGTTAAACAGGCTTTAACGTCTGCAGCGGGTAAACAGACTGTAACTGTTAAGCAGGTAAACAGACTGTAACGTCTGCAGCAGTTAAACAGACTGTAACGTCTGCAGCGGGTAATCAGAGTAACGTCTGCAGCGGGTAAACAGACTGTAACGTCTGCAGCAGGTAAACAGACTTTAATGTCTGCAGGTAAACAGACTGTAACGTCTGCAGGTAAACAGACTGTAACGTCTGCAGGGGGTAAACAGACTGTAATGTCTGCAGGTAAACAGACTGTAATGTCTGCAGCAGTTAAACAGACTGTAACGTCTGCAGGTAAAAAGACTGTAATGTCTGCAGGTAAACAGACTGTAATGTCTGCAACAGGTAAGCAGACTGTAACGTCTGCAGCGGGTAAACAGACTGTAACGTCTGCAGCGGGTAAACAGACTGTAAAGTCTGCAGGTAAACAGACTGTAACGTCTGCAGCAGTTAAACAGGCTTTAACGTCTGCAGCAGTTAAACAGACTGTAACGTCTGCAGGTAAACAGACTGTAAAGTCTGCAGGTAAACAGACTGTAACGTCTGCAGCAGGTAAACAGACTGTAACGTCTGCAGCAGGTAAACAGACTGTAACGTCTGCAGTGGGTAATCAGAGTAACGTCTGCAGCGGGTAAACAGACTGTAACTGTTAAGCAGGTAAACAGACTGTAACGTCTGCAGCAGGTAAACAGACTGTAACTGTTCAGCAGGTAAACAGACTGTAACGTCTGCAGGTAAACAGACTGTAACGTCTACAGGTAAACAGACTGTAACGTCTGCAGCAGGTAAACAGACTGTAACGTCTGCAGGCAAACAGACCGTAACGTCTGCAGCAGGAAAACAGGCTGTAACTTCTGCAGCAGGTAAACAGACTGTAACGTCTACAGGTAAACAGACTGTAACGTCTGCAGCGGGTAAACAGACTGTAACGTCTGCAGCGGGTAAACAGACTGTAGCGTCTGCAGCAGGTAAACAGACTGTAACGTCTGCCGGTAAACAGACTGTAACGTCTGCAGCAGTTACACAGGCTTTAACGTCTGCAGCAGGTAAACAGACTGTAACGTCTGCAGCAGGTAAAGAGACTGTAACGTCTGCAGGTAAACAGACTGTAACGTCTGCAGGTAAACAGACTGTAACGTCTGCAGGTAAACAGACTGTAACGTCTGCAGGTAAACAGACTGTAACGTCTGCAGCAGGTAAACAGACTGTAACGTCTGCAGCAGGTAAACAGACTGTAACGTCTGCAGTTAAACAGACTGTAATGTCTGCAGGTAAACAGACTGTAATGTCTGCAGCAGGTAAAGAGACTGTAACGTCTGCAGGTAAACAGACTGTAACGTCTGCAGGTAAACAGACTGTAACGTCTGCAGCAGGTAAACAGACTGTAACGTCTGCAGGTAAACAGACTGTAACGTCTGCAGCAGGTAAACAGACTGTAATGTCTGCAGCAGGTAAACAGGCTGTAATGCCTGCAGCAGGTAAACAGACTGTAACGTCTGCAGTTAAACAGACTGTAACGTCTGCAGGTAAACAGACTGTAACGCCTGCAGCAGGTAAACAGACTGTAACGTCTGCAGCGGGTAAACAGGCTGCAACGTCTGCAGCGAGTAAACAGACTGTAACGTCTGCAGCAGGTAAACAGGCTGTAACGTCTGCAGCAGGTACACAGACTGTAACGCCTGCAGATAAACAGACTGTAACGTCTGCAGCGGGTAAACAGACTGTAACGTCTGCAGCAGGTAAACAGACTGTAACGTCTGCAGCAGGTAAACAGGCTGTAACGCCTGCAGCAGGTAAACAGACTGTAACGTCTGCAGTTAAACAGACTGTAATGTCTGCAGGTAAACAGACTGTAATGTCTGCAGCAGTTAAACAGACTGTAACGTCTGCAGGTAAACAGACTGTAATGTCTGCAGGTAAACAGACTGTAATGTCTGCAACAGGTAAACAGACTGTAACGTCTGCAGCGGGTAAACAGACTGTAACGTCTGCAGCGGGTAAACAGACTGTAACGTCTGCAGCGGGTAAACAGACTGTAGTGTCTGCAGCAGGTAAACAGACTGTAACGTCTGCCGGTAAACAGACTGTAACGTCTGCAGCAGTTACACAGGCTTTAACGTCTGCAGCAGGTAAACAGACTGTAACGTCTGCAGCAGGTAAAGAGACTGTAACGTCTGCAGGTAAACAGACTGTAACGTCTGCAGGTAAACAGACTGTAACGTCTGCAGCAGGTAAACAGACTGTAACGTCTGCAGCAGGTAAACAGGCTGTAACGCCTGCAGCAGGCAAACAGACTGTAACGTCTGCAGTTAAACAGACTGTAATGTCTGCAGGTAAACAGACTGTAATGTCTGCAGCAGTTAAACAGACTGTAACGTCTGCAGGTAAACAGACTGTAATGTCTGCAGGTAAACAGACTGTAATGTCTGCAACAGGTAAACAGACTGTAACGTCTGCAGCGGGTAAACAGACTGTAACGTCTGCAGCGGGTAAACAGACTGTAACGTCTGCAGCGGGTAAACAGACTGTAGCGTCTGCAGCAGGTAAACAGACTGTAACGTCTGCCGGTAAACAGACTGTAACGTCTGCAGCAGTTACACAGGCTTTAACGTCTGCAGCAGGTAAACAGACTGTAACGTCTGCAGCAGGTAAAGAGACTGTAACGTCTGCAGGTAAACAGACTGTAACGTCTGCAGCAGGTAAACAGACTGTAACGTCTGCAGCAGGTAAACAGACTGTAACGTCTGCAGTTAAACAGACTGTAATGTCTGCAGGTAAACAGACTGTAATGTCTGCAGCAGGTAAAGAGACTGTAACGTCTGCAGGTAAACAGACTGTAACGTCTGCAGGTAAACAGACTGTAACGTCTGCAGCAGGTAAACAGACTGTAACGTCTGCAGGTAAACAGACTGTAACGTCTGCAGCAGGTAAACAGACTGTAATGTCTGCAGCAGGTAAACAGGCTGTAACGTCTGCAGCAGGTAAACAGACTGTAACTGTTCAGCAGGTAAACAGACTGTAACGTCTGCAGGTAAACAGACTGTAACGTCTACAGGTAAACAGACTGTAACGTCTGCAGCGGGTAAACAGACTGTAACGTCTGCAGCGGGTAAACAGACTGTAACGTCTGCAGCGGGTAAACAGACTGTAGCGTCTGCAGCAGGTAAACAGACTGTAACGTCTGCCGGTAAACAGACTGTAACGTCTGCAGCAGTTACACAGGCTTTAACGTCTGCAGCAGGTAAACAGACCGTAACGTCTGCAGCAGGTAAAGAGACTGTAACGTCTGCAGGTAAACAGACTGTAACATCTGCAGCAGGTAAACAGACTGTAACGTCTGCAGCAGGTAAACAGGCTGTAACGCCTGCAGCAGGTAAACAGACTGTAACGTCTGCAGTTAAACAGACTGTAATGTCTGCAGGTAAACAGACTGTAATGTCTGCAGCAGTTAAACAGACTGTAACGTCTGCGGTAAACAGACTGTAATGTCTGCAACAGGTAAACAGACTGTAACGTCTGCAGCGGGTAAACAGACTGTAACGTCTGCAGCGGGTAAACAGACTGTAACTTCTGCAGGTAAACAGACTGTAACGTCTGCAGCAGTTAAACAGGCTTTAACGTCTGCAGCGGGTAAACAGACTGTAACTGTTAAGCAGGTAAACAGACTGTAACGTCTGCAGCAGTTAAACAGACTGTAACGTCTGCAGCGGGTAATCAGAGTAACGTCTGCAGCGGGTAAACAGACTGTAACGTCTGCAGCAGGTAAACAGACTTTAATGTCTGCAGGTAAACAGACTGTAACGTCTGCAGGTAAACAGACTGTAACGTCTGCAGGGGGTAAACAGACTGTAATGTCTGCAGGTAAACAGATTGTAATGTCTGCAGCAGTTAAACAGACTGTAACGTCTGCAGGTAAAAAGACTGTAATGTCTGCAGGTAAACAGACTGTAATGTCTGCAACAGGTAAGCAGACTGTAACGTCTGCAGCGGGTAAACAGACTGTAACGTCTGCAGCGGGTAAACAGACTGTAAAGTCTGCAGGTAAACAGACTGTAACGTCTGCAGCAGTTAAACAGGCTTTAACGTCTGCAGCAGTTAAACAGACTGTAACGTCTGCAGGTAAACAGACTGTAAAGTCTGCAGGTAAACAGACTGTAACGTCTGCAGCAGGTAAACAGACTGTAACGTCTGCAGCAGGTAAACAGACTGTAACGTCTGCAGTGGGTAATCAGAGTAACGTCTGCAGCGGGTAAACAGACTGTAACTGTTAAGCAGGTAAACAGACTGTAACGTCTGCAGCAGGTAAACAGACTGTAACTGTTCAGCAGGTAAACAGACTGTAACGTCTGCAGGTAAACAGACTGTAACGTCTACAGGTAAACAGACTGTAACGTCTGCAGCAGGTAAACAGACTGTAACGTCTGCAGGCAAACAGACCGTAACGTCTGCAGCAGGAAAACAGGCTGTAACTTCTGCAGCAGGTAAACAGACTGTAACGTCTACAGGTAAACAGA
Source organism: Labrus mixtus (assembly GCF_963584025.1). Lineage (NCBI taxonomy): Eukaryota > Metazoa > Chordata > Actinopteri > Labriformes > Labridae > Labrus > Labrus mixtus. Next base: position 503,013 of record NW_026870274.1, read on the forward strand.
CTGTAACGTCTGCAGCGGGTAAACAGACTGTAACGTCTGCAGCGGGTAAACAGACTGTAGCGTCTGCAGCAGGTAAACAGACTGTAACGTCTGCCGGTAAACAGACTGTAACGTCTGCAGCAGTTACACAGGCTTTAACGTCTGCAGCAGGTAAACAGACTGTAACGTCTGCAGCAGGTAAAGAGACTGTAACGTCTGCAGGTAAACAGACTGTAACGTCTGCAGGTAAACAGACTGTAACGTCTGCAGCAGGTAAACAGACTGTAACGTCTGCAGCAGGTAAACAGACTGTAACGTCTGCAGTTAAACAGACTGTAATGTCTGCAGGTAAACAGACTGTAATGTCTGCAGCAGGTAAAGAGACTGTAACGTCTGCAGGTAAACAGACTGTAACGTCTGCAGGTAAACAGACTGTAACGTCTGCAGCAGGTAAACAGACTGTAACGTCTGCAGGTAAACAGACTGTAACGTCTGCAGCAGGTAAACAGACTGTAATGTCTGCAGCAGGTAAACAGGCTGTAATGCCTGCAGCAGGTAAACAGACTGTAACGTCTGCAGTTAAACAGACTGTAACGTCTGCAGGTAAACAGACTGTAACGCCTGCAGCAGGTAAACAGACTGTAACGTCTGCAGCGGGTAAACAGGCTGCAACGTCTGCAGCGGGTAAACAGACTGTAACGTCTGCAGCAGGTAAACAGGCTGTAACGTCTGCAGCAGGTACACAGACTGTAACGCCTGCAGATAAACAGACTGTAACGTCTGCAGCGGGTAAACAGACTGTAACGTCTGCAGCAGGTAAACAGACTGTAACGTCTGCAGCAGGTAAACAGGCTGTAACGCCTGCAGCAGGTAAACAGACTGTAACGTCTGCAGTTAAACAGACTGTAATGTCTGCAGGTAAACAGACTGTAATGTCTGCAGCAGTTAAACAGACTGTAACGTCTGCAGGTAAACAGACTGTAATGTCTGCAGGTAAACAGACTGTAATGTCTGCAACAGGTAAACAGACTGTAACGTCTGCAGCGGGTAAACAGACTGTAACGTCTGCAGCGGGTAAACAGACTGTAACGTCTGCAGCGGGTAAACAGACTGTAGTGTCTGCAGCAGGTAAACAGACTGTAACGTCTGCCGGTAAACAGACTGTAACGTCTGCAGCAGTTACACAGGCTTTAACGTCTGCAGCAGGTAAACAGACTGTAACGTCTGCAGCAGGTAAAGAGACTGTAACGTCTGCAGGTAAACAGACTGTAACGTCTGCAGGTAAACAGACTGTAACGTCTGCAGCAGGTAAACAGACTGTAACGTCTGCAGCAGGTAAACAGGCTGTAACGCCTGCAGCAGGCAAACAGACTGTAACGTCTGCAGTTAAACAGACTGTAATGTCTGCAGGTAAACAGACTGTAATGTCTGCAGCAGTTAAACAGACTGTAACGTCTGCAGGTAAACAGACTGTAATGTCTGCAGGTAAACAGACTGTAATGTCTGCAACAGGTAAACAGACTGTAACGTCTGCAGCGGGTAAACAGACTGTAACGTCTGCAGCGGGTAAACAGACTGTAACTTCTGCAGGTAAACAGACTGTAACGTCTGCAGCAGTTAAACAGGCTTTAACGTCTGCAGCGGGTAAACAGACTGTAAGTGTTAAGCAGGTAAACAGACTGTAATGTCTGCAACAGGTAAACAGACTGTAACGTCTGCAGCAGGTAAACAGACTGTAACGTCTGCAGGCAAACAGACCGTAACGTCTGCAGCAGGAAAACAGACTGTAACGTCTACAGGTAAAAAGACTGGAACGTCTGCAGCGGGTAAACAGACTGTAACGTCTGCAGCGGGTAAACAGACTGTAATGTCTACAGGTAAACAGACTGTAATGTCTGCAGCAGTTAAACAGACTGTAACGTCTGCAGGTAAACAGACTGTAATGTCTGCAGGTAAACAGACTGTAATGTCTGCAACAGGTAAGCAGACTGTAACGTCTGCAGCGGGTAAACAGACTGTAACGTCTGCAGCGGGTAAACAGACTGTAAAGTCTGCAGGTAAACAGACTGTAACGTCTGCAGCAGTTAAACAGGCTTTAACGTCTGCAGCAGTTAAACAGACTGTAACGTCTGCAGGTAAACAGACTGTAAAGTCTGCAGGTAAACAGACTGTAACGTCTGCAGCAGGTAAACAGACTGTAACGTCTGCAGCAGGTAAACAGACTGTAACGTCTGCAGGTAAACAGACTGTAAAGTCTGCAGGTAAACAGACTGTAACGTCTGCAGCAGGTAAACAGACTGTAACGTCTGCAGCAGGTAAACAGACTGTAACGTCTGCAGTGGGTAATCAGAGTAACGTGTCTGCAGCGGGTAAACAGACTGTAACTGTTAAGCAGGTAAACAGACTGTAACGTCTGCAGCAAGTAAACAGACTGTTACTGTTCAGCAGGTAAACAGGCTGTAAAGTCTGCAGGTAAACAGACTGTAACGTCTGCAGCAGGTAAAAGACTGTAACGTCTGCAGCAGGTAAACAGACTGTAAACTCTGCAGGTAAACAGACTGTAACGTCTGCAGCAGGTAAACAGACTGTAACGTCTGCAGGTAAACAGACTGTAACGTCTGCAGCAGGTAAACAGTCTGTAATGTCTGCAGCAGGTAAACAGGCTGTAACGCCTGCAGCAGGTAAAAGACTGTAACGTCTGCAGCAGGTAAACAGACTGTAAACTCTGCAGGTAAACAGACTGTAACGTCTGCAGCAGGTAAACAGACTGTAACGTCTGCAGGTAAACAGACTGTAACGTCTGCAGCAGGTAAACAGACTGTAATGTCTGCAGCAGGTAAACAGGCTGTAACGCCTGCAGCAGGTAAACAGACTGTAACGTCTGCAGTTAAACAGACTGTAACGTCTGCAGGTAAACAGACTGTAACGCCTGCAGCAGGTAAACAGACTGTAACGTCTGCAGTGGGTAAACAGACTGTAACGTCTGCAGCGGGTAAACAGACTGTAGCGTCTGCAGCAGGTAAATAGACTGTAACGTCTGCAGCGGGTAAACAGACAGTAACGTCTGCAGCGGGTAAACAGACTGTAACGTCTGCAGCGGGTAAACAGACTGTAACGTCTGCAGATAAACAGACTGTAACGTCTGCAGCAGGTAAACAGGCTGTAACGTCTGCAGCAGGTACACAGACTGTAACGTCTGCAGGTAAACAGACTGTAACGTCTGCAGCAGGTAAACAGACTGTAACGTCTGCAGCGGGTAAACAGACAGTAATGTCTGCAGCGTGTAAACAGACTGTAACGTCTGCAGGTAAACAGACTGTAACATCTGAAGCAGGTAAACAGACTGTAACGTCTGCAGCAGGTAAACAGACTGTAACGTCTGCAGGTAAACAGACTGTAACGTCTGCAGTGGGTAAACAGGCTGTAACGTCTGCAGCAGGTAAACAGACTGTAACGTCTGCAGCAGGTAAACAGACTGTAACGTCTGCAGTGGTTAATCAGAGTAACGTCTGCAGCGGGTAAACAGACTGTAACTGTTCAGCAGGTAAACAGACTGTAACGTCTGCAGCGGGTAAACAGACTGTAACGCCTGCAGCGGGTAAACAGACTGGAACGTCTGCAGGTAAACAGACTGTAACGTCTGCAGCAGGTAAACAGACTGTAACGTCTGCAGCGGGTAAACAGACTGTAACGTCTGCAGCGGGTAATCAGAGTAACGTCTGCAGCGGGTAAACAGACTGTAACGTCTGCAGCAGGTAAACAGACTTTAATGTCTGCAGGTAAACAGACTGTAACGTCTGCAGGTAAACAGACTGTAACGTCTGCAGCAGGGAAACAGACGGTAACGTCTGCAGCAGTTAAACAGGCTTTAACATCTGCAGCAGTTAAACAGACTGTAATGTCTGCAGGTAAACAGACTGTAAAGTCTGCAGGTAAACAGACTGTAACGTCTGCAGCAGGTAAAAGACTGTAACGTCTGCAGCAGGTAAACAGACTGTAAACTCTGCAGGTAAACAGACTGTAACGTCTGCAGCAGGTAAACAGACTGTAACGTCTGCAGGTAAACAGACTGTAACGTCTGCAGCAGGTAAACAGACTGTAATGTCTGCAGCAGGTAAACAGGCTGTAACGCCTGCAGCAGGTAAACAGACTGTAATGTCTGCAGTTAAACAGACTGTAACGTCTGCAGGTAAACAGACTGTAACGCCTGCAGCAGGTAAACAGACTGTAACGTCTGCAGCGGGTAAACAGGCTGTAACGTCTGCAGCAGGTAAACAGACTGTAACGTCTGCAGCAGGTAAACAGGCTGTAACGTCTGCAGCAGGTACACAGACTGTAACGCCTGCAGGTAAACAGACTGTAACGTCTGCAGCAGGTAAACAGACTGTAACTGTTCAGCAGGTAAACAGACTGTAACGTCTGCAGGTAAACAGACTGTAACGTCTACAGGTAAACAGACTGTAACGTCTGCAGCGGGTAAACAGCTTGTAACGTCTGCAGCAGGTAAACAGACTGTAACGTCTACAGGTAAACATACTGTAACGTCTGCAGCGGGTAAACAGACTGTAACGTCTGCAGCGGATAAACAGACTGTAGCGTCTGCAGCAGGTAAACAGACTGTAACGTCTGCAGTTAAACAGACTGTAGCGTCTGCAGGTAAACAGACTGTAACGTCTGCAGGTAAACAGACTGTAACGTCTGCAGGTAAACAGACTGTAACGTCTGAAGCAGGTAAACAGACTGTAACGTCTGCAGCAGGTAAACAGACTGTAATGTCTGCAGCGGGTAAACAGACAGTAACGTCTGCAGCAGGTAAACAGACTGTAACGTCTGCAGTGGTTAATCAGAGTGACGTCTGCAGCGGGTAAACAGACTGTAACTGTTCAGCAGGTAAACAGACTGTAACGTCTGCAGCGGGTAAACAGACTGTAACGTCTGCAGCGGGTAAACAGACTGGAACGTCTGCAGGTAAACAGACTGTAACGTCTGCAGCAGGTAAACAGACTGTAACGTCTGCAGCAGGTAAACAGACTGTAACGTCTGCAGCAGGTAAACAGACTGTAACGTCTGCAGTGGGTAATCAGAGTAACGTCTGCAGCGGGTAACCAGACTGTAACTGTTAAGCAGGTAAACAGACTGTAACGTCTGCAGCAGGTAAACAGACTGTAAAGGTTCAGCAGGTAAACAGACTGTAACGTCTGCAGGTAAACAGACTGTAACGTCTACAGGTAAACAGACTGTAACGTCTGCAGCAGGTAAACAGACTGTAACGTCTGCAGGCAAACAGACCGTAACGTCTGCAGCAGGAAAACAGGCTGTAACTTCTGCAGCAGGTAAACAGACTGTAACGTCTACAGGTAAACAGACTGTAACGTCTGCAGCGGGTAAACAGACTGTAACGTCTGCAGCGGGTAAAAAGACTGTAGCGTCTGCAGCAGGTAAACAGACTGTAACGTCTGCCGGTAAACAGACTGTAACGTCTGCTGCAGTTACACAGGCTTTAACGTCTGCAGCAGGTAAACAGACTGTAACGTCTGCAGCAGGTAAAGAGACTGTAACGTCTGCAGGTAAACAGACTGTAACGTCTGCAGGTAAACAGACTGTAACGTCTGCAGCAGGTAAACAGACTGTAACGTCTGCAGCAGGTAAACAGGCTGTAACGCCTGCAGCAGGTAAACAGACTGTAACGTCTGCAGTTAAACAGACTGTAATGTCTGCAGGTAATAAGACTGTAATGTCTGCAGCAGTTAAACAGACTGTAACGTCTGCAGGTAAACAGACTGTAATGTCTGCAGGTAAACAGACTGTAATGTCTGCAACAGGTAAACAGACTGTAACGTCTGCAGCGGGTAAACAGACTGTAACGTCTGCAGCGGGTAAACAGACTGTAACTTCTGCAGCAGTTAAACAGGCTTTAACGTCTGCAGCAGTTAAACAGACTGTAATGTCTGCAGCAGTTAAACAGGCTTTAACGTCTGCAGCAGTTAAACAGACTGTAATGTCTGCAGGTAAACAGACTGTAAAGTCTGCAGGTAAACAGACTGTAACGTCTGCAGCAGGTAAAAGACTGTAACGTCTGCAGCAGGTAAACAGACTGTAAACTCTGCAGGTAAACAGACTGTAACGTCTGCAGCAGGTAAACAGACTGTAACGTCTGCAGGTAAACAGACTGTAACGTCTGCAGCAGGTAAACAGACTGTAATGTCTGCAGCAGGTAAACAGGCTGTAACGCCTGCAGCAGGTAAACAGACTGTAACGTCTGCAGTTAAACAGACTGTAACGTCTGCAGGTAAACAGACTGTAACGCCTGCAGCAGGTAAACAGACTGTAACGTCTGCAGCGGGTAAACAGGCTGTAACGTCTGCAGCGGGTAAACAGACTGTAACGTCTGCAGCAGGTAAACAGGCTGTAACGTCTGCAGCAGGTACACAGACTGTAACGCCTGCAGGTAAACAGACTGTAACGTCTGCAGCAGGTAAACAGACTGTAACTGTTCAGCAGGTAAACAGACTGTAACGTCTGCAGGTAAACAGACTGTAACGTCTACAGGTAAACAGACTGTAACGTCTGCAGCGGGTAAACAGATTGTAACGTCTGCAGCAGGTAAACAGACTGTAACGTCTACAGGTAAACAGACTGTAACGTCTGCAGCGGGTAAACAGACTGTAACGTCTGCAGCGGATAAACAGACTGTAGCGTCTGCAGCAGGTAAACAGACTGTAACGTCTGCAGCAGGTAAACAGACTGTAACGTCTACAGGTAAACAGACTGTAACGTCTGCAGCGGGTAAACAGACTGTAACGTCTGCAGCGGATAAACAGACTGTAGCGTCTGCAGCAGGTAAACAGACTGTAACGTCTGCAGTTAAACAGACTGTAGCGTCTGCAGGTAAACAGACTGTAAAGTCTGCAGGTAAACAGACTGTAACGTCTGCAACTGGTAAACAGACTGTAACGTCTGCAGCAGGTAAACAGACTGTAACGTCTGCAGCAGGTAAACAGACTGTAACGTCTGCAGCGGGTAAACAGACAGTAACGTCTGCAGCAGGTAAACAGACTGTAACGTCTGCAGGTAAACAGACTGTAACGTCTGCAGCGGGTAAACAGACTGTAACGTCTGCAGTGGGTAAACAGACTGTAACGTCTGCAGCGGGTAAACAGACTGTAGCGTCTGCAGCAGGTAAATAGACTGTAACGTCTGCAGCGGGTAAACAGACAGTAACGTCTGCAGCGGGTAAACAGACTGTAACGTCTGCAGCGGGTAAACAGACTGTAACGTCTGCAGGTAAACAGACTGTAACGTCTGCAGCAGGTAAACAGGCTGTAACGTCTGCAGCAGGTACACAGACTGTAACGTCTGCAGGTAAACAGACTGTAACGTCTGCAGCAGGTAAACAGACTGTAACGTCTGCAGCGGGTAAACAGACAGTAATGTCTGCAGCGTGTAAACAGACTGTAACGTCTGCAGGTAAACAGACTGTAACATCTGAAGCAGGTAAACAGACTGTAACGTCTGCAGCAGGTAAACAGACTGTAACGTCTGCAGGTAAACAGACTGTAACGTCTGCAGTGGGTAAACAGGCTGTAACGTCTGCAGCAGGTAAACAGACTGTAACGCCTGCAGCAGGTAAACAGACTGTAACGTCTGCAGTGGTTAATCAGAGTAACGTCTGCAGCGGGTAAACAGACTGTAACTGTTCAGCAGGTAAACAGACTGTAACGTCTGCAGCGGGTAAACAGACTGTAACGCCTGCAGCGGGTAAACAGACTGGAACGTCTGCAGGTAAACAGACTGTAACGTCTGCAGCAGGTAAACAGACTGTAATGTCTGCAGCGGGTAAACAGACTGTAACGTCTGCAGCGGGTAATCAGAGTAACGTCTGCAGCGGGTAAACAGACTGTAACGTCTGCAGCAGGTAAACAGACTTTAATGTCTGCAGGTAAACAGACTGTAACGTCTGCAGGTAAACAGACTGTAACGTCTGCAGCAGGGAAACAGACGGTAACGTCTGCAGCAGTTAAACAGGCTTTAACATCTGCAGCAGTTAAACAGACTGTAATGTCTGCAGGTAAACAGACTGTAAAGTCTGCAGGTAAACAGACTGTAACGTCTGCAGCAGGTAAAAGACTGTAACGTCTGCAGCAGGTAAACAGACTGTAAACTCTGCAGGTAAACAGACTGTAACGTCTGCAGCAGGTAAACAGACTGTAACGTCTGCAGGTAAACAGACTGTAACGTCTGCAGCAGGTAAACAGACTGTAATGTCTGCAGCAGGTAAACAGGCTGTAACGCCTGCAGCAGGTAAACAGACTGTAACGTCTGCAGTTAAACAGACTGTAACGTCTGCAGGTAAACAGACTGTAACGCCTGCAGCAGGTAAACAGACTGTAACGTCTGCAGCGGGTAAACAGGCTGTAACGTCTGCAGCAGGTAAACAGACTGTAACGTCTGCAGCAGGTAAACAGGCTGTAACGTCTGCAGCAGGTACACAGACTGTAACGCCTGCAGGTAAACAGACTGTACCGTCTGCAGCAGGTAAACAGACTGTAACTGTTCAGCAGGTAAACAGACTGTAACGTCTGCAGGTAAACAGACTGTAACGTCTACAGGTAAACAGACTGTAACGTCTGCAGCGGGTAAACAGATTGTAACGTCTGCAGCAGGTAAACAGACTGTAACGTCTACAGGTAAACAGACTGTAACGTCTGCAGCGGGTAAACAGACTGTAACGTCTGCAGCGGATAAACAGACTGTAGCGTCTGCAGCAGGTAAACAGACTGTAACGTCTGCAGCAGGTAAACAGACTGTAACGTCTACAGGTAAACAGACTGTAACGTCTGCAGCGGGTAAACAGACTGTAACGTCTGCAGCGGATAAACAGACTGTAGCGTCTGCAGCAGGTAAACAGACTGTAACGTCTGCAGTTAAACAGACTGTAGCGTCTGCAGGTAAACAGACTGTAAAGTCTGCAGGTAAACAGACTGTAACGTCTGCAACTGGTAAACAGACTGTAACGTCTGCAGCAGGTAAACAGACTGTAACGTCTGCAGCAGGTAAACAGACTGTAACGTCTGCATCGGGTAAACAGACAGTAACGTCTGCAGCAGGTAAACAGACTGTAACGTCTGCAGGTAAACAGACTGTAACGTCTGCAGCGGGTAAACAGACTGTAACGTCTGCAGTGGGTAAACAGACTGTAACGTCTGCAGCGGGTAAACAGACTGTAGCGTCTGCAGCAGGTAAATAGGCTGTAACGCCTGCAGCAGGTAAACAGACTGTAACGTCTGCAGTTAAACAGACTGTAATGTCTGCAGCAGGAAAACAGGCTGTAACGTCTGCAGCAGGTAAACAGACTGGAACGTCTGCAGCAGGTAAACAGACTGTAACGTCTGCAGCGTGTAAACAGACTGTAACGTCTGCAGGTAAACAGATTGTAACATCTGAAGCAGGTAAACAGACTGTAACGTCTGCAGCAGGTAAACAGACTGTAACGTCTGCAGTGGGTAAACAGGCTGTAACGTCTGCAGCAGGTAAACAGACTGTAACGTCTGCAGCAGGTAAACAGACTGTAACGTCTGCACTGGTTAATCAGAGTAACGTCTGCAGCGGGTAAACAGACTGTAACTGTTCAGCAGGTAAACAGACTGTAACGTCTGCAGTGGGTAAACAGACTGTAACGTCTGCAGCGGGTAAACAGACTGGAACGTCTGCAGGTAAACAGACTGTAACGTCTGCAGCAGGTAAACAGACTGTAACGTCTGCAGCGGGTAAACAGACTGTAACGTCTGCAGTGGGTAAACAGGCTGTAACGTCTGCAGCAGGTAAACAGACTGTAACGTCTGCAGCAGGTAAACAGACTGTAACTGTTCAGCAGGTAAACAGACTGTAACGTCTGCAGCGGGTAAACAGACTGTAACGTCTGCAGCAGGTAAACAGACTTTAATGTCTGCAGGTAAACAGACTGTAACGTCTGCAGGTAAACAGACTGTAACGTCTGCAGCAGGGAAACAGACTGTAACGTCTGCAGCAGGTAAACAGGCTGTAACGCCTGCAGCAGGTAAACAGACTGTAACGTCTGCAGTTAAACAGACTGTAATGTCTGCAGCAGGAAAACAGGCTGTAACGTCTGCAGCAGGTAAACAGACTGGAACGTCTGCAGCAGGTAAACAGACTGTAACGTCTGCAGCAGGTAAACAGACTGTAACTGTTCAGCAGGTAAACAGATTGTAACGTCTGCAGCAGGTAAACAGACTGTAACGCCTGCAGGTAAACAGACTGTAACGTCTGCAGCAGGTAAACAGACTGTAACTGTTCAGCAGGTAAACAGACTGTAACGTCTGCAGGTAAACAGACTGTAACGTCTACAGGTAAACAGACTGTAACGTCTGCAGAGGGTAAACAGACTGTAACGTCTGCAGCGGGTAAACAGACTGTAACGTCTGCAGCGGGTAAACAGACTGTAGCGTCTGCAGCAGGTAAACAGACTGTAACGTCTGCAGGTAAACAGACTGTAACGTCTGCAGTGGGTAAACAGGCTGTAACGTCTGCAGCAGGTAAACAGACTGTAACGTCTGCAGCAGGTAAACAGACTGTAACGTCTGCAGTGGTTAATCAGAGTAACGTCTGCAGCGGGTAAACAGACTGTAACTGTTCAGCAGGTAAACAGACTGTAACGTCTGCAGCGGGTAAACAGACTGTAACGTCTGCAGCGGGTAAACAGACTGGAACGTCTGCAGGTAAACAGACTGTAACGTCTGCAGCAGGTAAACAGACTGTAACGTCTGCAGCGGGTAAACAGACTGTAACGTCTGCAGCAGGTAAACAGACTTTAATGTCTGCAGGTAAACAGACTGTAACGTCTGCAGGTAAACAGACTGTAACGTCTGCAGCAGGGAAACAGACGGTAACGTCTGCAGCAGGTAAACAGGCTGTAACGCCTGCAGCAGGTAAACAGACTGTAACGTCTGCAGTTAAACAGACTGTAATGTCTGCAGCAGGAAAACAGGCTGTAACGTCTGCAGCAGGTAAACAGACTGGAACGTCTGCAGCAGGTAAACAGACTGTAACGTCTGCAGCGTGTAAACAGACTGTAACGTCTGCAGCAGGTAAACAGACTGTAACGTCTGCAGGTAAACAGACTGTAACGTCTGCAGCGGGTAAACAGACTGTAACGTCTGCAGTGGGTAAACAGACTGTAACGTCTGCAGCGGGTAAACAGACTGTAGCGTCTGCAGCAGGTAAATAGACTGTAACGTCTGCAGCGGGTAAACAGACAGTAACGTCTGCAGCGGGTAAACAGACTGTAACGTCTGCAGCGGGTAAACAGACTGTAACGTCTGCAGGTAAACAGACTGTAACGTCTGCAGCAGGTAAACAGGCTGTAACGTCTGCAGCAGGTACACAGACTGTAACGTCTGCAGGTAAACAGACTGTAACGTCTGCAGCAGGTAAACAGACTGTAACGTCTGCAGCGGGTAAACAGACAGTAATGTCTGCAGCGTGTAAACAGACTGTAACGTCTGCAGGTAAACAGACTGTAACATCTGAAGCAGGTAAACAGACTGTAACGTCTGCAGCAGGTAAACAGACTGTAACGTCTGCAGGTAAACAGACTGTAACGTCTGCAGTGGGTAAACAGGCTGTAACGTCTGCAGCAGGTAAACAGACTGTAACGCCTGCAGCAGGTAAACAGACTGTAACGTCTGCAGTGGTTAATCAGAGTAACGTCTGCAGCGGGTAAACAGACTGTAACTGTTCAGCAGGTAAACAGACTGTAACGTCTGCAGCGGGTAAACAGACTGTAACGCCTGCAGCGGGTAAACAGACTGGAACGTCTGCAGGTAAACAGACTGTAACGTCTGCAGCAGGTAAACAGACTGTAATGTCTGCAGCGGGTAAACAGACTGTAACGTCTGCAGCGGGTAATCAGAGTAACGTCTGCAGCGGGTAAACAGACTGTAACGTCTGCAGCAGGTAAACAGACTTTAATGTCTGCAGGTAAACAGACTGTAACGTCTGCAGGTAAACAGACTGTAACGTCTGCAGCAGGGAAACAGACGGTAACGTCTGCAGCAGTTAAACAGGCTTTAACATCTGCAGCAGTTAAACAGACTGTAATGTCTGCAGGTAAACAGACTGTAAAGTCTGCAGGTAAACAGACTGTAACGTCTGCAGCAGGTAAAAGACTGTAACGTCTGCAGCAGGTAAACAGACTGTAAACTCTGCAGGTAAACAGACTGTAACGTCTGCAGCAGGTAAACAGACTGTAACGTCTGCAGGTAAACAGACTGTAACGTCTGCAGCAGGTAAACAGACTGTAATGTCTGCAGCAGGTAAACAGGCTGTAACGCCTGCAGCAGGTAAACAGACTGTAACGTCTGCAGTTAAACAGACTGTAACGTCTGCAGGTAAACAGACTGTAACGCCTGCAGCAGGTAAACAGACTGTAACGTCTGCAGCGGGTAAACAGGCTGTAACGTCTGCAGCAGGTAAACAGACTGTAACGTCTGCAGCAGGTAAACAGGCTGTAACGTCTGCAGCAGGTACACAGACTGTAACGCCTGCAGGTAAACAGACTGTACCGTCTGCAGCAGGTAAACAGACTGTAACTGTTCAGCAGGTAAACAGACTGTAACGTCTGCAGGTAAACAGACTGTAACGTCTACAGGTAAACAGACTGTAACGTCTGCAGCGGGTAAACAGATTGTAACGTCTGCAGCAGGTAAACAGACTGTAACGTCTACAGGTAAACAGACTGTAACGTCTGCAGCGGGTAAACAGACTGTAACGTCTGCAGCGGATAAACAGACTGTAGCGTCTGCAGCAGGTAAACAGACTGTAACGTCTGCAGCAGGTAAACAGACTGTAACGTCTACAGGTAAACAGACTGTAACGTCTGCAGCGGGTAAACAGACTGTAACGTCTGCAGCGGATAAACAGACTGTAGCGTCTGCAGCAGGTAAACAGACTGTAACGTCTGCAGTTAAACAGACTGTAGCGTCTGCAGGTAAACAGACTGTAAAGTCTGCAGGTAAACAGACTGTAACGTCTGCAACTGGTAAACAGACTGTAACGTCTGCAGCAGGTAAACAGACTGTAACGTCTGCAGCAGGTAAACAGACTGTAACGTCTGCATCGGGTAAACAGACAGTAACGTCTGCAGCAGGTAAACAGACTTTAACGTCTGCAGGTAAACAGACTGTAACGTCTGCAGCGGGTAAACAGACTGTAACGTCTGCAGTGGGTAAACAGACTGTAACGTCTGCAGCGGGTAAACAGACTGTAGCGTCTGCAGCAGGTAAATAGGCTGTAACGCCTGCAGCAGGTAAACAGACTGTAACGTCTGCAGTTAAACAGACTGTAATGTCTGCAGCAGGAAAACAGGCTGTAACGTCTGCAGCAGGTAAACAGACTGGAACGTCTGCAGCAGGTAAACAGACTGTAACGTCTGCAGCGTGTAAACAGACTGTAACGTCTGCAGGTAAACAGATTGTAACATCTGAAGCAGGTAAACAGACTGTAACGTCTGCAGCAGGTAAACAGACTGTAACGTCTGCAGTGGGTAAACAGGCTGTAACGTCTGCAGCAGGTAAACAGACTGTAACGTCTGCAGCAGGTAAACAGACTGTAACGTCTGCAGTGGTTAATCAGAGTAACGTCTGCAGCGGGTAAACAGACTGTAACTGTTCAGCAGGTAAACAGACTGTAACGTCTGCAGTGGGTAAACAGACTGTAACGTCTGCAGCGGGTAAACAGACTGGAACGTCTGCAGGTAAACAGACTGTAACGTCTGCAGCAGGTAAACAGACTGTAACGTCTGCAGCGGGTAAACAGACTGTAACGTCTGCAGTGGGTAAACAGGCTGTAACGTCTGCATCAGGTAAACAGACTGTAACGTCTGCAGCAGGTAAACAGACTGTAACTGTTCAGCAGGTAAACAGACTGTAACGTCTGCAGCGGGTAAACAGACTGTAACGTCTGCAGCAGGTAAACAGACTTTAATGTCTGCAGGTAAACAGACTGTAACGTCTGCAGGTAAACAGACTGTAACGTCTGCAGCAGGGAAACAGACTGTAACGTCTGCAGCAGGTAAACAGGCTGTAACGCCTGCAGCAGGTAAACAGACTGTAACGTCTGCAGTTAAACAGACTGTAATGTCTGCAGCAGGAAAACAGGCTGTAACGTCTGCAGCAGGTAAACAGACTGGAACGTCTGCAGCAGGTAAACAGACTGTAACGTCTGCAGCAGGTAAACAGACTGTAACTGTTCAGCAGGTAAACAGATTGTAACGTCTGCAGCAGGTAAACAGACTGTAACGCCTGCAGGTAAACAGACTGTAACGTCTGCAGCAGGTAAACAGACTGTAACTGTTCAGCAGGTAAACAGACTGTAACGTCTGCAGGTAAACAGACTGTAACGTCTACAGGTAAACAGACTGTAACGTCTGCAGCGGGTAAACAGACTGTAACGTCTGCAGCGGGTAAACAGACTGTAACGTCTGCAGCGGGTAAACAGACTGTAGCGTCTGCAGCAGGTAAACAGACTGTAACGTCTGCAGGTAAACAGACTGTAACGTCTGCAGTGGGTAAACAGGCTGTAACGTCTGCAGCAGGTAAACAGACTGTAACGTCTGCAGCAGGTAAACAGACTGTAACGTCTGCAGTGGTTAATCAGAGTAACGTCTGCAGCGGGTAAACAGACTGTAACTGTTCAGCAGGTAAACAGACTGTAACGTCTGCAGCGGGTAAACAGACTGTAACGTCTGCAGCGGGTAAACAGACTGGAACGTCTGCAGGTAAACAGACTGTAACGTCTGCAGCAGGTAAACAGACTGTAACGTCTGCAGCGGGTAAACAGACTGTAACGTCTGCAGCAGGTAAACAGACTTTAATGTCTGCAGGTAAACAGACTGTAACGTCTGCAGGTAAACAGACTGTAACGTCTGCAGCAGGGAAACAGACGGTAACGTCTGCAGCAGGTAAACAGGCTGTAACGCCTGCAGCAGGTAAACAGACTGTAACGTCTGCAGTTAAACAGACTGTAATGTCTGCAGCAGGAAAACAGGCTGTAACGTCTGCAGCAGGTAAACAGACTGGAACGTCTGCAGCAGGTAAACAGACTGTAACGTCTGCAGCGTGTAAACAGACTGTAACGTCTGCAGGTAAACAGACTGTAACATCTGAAGCAGGTAAACAGACTGTAACGTCTGCAGCAGGTAAACAGACTGTAACGTCTGCAGGTAAACAGACTGTAACGTCTGCAGTGGGTAAACAGGCTGTAACGTCTGCAGCAGGTAAACAGACTGTAACGTCTGCAGCAGGTAAACAGACTGTAACGTCTGCAGTGGTTAATCAGAGTAACGTCTGCAGCGGGTAAACAGACTGTAACTGTTCAGCAGGTAAACAGACTGTAACGTCTGCAGCGGGTAAACAGACTGTAACGTCTGCAGCGGGTAAACAGACTGGAACGTCTGCAGGTAAACAGACTGTAACGTCTGCAGCGGGTAAACAGACTGTAACGTCTGCAGCGGGTAAACAGACTGTAACGTCTGCAGTGGGTAAACAGGCTGTAACGTCTGCAGCAGGTAAACAGACTGTAACGTCTGCAGCAGGTAAACAGACTGTAACGTCTGCAGTGGTTAATCAGAGTAACGTCTGCAGCGGGTAAACAGACTGTAACTGTTCAGCAGGTAAACAGACTGTAACGTCTGCAGCGGGTAAACAGACTGTAACGTCTGCAGCAGGTAAACAGACTTTAATGTCTGCAGGTAAACAGACTGTAACGTCTGCAGGTAAACAGACTGTAACGTCTGCAGCAGGGAAACAGACTGTAACGTCTGCAGCAGGTAAACAGGCTGTAACGCCTGCAGCAGGTAAACAGACTGTAACGTCTGCAGTTAAACAGACTGTAATGTCTGCAGCAGGAAAACAGGCTGTAACGTCTGCAGCAGGTAAACAGACTGGAACGTCTGCAGCAGGTAAACAGACTGTAACGTCTGCAGCAGGTAAACAGACTGTAACTGTTCAGCAGGTAAACAGATTGTAACATCTGCAGCAGGTAAACAGACTGTAACGCCTGCAGGTAAGCAGACTGTAACGTCTGCAGCAGGTAAACAGACTGTAACTGTTCAGCAGGTAAACAGACTGTAACGTCTGCAGGTAAACAGACTGTAACGTCTACAGGTAAACAGACTGTAACGTCTGCAGCGGGTAAACAGACTGTAACGTCTGCAGCGGGTAAACAGACTGTAACGTCTGCAGCGGGTAAACAGACTGTAGCGTCTGCAGCAGGTAAACAGACTGTAACGTCTGCCGGTAAACAGACTGTAACGTCTGCAGCAGTTACACAGGCTTTAACGTCTGCAGCAGGTAAACAGACTGTAACGTCTGCAGCAGGTAAAGAGACTGTAACGTCTGCAGGTAAACAGACTGTAACATCTGCAGCAGGTAAACAGACTGTAACGTCTGCAGCAGTTAAACAGGCTGTAACGCCTGCAGCAGGTAAACAGACTGTAACGTCTGCAGTTAAACAGACTGTAATGTCTGCAGGTAAACAGACTGTAATGTCTGCAGCAGTTAAACAGACTGTAACGTCTGCGGTAAACAGACTGTAATGTCTGCAACAGGTAAACAGACTGTAACGTCTGCAGCGGGTAAACAGACTGTAACGTCTGCAGCGGGTAAACAGACTGTAACTTCTGCAGGTAAACTGACTGTAACGTCTGCAGCAGTTAAACAGGCTTTAACGTCTGCAGCGGGTAAACAGACTGTAACTGTTAAGCAGGTAAACAGACTGTAACGTCTGCAGCAGTTAAACAGACTGTAACGTCTGCAGCGGGTAATCAGAGTAACGTCTGCAGCGGGTAAACAGACTGTAACGTCTGCAGCAGGTAAACAGACTTTAATGTCTGCAGGTAAACAGACTGTAACGTCTGCAGGTAAACAGACTGTAACGTCTGCAGCAGGTAAACAGACTGTAACGTCTGCAGGCAAACAGACCGTAACGTCTGCAGCAGGAAAACAGACTGTAACGTCTACAGGTAAACAGACTGTAACGTCTGCAGCGGGTAAACAGACTGTAACGTCTGCAGGGGGTAAACAGACTGTAATGTCTGCAGGTAAACAGACTGTAATGTCTGCAGCAGTTAAACAGACTGTAACGTCTGCAGGTAAAAAGACTGTAATGTCTGCAGGTAAACAGACTGTAATGTCTGCAACAGGTAAGCAGACTGTAACGTCTGCAGCGGGTAAACAGACTGTAACGTCTGCAGCGGGTAAACAGACTGTAAAGTCTGCAGGTAAACAGACTGTAACGTCTGCAGCAGTTAAATAGGCTTTAACGTCTGCAGCAGTTAAACAGACTGTAACGTCTGCAGGTAAACAGACTGTAAAGTCTGCAGGTAAACAGACTGTAACGTCTGCAGCAGGTAAACAGACTGTAACGTCTGCAGCAGGTAAACAGACTGTAACGTCTGCAGTGGGTAATCAGAGTAACGTCTGCAGCGGGTAAACAGACTGTAACTGTTAAGCAGGTAAACAGACTGTAACGTCTGCAGCAGGTAAACAGACTGTAACTGTTCAGCAGGTAAACAGACTGTAACGTCTGCAGGTAAACAGACTGTAACGTCTACAGGTAAACAGACTGTAACGTCTGCTGCAGGTAAACAGACTGTAACGTCTGCAGGCAAACAGACCGTAACGTCTGCAGCAGGAAAACAGGCTGTAACTTCT
This sequence comes from Labrus mixtus, assembly GCF_963584025.1. Classification (NCBI taxonomy): domain Eukaryota; kingdom Metazoa; phylum Chordata; class Actinopteri; order Labriformes; family Labridae; genus Labrus; species Labrus mixtus. The sequence goes on from NW_026870274.1 coordinate 520,721, forward strand.
GCAGCAGGTAAACAGACTGTAACGTCTACAGGTAAACAGACTGTAACGTCTGCAGCGGGTAAACAGACTGTAACGTCTGCAGCGGGTAAACAGACTGTAGCGTCTGCAGCAGGTAAACAGACTGTAACGTCTGCCGGTAAACAGACTGTAACGTCTGCAGCAGTTACACAGGCTTTAACGTCTGCAGCAGGTAAACAGACTGTAACGTCTGCAGCAGGTAAAGAGACTGTAACGTCTGCAGGTAAACAGACTGTAACGTCTGCAGCAGGTAAACAGACTGTAACGTCTGCAGCAGGTAAACAGACTGTAACGTCTGCAGTTAAACAGACTGTAATGTCTGCAGGTAAACAGACTGTAATGTCTGCAGCAGGTAAAGAGACTGTAACGTCTGCAGGTAAACAGACTGTAACGTCTGCAGGTAAACAGACTGTAACGTCTGCAGCAGGTAAACAGACTGTAACGTCTGCAGGTAAACAGACTGTAACGTCTGCAGCAGGTAAACAGACTGTAATGTCTGCAGCAGGTAAACAGGCTGTAACGTCTGCAGCAGGTAAACAGACTGTAACTGTTCAGCAGGTAAACAGACTGTAACGTCTGCAGGTAAACAGACTGTAACGTCTACAGGTAAACAGACTGTAACGTCTGCAGCGGGTAAACAGACTGTAACGTCTGCAGCGGGTAAACAGACTGTAACGTCTGCAGCGGGTAAACAGACTGTAGCGTCTGCAGCAGGTAAACAGACTGTAACGTCTGCCGGTAAACAGACTGTAACGTCTGCAGCAGTTACACAGGCTTTAACGTCTGCAGCAGGTAAACAGACCGTAACGTCTGCAGCAGGTAAAGAGACTGTAACGTCTGCAGGTAAACAGACTGTAACATCTGCAGCAGGTAAACAGACTGTAACGTCTGCAGCAGGTAAACAGGCTGTAACGCCTGCAGCAGGTAAACAGACTGTAACGTCTGCAGTTAAACAGACTGTAATGTCTGCAGGTAAACAGACTGTAATGTCTGCAGCAGTTAAACAGACTGTAACGTCTGCGGTAAACAGACTGTAATGTCTGCAACAGGTAAACAGACTGTAACGTCTGCAGCGGGTAAACAGACTGTAACGTCTGCAGCGGGTAAACAGACTGTAACTTCTGCAGGTAAACAGACTGTAACGTCTGCAGCAGTTAAACAGGCTTTAACGTCTGCAGCGGGTAAACAGACTGTAACTGTTAAGCAGGTAAACAGACTGTAACGTCTGCAGCAGTTAAACAGACTGTAACGTCTGCAGCGGGTAATCAGAGTAACGTCTGCAGCGGGTAAACAGACTGTAACGTCTGCAGCAGGTAAACAGACTTTAATGTCTGCAGGTAAACAGACTGTAACGTCTGCAGGTAAACAGACTGTAACGTCTGCAGGGGGTAAACAGACTGTAATGTCTGCAGGTAAACAGACTGTAATGTCTGCAGCAGTTAAACAGACTGTAACGTCTGCAGGTAAAAAGACTGTAATGTCTGCAGGTAAACAGACTGTAATGTCTGCAACAGGTAAGCAGACTGTAACGTCTGCAGCGGGTAAACAGACTGTAACGTCTGCAGCGGGTAAACAGACTGTAAAGTCTGCAGGTAAACAGACTGTAACGTCTGCAGCAGTTAAACAGGCTTTAACGTCTGCAGCAGTTAAACAGACTGTAACGTCTGCAGGTAAACAGACTGTAAAGTCTGCAGGTAAACAGACTGTAACGTCTGCAGCAGGTAAACAGACTGTAACGTCTGCAGCAGGTAAACAGACTGTAACGTCTGCAGTGGGTAATCAGAGTAACGTCTGCAGCGGGTAAACAGACTGTAACTGTTAAGCAGGTAAACAGACTGTAACGTCTGCAGCAGGTAAACAGACTGTAACTGTTCAGCAGGTAAACAGACTGTAACGTCTGCAGGTAAACAGACTGTAACGTCTACAGGTAAACAGACTGTAACGTCTGCAGCAGGTAAACAGACTGTAACGTCTGCAGGCAAACAGACCGTAACGTCTGCAGCAGGAAAACAGGCTGTAACTTCTGCAGCAGGTAAACAGACTGTAACGTCTACAGGTAAACAGACTGTAACGTCTGCAGCGGGTAAACAGACTGTAACGTCTGCAGCGGGTAAACAGACTGTAGCGTCTGCAGCAGGTAAACAGACTGTAACGTCTGCCGGTAAACAGACTGTAACGTCTGCAGCAGTTACACAGGCTTTAACGTCTGCAGCAGGTAAACAGACTGTAACGTCTGCAGCAGGTAAAGAGACTGTAACGTCTGCAGGTAAACAGACTGTAACGTCTGCAGGTAAACAGACTGTAACGTCTGCAGCAGGTAAACAGACTGTAACGTCTGCAGCAGGTAAACAGACTGTAACGTCTGCAGTTAAACAGACTGTAATGTCTGCAGGTAAACAGACTGTAATGTCTGCAGCAGGTAAAGAGACTGTAACGTCTGCAGGTAAACAGACTGTAACGTCTGCAGGTAAACAGACTGTAACGTCTGCAGCAGGTAAACAGACTGTAACGTCTGCAGGTAAACAGACTGTAACGTCTGCAGCAGGTAAACAGACTGTAATGTCTGCAGCAGGTAAACAGGCTGTAACGCCTGCAGCAGGTAAACAGACTGTAACGTCTGCAGTTAAACAGACTGTAACGTCTGCAGGTAAACAGACTGTAACGCCTGCAGCAGGTAAACAGACTGTAACGTCTGCAGCGGGTAAACAGGCTGCAACGTCTGCAGCGGGTAAACAGACTGTAACGTCTGCAGCAGGTAAACAGGCTGTAACGTCTGCAGCAGGTACACAGACTGTAACGCCTGCAGATAAACAGACTGTAACGTCTGCAGCGGGTAAACAGACTGTAACGTCTGCAGCAGGTAAACAGACTGTAACGTCTGCAGCAGGTAAACAGGCTGTAACGCCTGCAGCAGGTAAACAGACTGTAACGTCTGCAGTTAAACAGACTGTAATGTCTGCAGGTAAACAGACTGTAATGTCTGCAGCAGTTAAACAGACTGTAACGTCTGCAGGTAAACAGACTGTAATGTCTGCAGGTAAACAGACTGTAATGTCTGCAACAGGTAAACAGACTGTAACGTCTGCAGCGGGTAAACAGACTGTAACGTCTGCAGCGGGTAAACAGACTGTAACGTCTGCAGCGGGTAAACAGACTGTAGTGTCTGCAGCAGGTAAACAGACTGTAACGTCTGCCGGTAAACAGACTGTAACGTCTGCAGCAGTTACACAGGCTTTAACGTCTGCAGCAGGTAAACAGACTGTAACGTCTGCAGCAGGTAAAGAGACTGTAACGTCTGCAGGTAAACAGACTGTAACGTCTGCAGGTAAACAGACTGTAACGTCTGCAGCAGGTAAACAGACTGTAACGTCTGCAGCAGGTAAACAGGCTGTAACGCCTGCAGCAGGCAAACAGACTGTAACGTCTGCAGTTAAACAGACTGTAATGTCTGCAGGTAAACAGACTGTAATGTCTGCAGCAGTTAAACAGACTGTAACGTCTGCAGGTAAACAGACTGTAATGTCTGCAGGTAAACAGACTGTAATGTCTGCAACAGGTAAACAGACTGTAACGTCTGCAGCGGGTAAACAGACTGTAACGTCTGCAGCGGGTAAACAGACTGTAACTTCTGCAGGTAAACAGACTGTAACGTCTGCAGCAGTTAAACAGGCTTTAACGTCTGCAGCGGGTAAACAGACTGTAAGTGTTAAGCAGGTAAACAGACTGTAACGTCTGCAGCAGTTAAACAGACTGTAACTGTTCAGCAGGTAAACAGACTGTAACGTCTGCAGGTAAACAGACTGTAACGTCTACAGGTAAACAGACTGTAACGTCTGCAGCAGGTAAACAGACTGTAACGTCTGCAGGCAAACAGACCGTAACGTCTGCAGCAGGAAAACAGACTGTAACGTCTACAGGTAAAAAGACTGGAACGTCTGCAGCGGGTAAACAGACTGTAACGTCTGCAGCGGGTAAACAGACTGTAATGTCTACAGGTAAACAGACTGTAATGTCTGCAGCAGTTAAACAGACTGTAACGTCTGCAGGTAAACAGACTGTAATGTCTGCAGGTAAACAGACTGTAATGTCTGCAACAGGTAAGCAGACTGTAACGTCTGCAGCGGGTAAACAGACTGTAACGTCTGCAGCGGGTAAACAGACTGTAAAGTCTGCAGGTAAACAGACTGTAACGTCTGCAGCAGTTAAACAGGCTTTAACGTCTGCAGCAGTTAAACAGACTGTAACGTCTGCAGGTAAACAGACTGTAAAGTCTGCAGGTAAACAGACTGTAACGTCTGCAGCAGGTAAACAGACTGTAACGTCTGCAGCAGGTAAACAGACTGTAGCGTCTGCAGCAGGTAAACAGACTGTAACGTCTGCCGGTAAACAGACTGTAACGTCTGCAGCAGTTACACAGGCTTTAACGTCTGCAGCAGGTAAACAGACTGTAACGTCTGCAGCAGGTAAAGAGACTGTAACGTCTGCAGGTAAACAGACTGTAACGTCTGCAGGTAAACAGACTGTAACGTCTGCAGCAGGTAAACAGACTGTAACGTCTGCAGCAGGTAAACAGACTGTAACGTCTGCAGTTAAACAGACTGTAATGTCTGCAGGTAAACAGACTGTAATGTCTGCAGCAGGTAAAGAGACTGTAACGTCTGCAGGTAAACAGACTGTAACGTCTGCAGGTAAACAGACTGTAACGTCTGCAGCAGGTAAACAGACTGTAACGTCTGCAGGTAAACAGACTGTAACGTCTGCAGCAGGTAAACAGACTGTAATGTCTGCAGCAGGTAAACAGGCTGTAACGCCTGCAGCAGGTAAACAGACTGTAACGTCTGCAGTTAAACAGACTGTAACGTCTGCAGGTAAACAGACTGTAACGCCTGCAGCAGGTAAACAGACTGTAACGTCTGCAGCGGGTAAACAGGCTGCAACGTCTGCAGCGGGTAAACAGACTGTAACGTCTGCAGCAGGTAAACAGGCTGTAACGTCTGCAGCAGGTACACAGACTGTAACGCCTGCAGATAAACAGACTGTAACGTCTGCAGCGGGTAAACAGACTGTAACGTCTGCAGCAGGTAAACAGACTGTAACGTCTGCAGCAGGTAAACAGGCTGTAACGCCTGCAGCAGGTAAACAGACTGTAACGTCTGCAGTTAAACAGACTGTAATGTCTGCAGGTAAACAGACTGTAATGTCTGCAGCAGTTAAACAGACTGTAACGTCTGCAGGTAAACAGACTGTAATGTCTGCAGGTAAACAGACTGTAATGTCTGCAACAGGTAAACAGACTGTAACGTCTGCAGCGGGTAAACAGACTGTAACGTCTGCAGCGGGTAAACAGACTGTAACGTCTGCAGCGGGTAAACAGACTGTAGTGTCTGCAGCAGGTAAACAGACTGTAACGTCTGCCGGTAAACAGACTGTAACGTCTGCAGCAGTTACACAGGCTTTAACGTCTGCAGCAGGTAAACAGACTGTAACGTCTGCAGCAGGTAAAGAGACTGTAACGTCTGCAGGTAAACAGACTGTAACGTCTGCAGGTAAACAGACTGTAACGTCTGCAGCAGGTAAACAGACTGTAACGTCTGCAGCAGGTAAACAGGCTGTAACGCCTGCAGCAGGCAAACAGACTGTAACGTCTGCAGTTAAACAGACTGTAATGTCTGCAGGTAAACAGACTGTAATGTCTGCAGCAGTTAAACAGACTGTAACGTCTGCAGGTAAACAGACTGTAATGTCTGCAGGTAAACAGACTGTAATGTCTGCAACAGGTAAACAGACTGTAACGTCTGCAGCGGGTAAACAGACTGTAACGTCTGCAGCGGGTAAACAGACTGTAACTTCTGCAGGTAAACAGACTGTAACGTCTGCAGCAGTTAAACAGGCTTTAACGTCTGCAGCGGGTAAACAGACTGTAAGTGTTAAGCAGGTAAACAGACTGTAACGTCTGCAGCAGTTAAACAGACTGTAACTGTTCAGCAGGTAAACAGACTGTAACGTCTGCAGGTAAACAGACTGTAACGTCTACAGGTAAACAGACTGTAACGTCTGCAGCAGGTAAACAGACTGTAACGTCTGCAGGCAAACAGACCGTAACGTCTGCAGCAGGAAAACAGACTGTAACGTCTACAGGTAAAAAGACTGGAACGTCTGCAGCGGGTAAACAGACTGTAACGTCTGCAGCGGGTAAACAGACTGTAATGTCTACAGGTAAACAGACTGTAATGTCTGCAGCAGTTAAACAGACTGTAACGTCTGCAGGTAAACAGACTGTAATGTCTGCAGGTAAACAGACTGTAATGTCTGCAACAGGTAAGCAGACTGTAACGTCTGCAGCGGGTAAACAGACTGTAACGTCTGCAGCGGGTAAACAGACTGTAAAGTCTGCAGGTAAACAGACTGTAACGTCTGCAGCAGTTAAACAGGCTTTAACGTCTGCAGCAGTTAAACAGACTGTAACGTCTGCAGGTAAACAGACTGTAAAGTCTGCAGGTAAACAGACTGTAACGTCTGCAGCAGGTAAACAGACTGTAACGTCTGCAGCAGGTAAACAGACTGTAAAGTCTGCAGGTAAACAGACTGTAACGTCTGCAGCAGGTAAACAGACTGTAACGTCTGCAGCAGGTAAACAGACTGTAACGTCTGCAGTGGGTAATCAGAGTAACGTGTCTGCAGCGGGTAAACAGACTGTAACTGTTAAGCAGGTAAACAGACTGTAACGTCTGCAGCAAGTAAACAGACTGTTACTGTTCAGCAGGTAAACAGGCTGTAAAGTCTGCAGGTAAACAGACTGTAACGTCTGCAGCAGGTAAAAGACTGTAACGTCTGCAGCAGGTAAACAGACTGTAAACTCTGCAGGTAAACAGACTGTAACGTCTGCAGCAGGTAAACAGACTGTAACGTCTGCAGGTAAACAGACTGTAACGTCTGCAGCAGGTAAACAGTCTGTAATGTCTGCAGCAGGTAAACAGGCTGTAACGCCTGCAGCAGGTAAAAGACTGTAACGTCTGCAGCAGGTAAACAGACTGTAAACTCTGCAGGTAAACAGACTGTAACGTCTGCAGCAGGTAAACAGACTGTAACGTCTGCAGGTAAACAGACTGTAACGTCTGCAGCAGGTAAACAGACTGTAATGTCTGCAGCAGGTAAACAGGCTGTAACGCCTGCAGCAGGTAAACAGACTGTAACGTCTGCAGTTAAACAGACTGTAACGTCTGCAGGTAAACAGACTGTAACGCCTGCAGCAGGTAAACAGACTGTAACGTCTGCAGCAGGTAAACAGACTGTAACGTCTGCAGCAGTTAAACAGGCTTTAACGTCTGCAGCAGTTAAACAGACTGTAACGTCTGCAGGTAAACAGACTGTAAAGTCTGCAGGTAAACAGACTGTAACGTCTGCAGCAGGTAAACAGACTGTAACGTCTGCAGCAGGTAAACAGACTGTAATGTCTGCAGTGGGTAATCAGAGTAACGTCTGCAGCGGGTAAACAGACTGTAACTGTTAAGCAGGTAAACAGACTGTAACGTCTGCAGCAGGTAAACAGACTGTAACTGTTCAGCAGGTAAACAGACTGTAACGTCTGCAGGTAAACAGACTGTAACGTCTACAGGTAAACAGACTGTAACGTCTGCAGCAGGTAAACAGACTGTAACGTCTACAGGTAAACAGACTGTAACGTCTGCAGCAGTTAAACAGACTGTAACGTCTGCAGGCAAACAGACCGTAACGTCTGCAGCAGGAAAACAGGCTGTAACTTCTGCAGCAGGTAAACAGACTGTAACGTCTACAGGTAAACAGACTGTAACGTCTGCAGCGGGTAAACAGACTGTAACGTCTGCAGCGGGTAAACAGACTGTAGCGTCTGCAGCAGGTAAACAGACTGTAACGTCTGCCGGTAAACAGACTGTAACATCTGCAGCAGTTACACAGGCTTTAACGTCTGCAGCAGGTAAACAGACTGTAACGTCTGCAGCAGGTAAAGAGACTGTAACGTCTGCAGGTAAACAGACTGTAACGTCTGCAGCAGGTAAACAGACTGTAACGTCTGCAGCAGGTAAACAGACTGTAACGTCTGCAGCAGGTAAACAGGCTGTAACGCCTGCAGCAGGTAAACAGACTGTAACGTCTGCAGTTAAACAGACTGTAATGTCTGCAGGTAAACAGACTGTAATGTCTGCAGCAGTTAAACAGACTGTAACGTCTGCAGGTAAACAGACTGTAATGTCTGCAGGTAAACAGACTGTAATGTCTGCAACAGGTAAACAGACTGTAACGTCTGCAGCGGGTAAACAGACTGTAACGTCTGCAGCGGGTAAACAGACTGTAACGTCTGCAGCGGGTAAACAGACTGTAGCGTCTGCAGCAGGTAAACAGACTGTAACGTCTGCCGGTAAACAGACTGTAACGTCTGCAGCAGTTACACAGGCTTTAACGTCTGCAGCAGGTAAACAGACTGTAACGTCTGCAGCAGGTAAAGAGACTGTAACGTCTGCAGGTAAACAGACTGTAACGTCTGCAGGTAAACAGACTGTAACGTCTGCAGCAGGTAAAGAGACTGTAACGTCTGCAGCAGGTAAACAGGCTGTAACGCCTGCAGCAGGCAAACAGACTGTAATGTCTGCAGGTAAACAGACTGTAATGTCTGCAGCAGTTAAACAGACTGTAACGTCTGCAGGTAAACAGACTGTAATGTCTGCAGGTAAACAGACTGTAATGTCTGCAACAGGTAAACAGACTGTAACGTCTGCAGCGGGTAAACAGACTGTAACGTCTGCAGCGGGTAAACAGACTGTAACTTCTGCAGGTAAACAGACTGTAACGTCTGCAGCAGTTAAACAGGCTTTAACGTCTGCAGCGGGTAAACAGACTGTAACTGTTAAGCAGGTAAACAGACTGTAACGTCTGCAGCAGTTAAACAGACTGTAACTGTTCAGCAGGTAAACAGACTGTAACGTCTGCAGGTAAACAGACTGTAACGTCTACAGGTAAACAGACTGTAACGTCTGCAGCAGGTAAACAGACTGTAACGTCTGCAGGCAAACAGACCGTAACGTCTGCAGCAGGAAAACAGACTGTAACGTCTACAGGTAAAAAGACTGGAACGTCTGCAGCGGGTAAACAGACTGTAACGTCTGCAGCGGGTAAACAGACTGTAATCTCTACAGGTAAACAGACTGTAATGTCTGCAGCAGTTAAACAGACTGTAACGTCTGCAGGTAAACAGACTGTAATGTCTGCAGGTAAACAGACTGTAATGTCTGCAACAGGTAAGCAGACTGTAACGTCTGCAGCGGGTAAACAGACTGTAACGTCTGCAGCGGGTAAACAGACTGTAAAGTCTGCAGGTAAACAGACTGTAACGTCTGCAGCAGTTAAACAGGCTTTAACGTCTGCAGCAGTTAAACAGACTGTAACGTCTGCAGGTAAACAGACTGTAAAGTCTGCAGGTAAACAGACTGTAACGTCTGCAGCAGGTAAACAGACTGTAACGTCTGCAGCAGGTAAACAGACTGTAACGTCTGCAGTGGGTAATCAGAGTAACGTCTGCAGCGGGTAAACAGACTGTAACTGTTAAGCAGGTAAACAGACTGTAACGTCTGCAGCAGGTAAACAGACTGTTACTGTTCAGCAGGTAAACAGACTGTAACGTCTGCAGGTAAACAGACTGTAACGTCTACAGGTAAACAGACTGTAACGTCTGCAGCAGGTAAACAGACTGTAACGTCTGCAGGCAAACAGACCGTAACGTCTGCAGCAGGTAAACAGACTGTAACTGTTGAGCAGGTAAACAGACTGTAACGTCTGCAGCAGGTAAACAGACTGTAACGTCTGCAGGTAAACAGACTGTAACGTCTGCAGCAGGTAAACAGACTGTAACGTCTGCAGCAGGTAAACAGACTGTAACGTCTGCAGCGGGTAAACAGACAGTAACGTCTGCAGCAGGTAAACAGACTGTAACGTCTGCAGGTAAACAGACTGTAACGTCTGCAGCGGGTAAACAGACTGTAGCGTCTGCAGCAGGTAAACAGACTGTAACGTCTGCAGCGGGTAAACAGACAGTAATGTCTGCAGCGGGTAAACAGACTGTAACGTCTGCAGCGGGTAAACAGACTGTAACGTCTGCAGCGGGTAAACAGACTGTAACGTCTGCAGTGGGTAATCAGAGTAACGTCTGCAGCGGGTAAACAGACTGTAACAGTTAAGCAGGTAAACAGACTGTAACGTCTGCAGCAGGTAAACAGACTGTAACGTCTGCAGGCAAACAGACCGTAACGTCTGCAGCAGGAAAACAGGCTGTAGCTTCTGCAGCAGGTAAACAGACTGTAACGTCTACAGGTAAACAGACTGTAACGTCTGCAGCGGGTAAACAGACTGTTACGTCTGCAGCGGGTAAACAGACTGTAGCGTCTGCAGCAGGTAAACAGACTGTAACGTCTGCCGGTAAACAGACTGTAACGTCTGCAGCAGTTAAACAGGCTTTAACGTCTGCAGCAGGTAAACAGACTGTAACGTCTGCAGCAGGTAAAGAGACTGTAACGTCTGCAGGTAAACAGACTGTAACGTCTGCAGCAGGTAAACAGACTGTAACGTCTGCAGCAGGTAAACAGGCTGTAACGCCTGCAGCAGGTAAACAGACTGTAACGTCTGCAGTTAAACAGACTGTAATGTCTGCAGGTAAACAGACTGTAATGTCTGCAGCAGTTAAACAGACTGTAACGTCTGCAGGTGAACAGACTGTAATGTCTGCAGGTAAACAGACTGTAATGTCTGCAACAGGTAAACAGACTGTAACGTCTGCAGCGGGTAAACAGACTGTAACGTCTGCAGCGGGTAAACAGACTGTAACTTCTGCAGGTAAACAGACTGTAACGTCTGCAGCAGTTAAACAGGCTTTAACGTCTGCAGCAGTTAAACAGACTGTAATGTCTGCAGGTAAACAGACTGTAAAGTCTGCAGGTAAACAGACTGTAACGTCTGCAGCAGGTAAAAGACTGTAACGTCTGCAGCAGGTAAACAGACTGTAAACTCTGCAGGTAAACAGACTGTAACGTCTGCAGCAGGTAAACAGACTGTAACGTCTGCAGGTAAACAGACTGTAACGTCTGCAGCAGGTAAACAGACTGTAATGTCTGCAGCAGGTAAACAGGCTGTAACGCCTGCAGCAGGTAAACAGACTGTAACGTCTGCAGTTAAACAGACTGTAACGTCTGCAGGTAAACAGACTGTAACGCCTGCAGCAGGTAAACAGACTGTAACGTCTGCAGCGGGTAAACAGGCTGTAACGTCTGCAGCGGGTAAACAGACTGTAACGTCTGCAGCAGGTAAACAGGCTGTAACGTCTGCAGCAGGTACACAGACTGTAACGCCTGCAGGTAAACAGACTGTAACGTCTGCAGCAGGTAAACAGACTGTAACTGTTCAGCAGGTAAACAGACTGTAACGTCTGCAGGTAAACAGACTGTAACGTCTACAGGTAAACAGACTGTAACGTCTGCAGCGGGTAAACAGATTGTAACGTCTGCAGCAGGTAAACAGACTGTAACGTCTACAGGTAAACAGACTGTAACGTCTGCAGCGGGTAAACAGACTGTAACGTCTGCAGCGGATAAACAGACTGTAGCGTCTGCAGCAGGTAAACAGACTGTAACGTCTGCAGTTAAACAGACTGTAGCGTCTGCAGGTAAACAGACTGTAAAGTCTGCAGGTAAACAGACTGTAACGTCTGCAACGGGTAAACAGACTGTAACGTCTGCAGCAGGTAAACAGACTGTAACGTCTGCAGCGGGTAAACAGACAGTAACGTCTGCAGCAGGTAAACAGACTGTAACGTCTGCAGGTAAACAGACTGTAACGTCTGCAGCGGGTAAACAGACTGTAACGTCTGCAGCGGGTAAACAGACTGTAACGTCTGCAGCGGGTAAACAGACTGTAGCGTCTGCAGCGGGTAAATAGACTGTAACGTCTGCAGCGGGTAAACAGACAGTAACGTCTGCAGCGGGTAAACAGACTGTAGCGTCTGCAGCGGGTAAATAGACTGTAACGTCTGCAGCGGGTAAACAGACAGTAACGTCTGCAGCGGGTAAACAGACTGTCACGTCTGCAGCGGGTAAACAGACTGTAACGTCTGCAGGTAAACAGACTGTAACGTCTGCAGCAGGTAAACAGGCTGTAACGTCTGCAGCAGGTACACAGACTGTAACGTCTGCAGGTAAACAGACTGTAACGTCTGCAGCAGGTAAACAGACTGTAACGTCTGCAGCGGGTAAACAGACAGTAACGTCTGCAGCGTGTAAACAGACTGTAACGTCTGCAGGTAAACAGACTGTAACATCTGAAGCAGGTAAACAGACTGTAACGTCTGCAGTGGGTAAACAGGCTTTAACGTCTGCAGCAGTTAAACAGACTGTAATGTCTGCAGGTAAACAGACTGTAAAGTCTGCAGGTAAACAGACTGTAACGTCTGCAGCAGGTAAAAGACTGTAACGTCTGCAGCAGGTAAACAGACTGTAAACTCTGCAGGTAAACAGACTGTAACGTCTGCAGCAGGTAAACAGACTGTAACGTCTGCAGGTAAACAGACTGTAACGTCTGCAGCAGGTAAACAGACTGTAATGTCTGCAGCAGGTAAACAGGCTGTAACGCCTGCAGCAGGTAAACAGACTGTAACGTCTGCAGTTAAACAGACTGTAACGTCTGCAGGTAAACAGACTGTAACGCCTGCAGCAGGTAAACAGACTGTAACGTCTGCAGCGGGTAAACAGGCTGTAACGTCTGCAGCGGGTAAACAGACTGTAACGTCTGCAGCAGGTAAACAGGCTGTAACGTCTGCAGCAGTTAAACAGACTGTAATGTCTGCAGGTAAACAGACTGTAAAGTCTGCAGGTAAACAGACTGTAACGTCTGCAGCAGGTAAAAGACTGTAACGTCTGCAGCAGGTAAACAGACTGTAAACTCTGCAGGTAAACAGACTGTAACGTCTGCAGCAGGTAAACAGACTGTAACGTCTGCAGGTAAACAGACTGTAACGTCTGCAGCAGGTAAACAGACTGTAATGTCTGCAGCAGGTAAACAGGCTGTAACGCCTGCAGCAGGTAAACAGACTGTAACGTCTGCAGTTAAACAGACTGTAACGTCTGCAGGTAAACAGACTGTAACGCCTGCAGCAGGTAAACAGACTGTAACGTCTGCAGCGGGTAAACAGGCTGTAACGTCTGCAGCGGGTAAACAGACTGTAACGTCTGCAGCAGGTAAACAGGCTGTAACGTCTGCAGCAGGTACACAGACTGTAACGCCTGCAGGTAAACAGACTGTAACGTCTGCAGCAGGTAAACAGACTGTAACTGTTCAGCAGGTAAACAGACTGTAACGTCTGCAGGTAAACAGACTGTAACGTCTACAGGTAAACAGACTGTAACGTCTGCAGCGGGTAAACAGATTGTAACGTCTGCAGCAGGTAAACAGACTGTAACGTCTACAGGTAAACAGACTGTAACGTCTGCAGCGGGTAAACAGACTGTAACGTCTGCAGCGGATAAACAGACTGTAGCGTCTGCAGCAGGTAAACAGACTGTAACGTCTGCAGTTAAACAGACTGTAGCGTCTGCAGGTAAACAGACTGTAAAGTCTGCAGGTAAACAGACTGTAACGTCTGCAACGGGTAAACAGACTGTAACGTCTGCAGCAGGTAAACAGACTGTAACGTCTGCAGCGGGTAAACAGACAGTAACGTCTGCAGCAGGTAAACAGACTGTAACGTCTGCAGGTAAACAGACTGTAACGTCTGCAGCGGGTAAACAGACTGTAACGTCTGCAGCGGGTAAACAGACTGTAACGTCTGCAGCGGGTAAACAGACTGTAGCGTCTGCAGCGGGTAAATAGACTGTAACGTCTGCAGCGGGTAAACAGACAGTAACGTCTGCAGCGGGTAAACAGACTGTAGCGTCTGCAGCGGGTAAATAGACTGTAACGTCTGCAGCGGGTAAACAGACAGTAACGTCTGCAGCGGGTAAACAGACTGTCACGTCTGCAGCGGGTAAACAGACTGTAACGTCTGCAGGTAAACAGACTGTAACGTCTGCAGCAGGTAAACAGGCTGTAACGTCTGCAGCAGGTACACAGACTGTAACGTCTGCAGGTAAACAGACTGTAACGTCTGCAGCAGGTAAACAGACTGTAACGTCTGCAGCGGGTAAACAGACAGTAACGTCTGCAGCGTGTAAACAGACTGTAACGTCTGCAGGTAAACAGACTGTAACATCTAAAGCAGGTAAACAGACTGTAACGTCTGCAGTGGGTAAACAGGCTTTAACGTCTGCAGCAGTTAAACAGACTGTAATGTCTGCAGGTAAACAGACTGTAAAGTCTGCAGGTAAACAGACTGTAACGTCTGCAGCAGGTAAACAGACTGTAACGTCTGCAGCAGGTAAACAGGCTGTAACGTCTGCAGCAGGTACACAGACTGTAACGCCTGCAGGTAAACAGACTGTAACGTCTGCAGCAGGTAAACAGACTGTAACTGTTCAGCAGGTAAACAGACTGTAACGTCTGCAGGTAAACAGACTGTAACGTCTACAGGTAAACAGACTGTAACGTCTGCAGCGGGTAAACAGATTGTAACGTCTGCAGCAGGTAAACAGACTGTAACGTCTACAGGTAAACAGACTGTAACGTCTGCAGCGGGTAAACAGACTGTAACGTCTGCAGCGGATAAACAGACTGTAGCGTCTGCAGCAGGTAAACAGACTGTAACGTCTGCAGTTAAACAGACTGTAGCGTCTGCAGGTAAACAGACTGTAAAGTCTGCAGGTAAACAGACTGTAACGTCTGCAACGGGTAAACAGACTGTAACGTCTGCAGCAGGTAAACAGACTGTAACGTCTGCAGCGGGTAAACAGACAGTAACGTCTGCAGCAGGTAAACAGACTGTAACGTCTGCAGGTAAACAGACTGTAACGTCTGCAGCGGGTAAACAGACTGTAACGTCTGCAGCGGGTAAACAGACTGTAGCGTCTGCAGCGGGTAAATAGACTGTAACGTCTGCAGCGGGTAAACAGACAGTAACGTCTGCAGCGGGTAAACAGACTGTCACGTCTGCAGCGGGTAAACAGACTGTAACGTCTGCAGGTAAACAGACTGTAACGTCTGCAGCAGGTAAACAGGCTGTAACGTCTGCAGGTAAACAGACTGTAACGTCTGCAGCAGGTAAACAGACTGTAACGTCTGCAGGTAAACAGACTGTAACGTCTGCAGTGGGTAAACAGGCTGTAACGTCTGCAGCAGGTAAACAGACTGTAACGTCTGCAGCAGGTAAACAGACTGTAACGTCTGCAGTGGTTAATCAGAGTAACGTCTGCAGCGGGTAAACAGACTGTAACTGTTCAGCAGGTAAACAGACTGTAACGTCTGCAGCGGGTAAACAGACTGTAACGTCTGCAGCGGGTAAACAGACTGGAACGTCTGCAGGTAAACAGACTGTAACGTCTGCAGCAGGTAAACAGACTGTAAAGTCTGCAGCGGGTAAACAGACTGTAACGTCTGCAGCGGGTAATCAGAGTAACGTCTGCAGTGGGTAAACAGACTGTAACGTCTGCAGCAGGTAAACAGACTGTAACGTCTGCAGGTAAACAGACTGTAACGTCTGCAGGTAAACAGACTGTAACGTCTGCAGCAGGGAAACAGACTGTAACGTCTGCAGCAGGTAAACAGGCTGTAACGCCTGCAGCAGGTAAACAGACTGTAACGTCTGCAGCAGGGAAACAGACTGTAACGTCTGCAGCAGGTAAACAGGCTGTAACGCCTGCAGCAGGTAAACAGACTGTAACGTCTGCAGTTAAACAGACTGTAATGTCTGCAGCAGGAAAACAGGCTGTAACGTCTGCAGCACGTAAACAGACTGGAACGTCTGCAGCAGGTAAACAGACTGTAACGTCTGCAGCAGGTAAACAGACTGTAACTGTTCAGCAGGTAAACAGATTGTAACGTCTGCAGCGGGTAAACAGACTGTAACGTCTGCAGCAGGTAAACAGACTGTAACTGTTCAGCAGGTAAACAGACTGTAACGTCTGCAGGTAAACAGACTGTAACGTCTACAGGTAAACAGACTGTAACGTCTGCAGCGGGTAAACAGATTGTAACGTCTGCAGCAGGTAAACAGACTGTAACGTCTACAGGTAAACAGACTGTAACGTCTGCAGCGGGTAAACAGACTGTAACGTCTGCAGCGGATAAACAGACTGTAGCGTCTGCAGCAGGTAAACAGACTGTAACGTCTGCAGTTAAACAGACTGTAGCGTCTGCAGGTAAACAGACTGTAAAGTCTGCAGGTAAACAGACTGTAACGTCTGCAACGGGTAAACAGACTGTAACGTCTGCAGCAGGTAAACAGACTGTAACGTCTGCAGCGGGTAAACAGACAGTAACGTCTGCAGCAGGTAAACAGACTGTAACGTCTGCAGGTAAACAGACTGTAACGTCTGCAGCGGGTAAACAGACTGTAACGTCTGCAGCGGGTAAACAGACTGTAGCGTCTGCAGCGGGTAAATAGACTGTAACGTCTGCAGCGGGTAAACAGACAGTAACGTCTGCAGCGGGTAAACAGACTGTCACGTCTGCAGCGGGTAAACAGACTGTAACGTCTGCAGGTAAACAGACTGTAACGTCTGCAGCAGGTAAACAGGCTGTAACGTCTGCAGGTAAACAGACTGTAACGTCTGCAGCAGGTAAACAGACTGTAACGTCTGCAGCGGGTAAACAGACTGTAACGTCTGCAGCGGATAAACAGACTGTAGCGTCTGCAGCAGGTAAACAGACTGTAACGTCTGCAGTTAAACAGACTGTAGCGTCTGCAGGTAAACAGACTGTAAAGTCTGCAGGTAAACAGACTGTAACGTCTGCAACGGGTAAACAGACTGTAACGTCTGCAGCAGGTAAACAGACTGTAACGTCTGCAGCGGGTAAACAGACAGTAACGTCTGCAGCAGGTAAACAGACTGTAACGTCTGCAGGTAAACAGACTGTAACGTCTGCAGCGGGTAAACAGACTGTAACGTCTGCAGCGGGTAAACAGACTGTAGCGTCTGCAGCGGGTAAATAGACTGTAACGTCTGCAGCGGGTAAACAGACAGTAACGTCTGCAGCGGGTAAACAGACTGTCACGTCTGCAGCGGGTAAACAGACTGTAACGTCTGCAGGTAAACAGACTGTAACGTCTGCAGCAGGTAAACAGGCTGTAACGTCTGCAGGTAAACAGACTGTAACGTCTGCAGCAGGTAAACAGACTGTAACGTCTGCAGGTAAACAGACTGTAACGTCTGCAGTGGGTAAACAGGCTGTAACGTCTGCAGCAGGTAAACAGACTGTAACGTCTGCAGCAGGTAAACAGACTGTAACGTCTGCAGTGGTTAATCAGAGTAACGTCTGCAGCGGGTAAACAGACTGTAACTGTTCAGCAGGTAAACAGACTGTAACGTCTGCAGCGGGTAAACAGACTGTAACGTCTGCAGCGGGTAAACAGACTGGAACGTCTGCAGGTAAACAGACTGTAACGTCTGCAGCAGGTAAACAGACTGTAAAGTCTGCAGCGGGTAAACAGACTGTAACGTCTGCAGCGGGTAATCAGAGTAACGTCTGCAGTGGGTAAACAGACTGTAACGTCTGCAGCAGGTAAACAGACTGTAACGTCTGCAGGTAAACAGACTGTAACGTCTGCAGGTAAACAGACTGTAACGTCTGCAGCAGGGAAACAGACTGTAACGTCTGCAGCAGGTAAACAGGCTGTAACGCCTGCAGCAGGTAAACAGACTGTAACGTCTGCAGCAGGGAAACAGACTGTAACGTCTGCAGCAGGTAAACAGGCTGTAACGCCTGCAGCAGGTAAACAGACTGTAACGTCTGCAGTTAAACAGACTGTAATGTCTGCAGCAGGAAAACAGGCTGTAACGTCTGCAGCACGTAAACAGACTGGAACGTCTGCAGCAGGTAAACAGACTGTAACGTCTGCAGCAGGTAAACAGACTGTAACTGTTCAGCAGGTAAACAGATTGTAACGTCTGCAGCGGGTAAACAGACTGTAACGTCTGCAGCGGGTAAACAGACTGTAACGTCTGCAGCAGGTAAACAGACTGTAACGTCTGCAGCAGGTAAACAGACTGTAACGTCTGCATGTAAACAGACTGTAACGTCTGCAGTGGGTAAACAGGCTGTAACGTCTGCAGCAGGTAAACAGACTGTAACGTCTGCAGCAGGTAAACAGACTGTAACGTCTGCAGTGGTTAATCAGAGTAACGTCTGCAGCGGGTAAACAGACTGTAACTGTTCAGCAGGTAAACAGACTGTAACGTCTGCAGCGGGTAAACAGACTGTAACGTCTGCAGCAGGTAAACAGACTGGAACGTCTGCAGGTAAACAGACTGTAACGTCTGCAGCAGGTAAACAGACTGTAAAGTCTGCAGCGGGTAAACAGACTGTAACGTCTGCAGCGGGTAATCAGAGTAACGTCTGCAGCGGGTAAACAGACTGTAACGTCTGCAGCAGGTAAACAGACTGTAACGTCTGCAGGTAAACAGACTGTAACGTCTGCAGGTAAACAGACTGTAACGTCTGCAGCAGGGAAACAGACTGTAACGTCTGCAGCAGGTAAACAGGCTGTAACGCCTGCAGCAGGTAAACAGACTGTAACGTCTGCAGCAGGGAAACAGACTGTAACGTCTGCAGCAGGTAAACAGGCTGTAACGCCTGCAGCAGGTAAACAGACTGTAACGTCTGCAGTTAAACAGACTGTAATGTCTGCAGCAGGAAAACAGGCTGTAACGTCTGCAGCAGGTAAACAGACTGGAACGTCTGCAGCAGGTAAACAGACTGTAACGTCTGCAGCAGGTAAACAGACTGTAACTGTTCAGCAGGTAAACAGATTGTAACGTCTGCAGCGGGTAAACAGACTGTAACGTCTGCAGCGGGTAAACAGACTAACGTCTGCAGCAGGTAAACAGACTGTAACGCCTGCAGGTAAACAGACTGTAACGTCTGCAGCAGGTAAACAGACTGTAACGTCTGCAGGTAAACAGACTGTAACGTCTGCAGGTAAACAGACTGTAACGTCTACAGGTAAACAGACTGTAACGTCTGCAGCAGGTAAACAGACTGTAACGTCTGCAGTGGTTAATCAGAGTAACTTCTGCAGCGGGTAAACAGACTGTAACTGTTCAGCAGGTAAACAGACTGTAACGTCTGCAGCGGGTAAACAGACTGTAACGTCTGCAGCGGGTAAACAGACTGGAACGTCTGCAGGTAAACAGACTGTAACGTCTGCAGCAGGTAAACAGACTGTAAAGTCTGCAGCGGGTAAACAGACTGTAACGTCTGCAGCGGGTAATCAGAGTAACGTCTGCAGAGGGTAAACAGACTGTAACGTCTGCAGCAGGTAAACAGACTGTAACGTCTGCAGGTAAACAGACTGTAACGTCTGCAGGTAAACAGACTGTAACGTCTGCAGCAGGGAAACAGACTGTAACGTCTGCAGCGGGTAAACAGACTGTAACGTCTGCAGCAGGTAAACAGACCGTAACGCCTGCAGGTAAACAGACTGTAACGTCTGCAGCAGGTAAACAGACTGTAACGTCTGCAGGTAAACAGACTGTAACGTCTGCAGGTAAACAGACTGTAACGTCTGCAGCAGGGAAACAGACTGTAACGTCTGCAGCGGGTAAACAGACTGTAACGTCTGCAGCAGGTAAACAGACCGTAACGCCTGCAGGTAAACAGACTGTAACGTCTGCAGCAGGTAAACAGACTGTAACGTCTGCAGCAGGTAAACAGACTGTAACGTCTGCAGGTAAACAGACTGTAACGTCTGCAGCAGGTAAACAGAATGTAACGTCTGCAGCAGGTAAACAGACTGTAACGTCTGCAGCGGGTAAACAGACAGTAACGTCTGCAGCAGGTAAACAGACTGTAACGTCTGCAGGTAAACAGACTGTAACGTCTGCAGCGGGTAAACAGACTGTAACGTCTGCAGCGGGTAAACAGACTGTAGCGTCTGCAGCAGGTAAACAGACTGTAACGTCTGCAGCAGGTAAACAGACTGTAACGTCTGCAGCGGGTAAACAGACAGTAACGTCTGCAGCAGGTAAACAGACTGTAACGTCTGCAGGTAAACAGACTGTAACGTCTGCAGCGGGTAAACAGACTGTAACGTCTGCAGCGGGTAAACAGACTGTAGCGTCTGCAGCAGGTAAACAGACTGTAACGTCTGCAGCGGGTAAACAGACAGTAACGTCTGCAGCGGGTAAACAGACTGTAACGTCTGCAGCGGGTAAACAGACTGTAATGTCTGCAGGTAAACAGACTGTAATGTCTGCAGCAGGTAAACAGGCTGTAACGTCTGCAGCAGATAAACAGACTGTAACGTCTGCAGGTAAACAGACTGTAACGTCTGCAGCAGGTAAACAGACTGTAACGTCTGAAGCAGGGAAACAGACAGTAACGTCTGCAGCGTGTAAACAGACTGTAACGTCTGCAGGTAAACAGACTGTATCGTCTGCAGCAGATTAACAGACTGTAACGTCTGTAGGTAAACAGACTGTAACATCTGAAGCAGGTAAACAGACTGTAACGTCTGCAGCAGGTAAACAGACTGTAACGTCTGCAGGTAAACAGACTGTAACGTCTGCAGTGGGTAAACAGGCTGTAACGTCTGCAGCAGGTAAACGGACTGTAACGTCTGCAGCAGGTAAACAGACTGTAACGTCTGCAGTGGTTAATCAGAGTAACGTCTGCAGCGGGTAAACAGACTGTAACTGTTCAGCAGGTAAACAGACTGTAACGTCTGCAGCGGGCAAACAGACTGTAACGTCTGCAGCAGGAAAAACAGGCTTTAACGTCTACAGCAGGTAAACTGACTGTAACGTCTGCAGGTAAACAGACTGTAAAGTCTGCAGGTAAACAGACTGTAACGTCTGCAGCGGGTAAACAGACTGTAACGTCTGCAGCGGGTAAACAGAATGTAACGTCTGCAGGTAAACAGACTGTAACGTCTGCAGCAGGTAAACAGACTGTAACGTCTGCAGCGGGTAAACAGACTGTAACGTCTGCAGCGGGTAATCAGAGTAACGTCTGCAGCGGGTAAACAGACTGTAACGTCTGCAGCAGGTAAACAGACTGTAACGTCTGCAGGTAAACAGACTGTAACGTCTGCAGGTAAACAGACTGTAACGTCTGCAGCAGGGAAACAGACTGTAACGTCTGCAGCAGGTAAACAGGCTGTAACGCATGCAGCAGGTAAACAGACTGTAACGTCTGCAGTTAAACAGACTGTAATGTCTGCAGCAGGAAAACAGGCTGTAATGTCTGCAGCAGGTAAACAGACTGGAACGTCTGCAGCAGGTAAACAGACTGTAACGTCTGCAGCAGGTAAACAGACTGTAACTGTTCAGCAGGTAAACAGATTGTAACGTCTGCAGCGGGTAAACAGACTGTAACGTCTGCAGCGGGTAAACAGACTGTAACGTCTGCAGCAGGTAAACAGACTGTAACGTCTGCAGCAGGTAAACAGACTGTAACTGTTCAGCAGGTAAACAGATTGTAACGTCTGCAGCGGGTAAACAGACTGTAATGTCTGCAGCAGGAAAACAGGCTGTAATGTCTGCAGCAGGTAAACAGACTGGAACGTCTGCAGCAGGTAAACAGACTGTAACGTCTGCAGCAGGTAAACAGACTGTAACTGTTCAGCAGGTAAACAGATTGTAACGTCTGCAGCGGGTAAACAGACTGTAACGTCTGCAGCGGGTAAACAGACTGTAACGTCTGCAGCAGGTAAACAGACTGTAACGCCTGCAGGTAAACAGACTGTAACGTCTGCAGCAGGTAAACAGACTGTAACTGTTCAGCAGGTAAACAGACTGTAACGTCTGCAGGTAAACAGACTGTAACGTCTACAGGTAAACAGACTGTAACGTCTGCAGCAGGTAAACAGACTGTAACTGTTCAGCGGGTAAACAGACTGTAACGTCTGCAGCAGGTAAACAGACTGTAACGTCTGCAGCAGATAAACAGACTGTAACGTCTGCAGCAGGTAAACAGACTGTAACGTCTGCACGTAAACAGACTGTAACGTCTGCAGTGGGTAAACAGGCTGTAACGTCTGCAGCAGGTAAACAGACTGTAACGTCTGCAGGTAAACAGACTGTAACGTCTGCAGGTAAACAGACTGTAACGTCTGCAGAAGGTAAACAGGCTGTAACGCCTGCAGCAGGTAAACAGACTGTAATGTCTGCAGGTAAACAGACTGTAACGTCTGCAGCAGTTAAACAGACTGTAACGTCTGCAGGGAAACAGACTGTAATGTCTGCATCGGGTAATCAGAGTAACGTCTGCAGCGGGTAAACAAACTGTAACGTCTGCAGGTAAACAGACTGTAACGTCTGCAGCAGGTAAACAGACTGTAACGTCTGCAGCAGGTAAACAGGCTGTACCGTCTGCAGCAGGTAAACAGACTGTAACGTCTGCAGTTAAACAGACTGTAACGTCTGCAGGTAAACAGACTGTAAAGTCTGCAGGTAAACAGACTGTAACGTCTGCAGCAGGTAAACAGACTGTAACGTCTGCAGGTAAACAGACTGTAACGTCTGCAGAAGGTAAACAGACTGTAACGTCTGCAGCAGGTAAACAGGCTGTAACGCCTGCAGCAGGTAAACAGACTGTAACGTCTGCAGTTAAACAGACTGTAATGTCTGCAGGTAAACAGACTGTAACGTCTGCAGCAGTTAAACAGACTGTAACGTCTGCAGGGAAACAGACTGTAATGTCTGCAGCGGGTAATCAGAGTAACGTCTGCAGCGGGTAAACAAACTGTAACGTCTGCAGGTAAACAGACTGTAACGTCTGCAGCAGGTAAACAGACTGTAACGTCTGCAGCAGGTAAACAGGCTGTAACGTCTGCAGCAGGTAAACAGACTGTAACGTCTGCAGTTAAACAGACTGTAACGTCTGCAGGTAAACAGACTGTAAAGTCTGCAGGTAAACAGACTGTAACGTCTGCAGCAGGTAAACAGACTGTAACGTCTGCAGCAGGTAAACAGACTGTAACGTCTGCAGGTAAACAGACTGTAACGTCTGCAGCAGGTAAACAGACTGTAACTGTTCAGCAGGTAAACAGATTGTAACGTCTGCAGCGGGTAAACAGATTGTAACGTCTGCAGCGGGTAAACAGGCTGTAACGTCTGCAGCAGGTAAACAGACTGTAACGTCTGCAGCAGGTAAACAGACTGTAACGTCTGCAGCAGGTAAACAGACTGTAACGCCTGCAGGTAAACAGACTGTAACGTCTGCAGGTAAACAGACTGTAACGTCTGCAGTTAAACAGACTGTAACGTCTGCAGGTAAACAGACTGTAACGTCTGCAGCAGGTAAACAGACTGTAACTGTTCAGCAGGTAAACAGACTGTAACGTCTGCAGTTAAACAGACTGTAACGTCTGCAGGTAAACAGACTGTAAAGTCTGCAGGTAAACAGACTGTAACGTCTGCAGCAGGTAAACAGACTGTAACGTCTGCAGCAGGTAAACAGACTGTAACGTCTGCAGGTAAACAGACTGTAACGTCTGCAGCAGGTAAACAGACTGTAACGTCTGCAGCAGGTAAACAGACTGTAACGTCTCCAGGTAAACAGACTGTAACGTCTGCAGCAGGTAAACAGACTGTAACGTCTGCAGGTAAACAGACTGTAATGTCTGCAGGTAAACAGACTGTAACGTCTGCAGCAGGGAAACAGACTGTAACGTCTGCAGCAGGTAAACAGGCTGTAACGCCTGCAGCAGGTAAACAGACTGTAACGTCTGCAGTTAAACAGACTGTAATGTCTGCAGCAGGAAACCAGGCTGTAACGTCTGCAGCAGGTAAACAGACTGGAACTTCTGCAGCAGGTAAACAGACTGTAACGTCTGCAGCAGGTAAACAGACTGTAACTGTTCAGCAGGTAAACAGATTGTAACGTCTGCAGCGGGTAAACAGACTGCAACGTCTGCAGCGGGTAAACAGACTGTAACGTCTACAGGTAAACAGACTGTAACGTCTACAGTAGGTAAATAGACTGTAACTGTTCAGCGGGTAAACAGACTGTAACGTCTGCAGCAGGTAAACAGACTGTAATGTCTGCAAGTAAACAGACTGTAACGTCTGCAGCAGGTAAACAGACTGTAACGTCTGCAGCAGGTAAACAGACTGTAACGTCTGCAGGTAAACAGACTGTAACGTCTGCAGTGGGTAAACAGGCTGTAACGTCTGCAGCAGGTAAACAGACTGTAACGTCTGCAGGTAAACAGATTGTAACGTCTGCAGAAGGTAAACAGACTGTAACGTCTGCAGCAGGTAAACAGGCTGTAACGCCTGCAGCAGGTAAACAGACTGTAACGTCTGCAGTTAAACAGACTGTAATGTCTGCAGGTAAACAGACTGTAACGTCTGCAGCAGTTAAACTGACTGTAACGTCTGCAGGGAAACAGACTGTAATGTCTGCAGCGGATAATCAGAGTAACGTTTGCAGCGGGTAAACAAACTGTAACGTCTGCAGGTAAACAGATTGTAACGTCTGCAGAAGGTAAACAGACTGTAACGTCTGCAGCAGGTAAACAGGCTGTAACGCCTGCAGCAGGTAAACAGACTGTAACGTCTGCAGTTAAACAGACTGTAATGTCTGCAGGTAAACAGACTGTAACGTCTGCAGCAGTTAAACTGACTGTAACGTCTGCAGGGAAACAGACTGTAATGTCTGCAGCGGATAATCAGAGTAACGTTTGCAGCGGGTAAACAAACTGTAACGTCTGCAGGTAAACAGACTGTAACGTCTGCAGCAGGTAAACAGACTGTAACGTCTGCAGCAGTTAAACAGGCTGTAACGTCTGCAGCAGGTAAACAGACTGTAACGTCTGCAGTTAAACAGACTGTAACGTATGCAGGTAAACAGACTGTAAAGTCTGCAGGTAAACAGACTGTAACGTCTGCAGCAGGTAAACAGACTGTAACGTCTGCAGCAGGTAAACAGACTGTAACGTCTGCAGGTAAACAGACTGTAAAGTCTGCAGGTAAACAGACTGTAACGTCTGCAGCGGGTAAACAGAATGTAACGTCTGCAGCGGGTAAACAGACTGTAACGTCTGCAGCAGTTAAACAGACTGTAACGTCTGCAGGGAAACAGACTGTAACGTCTGCAGCAGTTAAACAGACTGTAATGTCTGCAGGTAAACAGACTGTAACGTCTGCAGCAGTTAAACAGACTGTAACGTCTGCAGGGAAACAGACTGTAATGTCTGCAGCGGGTAATCAGATTAACGTCTGCAGCGGGTAAACAAACTGTAACGTCTGCAGGTAAACAGACTGTAACGTCTGCAGCAGGTAAACAGACTGTAACGTCTGCAGCAGGTAAACAGGCTGTAACGTCTGCAGCAGGTAAACAGACTGTAACGTCTGCAGTTAAACAGACTGTAACGTCTGCAGGTAAACAGACTGTAACGTCTGCAGCAGGTAAACAGACTGTAACGTCTGCAGCAGGTAAACAGACTGTAACGTCTACAGGTAAACAGACTGTAACGTCTGCAGCAGGTAAACAGACTGTAACTGTTCAGCGGGTAAACAGACTGTAACGTCTGCAGCAGGTAAACAGACTGTAACGTCTGCAGGTAAACAGACTGTAACGTCTGCAGCAGATAAACAGACTGTAACGTCTGCAGCAGGTAAACAGACTGTAACGTCTGCAGGTAAACAGACTGTAACGTCTGCAGTGGGTAAACAGGCTGTAACGTCTGCAGCAGGTAAACAGACTGTAACGTCTGCAGCAGGTAAACAGGCTGTAACGTCTGCAGCAGGTAAACAGACTGTAACGTCTTCAGGTAAACAGACTGTAACGTCTGCAGGTAAACAGACTGTAACGTCTGCAGAAGGTAAACAGACTGTAACGTCTGCAGCAGGTAAACAGGCTGTAACGCCTGCAGCAGGTAAACAGACTGTAACGTCTGTAGTTAAACAGACTGTAATGTCTGCAGGTAAACAGACTGTAACGTCTGCAGCAGTTAAACAGACTGTAACGTCTGCAGGGAAACAGACTGTAATGTCTGCAGCGGGTAATCAGAGTAACGTCTGCAGCGGGTAAACAAACTGTAACGTCTGCAGTTAAACAGACTGTAACGTCTGCAGCAGGTAAACAGACTGTAACGTCTGCAGCAGGTAAACAGGCTGTAACGTCTGCAGCAGGTAAACAGACTGTAACGTCTGCAGTTAAACAGACTGTAACGTCTGCAGGTAAACAGACTGTAAAGTCTGCAGGTAAACAGACTGTAACGTCTGCAGCAGGTAAACAGACTGTAACGTCTGCAGCAGGTAAACAGACTGTAACGTCTACAGGTAAACAGACTGTAACGTCTGCAGCAGGTAAACAGACTGTAACTGTTCAGCGGGTAAACAGACTGTAACGTCTGCAGCAGGTAAACAGACTGTAACGTCTGCAGGTAAACAGACTGTAACGTCTGCAGCAGATAAACAGACTGTAACGTCTGCAGCAGGTAAACAGACTGTAACGTCTGCAGGTAAACAGACTGTAACGTCTGCAGTGGGTAAACAGGCTGTAACGTCTGCAGCAGGTAAACAGACTGTAACGTCTGCAGGTAAACAGACTGTAACGTCTGCAGGTAAACAGACTGTAACGTCTGCAGAAGGTAAACAGGCTGTAACGCCTGCAGCAGGTAAACAGACTGTAACGTCTGCAGTTAAACAGACTGTAATGTCTGCAGGTAAACAGACTGTAACGTCTGCAGCAGTTAAACAGACTGTAACGTCTGCAGGGAAACAGACTGTAATGTCTGCAGCGGGTAATCAGAGTAACGTCTGCAGCGGGTAAACAAACTGTAACGTCTGCAGGTAAACAGACTGTATCGTCTGCAGCAGGTAAACAGACTGTAACGTCTGCAGCAGGTAAACAGGCTGTAACGTCTGCAGCAGGTAAACAGACTGTAACGTCTGCAGTTAAACAGACTGTAACGTCTGCAGGTAAACAGACTGTAAAGTCTGCAGGTAAACAGACTGTAACGTCTGCAGCAGGTAAACAGACTGTAACGTCTGCAGGTAAACAGACTGTAACGTCTGCAGGTAAACAGACTGTAACGTCTGCAGAAGGTAAACAGACTGTAACGTCTGCAGCAGGTAAACAGACTGTAACGTCTGCAGTTAAACAGACTGTAATGTCTGCAGGTAAACAGACTGTAACGTCTGCAGCAGTTAAACAGACTGTAACGTCTGCAGGGAAACAGACTGTAATGTCTGCAGCGGGTAATCAGAGTAACGTCTGCATCGGGTAAACAAACTGTAACGTCTGCAGGTAAACAGACTGTAACGTCTGCAGCAGGTAAACAGACTGTAACGTCTGCAGCAGGTAAACAGGCTGTAACGTCTGCAGCAGGTAAACAGACTGTAACGTCTGCAGCAGGTAAACAGACTGTAACGTCTGCAGGTAAACAGACTGTAACGTCTGCAGGTAAACAGACTGTAACGTCTGCAGCAGGGAAACAGACTGTAACGTCTGCAGCAGGTAAACAGGCTGTAACGCATGCAGCAGGTAAACAGACTGTAACGTCTGCAGTTAAACAGACTGTAATGTCTGCAGCAGGAAAACAGGCTGTAATGTCTGCAGCAGGTAAACAGACTGGAACGTCTGCAGCAGGTAAACAGACTGTAACGTCTGCAGCAGGTAAACAGACTGTAACTGTTCAGCAGGTAAACAGATTGTAACGTCTGCAGCGGGTAAACAGACTGTAACGTCTGCAGCGGGTAAACAGACTGTAACGTCTGCAGCAGGTAAACAGACTGTAACGCCTGCATGTAAACAGACTGTAACGTCTGCAGCAGGTAAACAGACTGTAAAGTCTGCAGGTAAACAGACTGTAACGTCTGCAGCAGGTAAACAGACTGTAACGTCTGCAGGTAAACAGACTGTAACGTCTGCAGGTAAACAGACTGTAACGTCTGCAGGTAAACAGACTGTAACGTCTGCAGAAGGTAAACAGACTGTAACGTCTGCAGCAGGTAAACAGACTGTAACTGTTCAGCAGGTAAACAGATTGTAATGTCTGCAGCGGGTAAAGAGATTGTAACGTCTGCAGCGGGTAAACAGGCTGTAACGTCTGCAGTAGGTAAACAGACTGTAACGTCTGCAGCAGGTAAACAGACTGTAACGTCTGCAGCAGGTAAACAGACGGTAACGCCTGCAGGTAAACAGACTGTAACGCCTGCAGGTAAACAGACTGTAACGTCTGCAGTTAAACAGACTGTAACGTCTGCAGGTAAACAGACTGTATCGTCTGCAGCAGGTAAACAGACTGTAACGTCTGCAGCAGGTAAACAGACTGTAATGTCTGCAGCAGGTAAACAGACTGTAACGTCTACAGGTAAACAGACTGTAACGTCTGCAGCAGGTAAACAGACTGTAATGTCTGCAGCAGGTAAACAGACTGTAACGTCTACAGGTAAACAGACTGTAACGTCTGCAGCAGGTAAACAGACTGTAACTGTTCAGCGGGTAAACAGACTGTAACGTCTGCAGCAGGTAAACAGACTGTAACGTCTGCAAGTAAACAGACTGTAACGTCTGCAGCAGGTAAACAGACTGTAACGTCTGCAGCAGGTAAACAGACTGTAACGTCTGCAGGTAAACAGACTGTAACGTCTGCAGTGGGTAAACAGGCTGTAACGTCTGCAGCAGGTAAACAGACTGTAACGTCTGCAGGTAAACAGATTGTAACGTCTGCAGAAGGTAAACAGACTGTAACGTCTGCAGCAGGTAAACAGGCTGTAACGCCTGCAGCAGGTAAACAGACTGTAACGTCTGCAGTTAAACAGACTGTAATGTCTGCAGGTAAACAGACTGTAACGTCTGCAGCAGTTAAACAGACTGTAACGTCTGCAGGGAAACAGACTGTAATGTCTGCAGCGGATAATCAGAGTAACGTCTGCAGCGGGTAAACAAACTGTAACGTCTGCAGGTAAACAGACTGTAACGTCTGCAGCAGGTAAACAGACTGTAACGTCTGCAGCAGGTAAACAGGCTGTAACGTCTGCAGCAGGTACACAGACTGTAACGCCTGCAGGTAAACAGACTGTAACGTCTGCAGCAGGTAAACAGACTGTAACTGTTCAGCAGGTAAACAGACTGTAACGTCTGCAGGTAAACAGACTGTAACGTCTGCAGGTAAACAGACTGTAACGTCTGCAGTGGGTAAACAGGCTGTAACGTCTGCAGCAGGTAAACAGACTGTAACGTCTGCAGGTAAACAGATTGTAACGTCTGCAGAAGGTAAACAGACTGTAACGTCTGCAGCAGGTAAACAGACTGTAACTGTTCAGCAGGTAAACAGATTGTAACGTCTGCAGCAGTTAAACAGACTGTAACGTCTGCAGGGAAACAGACTGTAATGTCTGCAGCGGATAATCAGAGTAACGTCTGCAGCGGGTAAACAAACTGTAACGTCTGCAGGTAAACAGACTGTAACGTCTGCAGCAGGTAAACAGACTGTAACGTCTGCAGCAGGTAAACAGGCTGTAACGTCTGCAGCAGGTACACAGACTGTAACGCCTGCAGGTAAACAGACTGTAACGTCTGCAGCAGGTAAACAGACTGTAACTGTTCAGCAGGTAAACAGACTGTAACGTCTGCAGGTAAACAGACTGTAACGTCTACAGGTAAACAGACTGTAACGTCTGCAGTGGGTAAACAGATTGTAACGTCTGCAGCAGGTAAACAGACTGTAACGTCTACAGGTAAACAGACTGTAACGTCTGCAGCGGGTAAACAGACAGCAACGTCTGCAGCGGGTACACAGACTGTAACCTCTGCAGCAGGTAAACAGACTGTAACGTCTGCCGGTAAACAGACTGTAACGTCTGCAGCAGGTAAACAGACTGTAACGCCTGCAACAGGTAAACAGACTGTAACGTCTGCAGTTAAACAGACTGTAACGTCTGCAGGTAAACAGACCGAAACGCCTGCAGCAGGTAAACAGACTGTAACGTCTGCAGCGGGTAAACAGGCTGTAATGTCTGCAGCAGGTAAACAGACTGTAACGTCTGCAGCAGGTAAACAGGCTGTAACGTCTGCAGCAGGTACACAGACTGTAACGCCTGCAGGTAAACAGACTGTAACGTCTGCAGCAGGTAAACTGACTGTAACTGTTCAGCAGGTAAACAGACTGTAACGTCTGCAGGTAAACAGACTGTAACGTCTACAGGTAAACAGACTGTAACGTCTGCAGTGGGTAAACAGATTGTAACGTCTGCAGCAGGTAAACAGACTGTAACGTCTACAGGTAAACAGACTGTAACGTCTGCAGCGGGTAAACAAACAGCAACGTCTGCAGCGGGTAAACAGACTGTAACGTCTGCAGCGGGTAAACAGACTGTAATGTCTGCAGGTAAACAGACTGTAACGTCTGCAGCAGGTAAACAGGCTGTAACGTCTGCAGCGGGTAAACAGACAGTAACGTCTGCAGCGGGTAAACAGACTGTAACGTCTGCAGGTAAATAGACTGTATCGTCTGCAGAAGGTAAACAGACTGTAACGTCTGCAGGTAAACAGACTGTAACATCTGAAGCAGGTAAACAGACTGTAACGTCTGCAGCAGGTAAACAGACTGTAACGTCTGCAGGTAAACAGACTGTAACGTCTGCAGTGGGTAAACAGGCTGTAACGTCTGCAGCAGGTAAACAGACTGTAACGTCTGCAGCAGGTAAACAGACTGTAACGTCTGCAGTGGGTAATCAGAGTAACGTCTGCAGCGGGTAAACAGACTGTAACGTCTGCAGGGAAACAGACTGTAATGTCTGCAGCGGGTAATCAGAGTAACGTCTGCAGCGGGTAAACAAACTGTAACGTCTGCAGGTAAACAGACTGTAACGTCTGCAGCAGGTAAACAGGCTGTAACGTCTGCAGCAGGTAAACAGACTGTAACGTCTGCAGTTAAACAGACTGTAACGTCTGCAGGTAAACAGACTGTAAAGTCTGCAGGTAAACAGACTGTAACGTCTGCAGCAGGTAAACAGACTGTAACGTCTGCAGCAGGTAAACAGACTGTAACGTCTACAGGTAAACAGACTGTAACGTCTGCAGCAGTTAAACAGACTGTAACGTCTGCAGGGAAACAGACTGTAATGTCTGCAGCGGGTAATCAGATTAACGTCTGCAGCGGGTAAACAAACTGTAACGTCTGCAGGTAAACAGACTGTAACGTCTGCAGCAGGTAAACAGACTGTAACGTCTGCAGCAGGTAAACAGGCTGTAACGTCTGCAGCAGGTAAACAGACTGTAACGTCTGCAGTTAAACAGACTGTAACGTCTGCAGGTAAACAGACTGTAACGTCTGCAGCAGGTAAACAGACTGTAACGTCTGCAGCAGGTAAACAGACTGTAACGTCTACAGGTAAACAGACTGTAACGTCTGCAGCAGGTAAACAGACTGTAACTGTTCAGCGGGTAAACAGACTGTAACGTCTGCAGCAGGTAAACAGACTGTAACGTCTGCAGGTAAACAGACTGTAACGTCTGCAGCAGATAAACAGACTGTAACGTCTGCAGCAGGTAAACAGACTGTAACGTCTGCAGGTAAACAGACTGTAACGTCTGCAGTGGGTAAACAGGCTGTAACGTCTGCAGCAGGTAAACAGACTGTAACGTCTGCAGCAGGTAAACAGGCTGTAACGTCTGCAGCAGGTAAACAGACTGTAACGTCTGCAGCAGGTAAACAGACTGTAACGTCTTCAGGTAAACAGACTGTAACGTCTGCAGGTAAACAGACTGTAACGTCTGCAGAAGGTAAACAGACTGTAACGTCTGCAGCAGGTAAACAGGCTGTAACGCCTGCAGCAGGTAAACAGACTGTAACGTCTGTAGTTAAACAGACTGTAATGTCTGCAGGTAAACAGACTGTAACGTCTGCAGCAGTTAAACAGACTGTAACGTCTGCAGGGAAACAGACTGTAATGTCTGCAGCGGGTAATCAGAGTAACGTCTGCAGCGGGTAAACAAACTGTAACGTCTGCAGTTAAACAGACTGTAACGTCTGCAGCAGGTAAACAGACTGTAACGTCTGCAGCAGGTAAACAGGCTGTAACGTCTGCAGCAGGTAAACAGACTGTAACGTCTGCAGTTAAACAGACTGTAACGTCTGCAGGTAAACAGACTGTAAAGTCTGCAGGTAAACAGACTGTAACGTCTGCAGCAGGTAAACAGACTGTAACGTCTGCAGCAGGTAAACAGACTGTAACGTCTACAGGTAAACAGACTGTAACGTCTGCAGCAGGTAAACAGACTGTAACTGTTCAGCGGGTAAACAGACTGTAACGTCTGCAGCAGGTAAACAGACTGTAACGTCTGCAGGTAAACAGACTGTAACGTCTGCAGCAGATAAACAGACTGTAACGTCTGCAGCAGGTAAACAGACTGTAACGTCTGCAGGTAAACAGACTGTAACGTCTGCAGTGGGTAAACAGGCTGTAACGTCTGCAGCAGGTAAACAGACTGTAACGTCTGCAGGTAAACAGACTGTAACGTCTGCAGGTAAACAGACTGTAACGTCTGCAGAAGGTAAACAGGCTGTAACGCCTGCAGCAGGTAAACAGACTGTAACGTCTGCAGTTAAACAGACTGTAATGTCTGCAGGTAAACAGACTGTAACGTCTGCAGCAGTTAAACAGACTGTAACGTCTGCAGGGAAACAGACTGTAATGTCTGCAGCGGGTAATCAGAGTAACGTCTGCAGCGGGTAAACAAACTGTAACGTCTGCAGGTAAACAGACTGTATCGTCTGCAGCAGGTAAACAGACTGTAACGTCTGCAGCAGGTAAACAGGCTGTAACGTCTGCAGCAGGTAAACAGACTGTAACGTCTGCAGTTAAACAGACTGTAACGTCTGCAGGTAAACAGACTGTAAAGTCTGCAGGTAAACAGACTGTAACGTCTGCAGCAGGTAAACAGACTGTAACGTCTGCAGGTAAACAGACTGTAACGTCTGCAGGTAAACAGACTGTAACGTCTGCAGAAGGTAAACAGACTGTAACGTCTGCAGCAGGTAAACAGGCTGTAACGCCTGCAGCAGGTAAACAGACTGTAACGTCTGCAGTTAAACAGACTGTAATGTCTGCAGGTAAACAGACTGTAACGTCTGCAGCAGTTAAACAGACTGTAACGTCTGCAGGGAAACAGACTGTAATGTCTGCAGCGGGTAATCAGAGTAACGTCTGCATCGGGTAAACAAACTGTAACGTCTGCAGGTAAACAGACTGTAACGTCTGCAGCAGGTAAACAGACTGTAACGTCTGCAGCAGGTAAACAGGCTGTAACGTCTGCAGCAGGTAAACAGACTGTAACGTCTGCAGCAGGTAAACAGACTGTAACGTCTGCAGTTAAACAGACTGTAACGTCTGCAGGTAAACAGACTGTAACGTCTGCAGCAGGGAAACAGACTGTAACGTCTGCAGCAGGTAAACAGGCTGTAACGCATGCAGCAGGTAAACAGACTGTAACGTCTGCAGTTAAACAGACTGTAATGTCTGCAGCAGGAAAACAGGCTGTAATGTCTGCAGCAGGTAAACAGACTGGAACGTCTGCAGCAGGTAAACAGACTGTAACGTCTGCAGCAGGTAAACAGACTGTAACTGTTCAGCAGGTAAACAGATTGTAACGTCTGCAGCGGGTAAACAGACTGTAACGTCTGCAGCGGGTAAACAGACTGTAACGTCTGCAGCAGGTAAACAGACTGTAACGCCTGCATGTAAACAGACTGTAACGTCTGCAGCAGGTAAACAGACTGTAAAGTCTGCAGGTAAACAGACTGTAACGTCTGCAGCAGGTAAACAGACTGTAACGTCTGCAGGTAAACAGACTGTAACGTCTGCAGGTAAACAGACTGTAACGTCTGCAGGTAAACAGACTGTAACGTCTGCAGAAGGTAAACAGACTGTAACGTCTGCAGCAGGTAAACAGACTGTAACTGTTCAGCAGGTAAACAGATTGTAATGTCTGCAGCGGGTAAAGAGATTGTAACGTCTGCAGCGGGTAAACAGGCTGTAACGTCTGCAGTAGGTAAACAGACTGTAACGTCTGCAGCAGGTAAACAGACTGTAACGTCTGCAGCAGGTAAACAGACGGTATCGCCTGCAGGTAAACAGACTGTAACGCCTGCAGGTAAACAGACTGTAACGTCTGCAGTTAAACAGACTGTAACGTCTGCAGGTAAACAGACTGTATCGTCTGCAGCAGGTAAACAGACTGTAACGTCTGCAGCAGGTAAACAGACTGTAATGTCTGCAGCAGGTAAACAGACTGTAACGTCTACAGGTAAACAGACTGTAACGTCTGCAGCAGGTAAACAGACTGTAATGTCTGCAGCAGGTAAACAGACTGTAACGTCTACAGGTAAACAGACTGTAACGTCTGCAGCAGGTAAACAGACTGTAACTGTTCAGCGGGTAAACAGACTGTAACGTCTGCAGCAGGTAAACAGACTGTAACGTCTGCAAGTAAACAGACTGTAACGTCTGCAGCAGGTAAACAGACTGTAACGTCTGCAGCAGGTAAACAGACTGTAACGTCTGCAGCAGTTAAACAGACTGTAACGTCTGCAGGGAAACAGACTGTAATGTCTGCAGCGGATAATCAGAGTAACGTCTGCAGCGGGTAAACAAACTGTAACGTCTGCAGGCAAACAGACTGTAACGTCTGCAGCAGGTAAACAGACTGTAACGTCTGCAGCAGGTAAACAGGCTGTAACGTCTGCAGCAGGTACACAGACTGTAACGCCTGCAGGTAAACAGACTGTAACGTCTGCAGCAGGTAAACAGACTGTAACTGTTCAGCAGGTAAACAGACTGTAACGTCTGCAGGTAAACAGACTGTAACGTCTGCAGGTAAACAGACTGTAACGTCTGCAGTGGGTAAACAGGCTGTAACGTCTGCAGCAGGTAAACAGACTGTAACGTCTGCAGGTAAACAGATTGTAACGTCTGCAGAAGGTAAACAGACTGTAACGTCTGCAGCAGGTAAACAGGCTGTAACGCCTGCAGCAGGTAAACAGACTGTAACGTCTGCAGTTAAACAGACTGTAATGTCTGCAGGTAAACAGACTGTAACGTCTGCAGCAGTTAAACAGACTGTAACGTCTGCAGGGAAACAGACTGTAATGTCTGCAGCGGATAATCAGAGTAACGTCTGCAGCGGGTAAACAAACTGTAACGTCTGCAGGTAAACAGACTGTAACGTCTGCAGCAGGTAAACAGACTGTAACGTCTGCAGCAGGTAAACAGGCTGTAACGTCTGCAGCAGGTACACAGACTGTAACGCCTGCAGGTAAACAGACTGTAACGTCTGCAGCAGGTAAACAGACTGTAACTGTTCAGCAGGTAAACAGACTGTAACGTCTGCAGGTAAACAGACTGTAACGTCTACAGGTAAACAGACTGTAACGTCTGCAGTGGGTAAACAGATTGTAACGTCTGCAGCAGGTAAACAGACTGTAACGTCTACAGGTAAACAGACTGTAACGTCTGCAGCGGGTAAACAGACAGCAACGTCTGCAGCGGGTACACAGACTGTAACCTCTGCAGCAGGTAAACAGACTGTAACGTCTGCCGGTAAACAGACTGTAACGTCTGCAGCAGGTAAACAGACTGTAACGCCTGCAACAGGTAAACAGACTGTAACGTCTGCAGTTAAACAGACTGTAACGTCTGCAGGTAAACAGACCGAAACGCCTGCAGCAGGTAAACAGACTGTAACGTCTGCAGCGGGTAAACAGGCTGTAATGTCTGCAGCAGGTAAACAGACTGTAACGTCTGCAGCAGGTAAACAGGCTGTAACGTCTGCAGCAGGTACACAGACTGTAACGCCTGCAGTTAAACAGACTGTAACGTCTGCAGCAGGTAAACTGACTGTAACTGTTCAGCAGGTAAACAGACTGTAACGTCTGCAGGTAAACAGACTGTAACGTCTACACGTAAACAGACTGTAACGTCTGCAGTGGGTAAACAGATTGTAACGTCTGCAGCAGGTAAACAGACTGTAACGTCTACAGGTAAACAGACTGTAACGTCTGCAGCAGGTAAACAAACAGCAACGTCTGCAGCGGGTAAACAGACTGTAACGTCTGCAGCGGGTAAACAGACTGTAATGTCTGCAGGTAAAGAGACTGTAACGTCTGCAGCAGGTAAACAGGCTGTAACGTCTGCAGCGGGTAAACAGACAGTAACGTCTGCAGCGGGTAAACAGACTGTAACGTCTGCAGGTAAATAGACTGTATCGTCTGCAGAAGGTAAACAGACTGTAACGTCTGCAGGTAAACAGACTGTAACATCTGAAGCAGGTAAACAGACTGTAACGTCTGCAGCAGGTAAACAGACTGTAACGTCTGCAGGTAAACAGACTGTAACGTCTGCAGTGGGTAA
Source organism: Labrus mixtus (assembly GCF_963584025.1). Taxonomy (NCBI): domain Eukaryota; kingdom Metazoa; phylum Chordata; class Actinopteri; order Labriformes; family Labridae; genus Labrus; species Labrus mixtus. The sequence continues at coordinate 557,209 of NW_026870274.1, forward strand.
ACAGGCTGTAACGTCTGCAGCAGGTAAACAGACTGTAACGTCTGCAGCAGGTAAACAGACTGTAACGTCTGCAGTGGGTAATCAGAGTAACGTCTGCAGCGGGTAAACAGACTGTAACTGTTAAGCAGGTAAACAGACTGTAACGTCTGCAGCAGGTAAACAGACTGTAACTGTTCAGCAGGTAAACAGACTGTAACGTCTGCAGCTAAACAGACTGTAACGTCTACAGGTAAACAGATTGTAACGTCTGCAGCAGGTAAACAGACTGTAACGTCTGCAGGCAAACAGACCGTAACGTCTGCAGCAGGAAAACAGGCTGTAACGTCTGCAGCAGGTAAACAGACTGTAACATCTACAGGTAAACAGACTGTAACGTCTGCAGCGGGTAAACAGACTGTAACGTCTGCAGCGGGTAAACAGACTGTAACCTCTGCAGCAGGTAAACAGACTGTAACGTCTGCCGGTAAACAGACTGTAACGTCTGCAGCAGTTAAACAGGCTGTAATGTCTGCAGCAGGTAAACAGACTGTAACGTCTGCAGCAGGTAAACAGGCTGTAACGTCTGCAGCAGGTACACAGACTGTAACGCCTGCAGGTAAACAGACTGTAACGTCTGCAGCAGGTAAACAGACTGTAACTGTTCAGCAGGTAAACAGACTGTAACGTCTGCAGGTAAACAGACTGTAACGTCTACAGGTAAACAGACTGTAACGTCTGCAGTGGGTAAACAGATTGTAACGTCTGCAGCAGGTAAACAGACTGTAACGTCTACAGGTAAACAGACTGTAACGTCTGCAGCGGGTAAACAGACAGCAACGTCTGCAGCAGGTAAACAGACTGTAACGTCTGCCGGTAAACAGACTGTAACGTCTGCAGCAGTTAAACAGGCTTTAACGTCTGCAGCAGGTAAACAGACTGTAACGTCTGCAGCAGGTAAACAGACTGTAAACTCTGCAGGTAAACAGACTGTAACGTCTGCAGCAGGTAAACAGACTGTAACGTCTGCAGGTAAACAGACTGTAATGTCTGCAGCAGGTAAACAGGCTGTAACGCCTGCAGCAGGTAAACAGACTGTAACGTCTGCAGTTAAACAGACTGTGACGTCTGCAGGTAAACAGACTGTAACGCCTGCAGCAGGTAAACAGACTGTAACGTCTGCAGCGGGTAAACAGGCTGTAACGTCTGCAGCAGGTAAACAGACTGTAACGTCTGCAGCAGGTAAACAGACTGTAACGTCTGCAGTGGGTAATCAGAGTAACGTCTGCAGCGGGTAAACAGACTGTATCTGTTAAGCAGGTAAACAGACTGTAACGTCTGCAGCAGGTAAACAGACTGTAACTGTTCAGCAGGTAAACAGACTGTAACGTCTGCAGCTAAACAGACTGTAACGTCTACAGGTAAACAGACTGTAACGTCTGCAGCAGGTAAACAGACTGTAACGTCTGCAGGCAAACAGACCGTAACGTCTGCAGCAGGAAAACAGGCTGTAACGTCTGCAGCAGGTAAACAGACTGTAACATCTACAGGTAAACAGACTGTAACGTCTGCAGCGGGTAAACAGACTGTAACGTCTGCAGCGGGTAAACAGACTGTAACCTCTGCAGCAGGTAAACAGACTGTAACGTCTGCCAGTAAACAGACTGTAAAGTCTGCAGCAGTTAAACAGGCTTTAACGTCTGCAGCGGGTAAACAGGCTGTAATGTCTGCAGCAGGTAAACAGACTGTAACGTCTGCAGCAGGTAAACAGGCTGTAACGTCTGCAGCAGGTACACAGACTGGAACGCCTGCAGGTAAACAGACTGTAACGTCTGCAGCAGGTAAACAGACTGTAACTGTTCAGCAGGTAAACAGACTGTAACGTCTGCAGTTAAACAGACTGTAACGTCTACAGGTAAACAGACTGTAACGTCTGCAGTGGGTAAACAGATTGTAACGTCTGCAGCAGGTAAACAGACTGTAACGTCTACAGGTAAACAGACTGTAACGTCTGCAGCGGGTAAACAGACAGCAACGTCTGCAGCGGGTAAACAGACTGTAACGTCTGCAGCGGGTAAACAGACTGTAATGTCTGCAGGTAAACAGACTGTAACGTCTGCAGCAGGTAAACAGGCTGTAACGTCTGCAGCGGGTAAACAGACAGTAACGTCTGCAGCGGGTAAACAGACTGTAACGTCTGCAGGTAAACAGACTGTATCGTCTGCAGCAGGTAAACAGACTGTAACGTCTGCAGGTAAACAGACTGTAACATCTGAAGCAGGTAAACAGACTGTAACGTCTGCAGCAGGTAAACAGACTGTAACGTCTGCAGGTAAACAGACTGTAACATCTGCAGTGGGTAAACAGGCTGTAACGTCTGCAGCAGGTAAACAGACTGTAACGTCTGCAGCAGGTAAACAGACTGTAACGTCTGCAGCAGGTAAACAGACTGTAACGTCTGCAGTGGGTAATCAGAGTAACGTCTGCAGCGGGTAAAAAGACTGTAACTGTTAAGCAGGTAAACAGACTGTAACGTCTGCAGCAGGTAAACAGACTGTAACTGTTCAGCAGGTAAACAGACTGTAACGTCTGCAGCTAAACAGACTGTAACGTCTACAGGTAAACAGACTGTAACGTCTGCAGCAGGTAAACAGACTGTAACGTCTGCAGGCAAACAGACCGTAACGTCTGCAGCAGGAAAACAGGCTGTAACGTCTGCAGCAGGTAAACAGACTGTAACATCTACAGGTAAACAGACTGTAACGTCTGCAGCGGGTAAACAGACTGTAACGTCTGCAGCGGGTAAACAGACTGTAACCTCTGCAGCAGGTAAACAGACTGTAACGTCTGCCGGTAAACAGACTGTAACGTCTGCAGCAGTTAAACAGGCTTTAACGTCTGCAGCAGGTAAACAGACTGTAACGTCTGCAGCAGGTAAACAGACTGTAACGTCTGCAGCAGGTAAACAGACTGTAAACTCTGCAGGTAAACAGACTGTAACGTCTGCAGCAGGTAAACAGACTGTAACGTCTGCAGGTAAACAGACTGTAATGTCTGCAGCAGGTAAACAGGCTGTAACGCCTGCAGCAGGTAAACAGACTGTAACGTCTGCAGTTAAACAGACTGTGACGTCTGCAGGTAAACAGACTGTAACGCCTGCAGCAGGTAAACAGACTGTAACGTCTGCAGCGGGTAAACAGGCTGTAACGTCTGCAGCGGGTAAACAGACTGTAACGTCTGCAGCAGGTAAACAGGCTGTAACGTCTGCAGCAGGTACACAGACTGTAACGCCTGCAGGTAAACAGACTGTAACGTCTACAGGTAAACAGACTGTAACGTCTGCAGCGGGTAAACAGATTGTAACGTCTGCAGCAGGTAAACAGACTGTAACGTCTACAGGTAAACAGACTGTAACGTCTGCAGCGGGTAAACAGACTGTAACGTCTGCAGCGGATAAACTGACTGTAGCGTCTGCAGCAGGTAAACAGACTGTAACGTCTGCAGTTAAACAGACTGTAACGTCTGCAGGTAAACAGACTGTAAAGTCTGCAGCAGGTAAACAGACTGTAACGTCTGCAGCGGGTAAACAGACTGTAACGTCTGCAGCAGGTAAACAGACTGTAACGTCTGCAGCAGGTAAACAGACTGTAACGTCTGCAGCGGGTAAACAGACAGTAACGTCTGCAGCGTGTAAACAGACTGTAACGTCTGCAGTTAAACAGACTGTATCGTCTGCAGCAGGGAAACAGGCTGTAACGCCTGTAGCAGGTAAACAGACTGTAACGTCTGCAGTTAAACAGACTGTAATGTCTGCAGGGAAACAGACTGTAATGTCTGCAGCGGGTAATCAGAGTAACGTCTGCAGCGGGTAAACAAACTGTAACGTCTGCAGGTAAACAGACTGTATCGTCTGCAGCAGGTAAACAGGCTGTAACGTCTGCAGCAGGTAAACAGACTGTAACGTCTGCAGTTAAACAGACTGTAACGTCTGCAGGTAAACAGACTGTAAAGTCTGCAGGTAAACAGACTGTAACGTCTGCAGCAGGTAAACAGACTGTAACGTCTGCAGGTAAACAGACTGTAAAGTCTGCAGGTAAACAGACTGTAACGTCTGCAGAAGGTAAACAGACTGTAACTGTTCAGCAGGTAAACAGATTGTAACGTCTGCAGCGGGTAAAGAGATTGTAACGTCTGCAGCGGGTAAACAGACTGTAACGTCTGCAGCGGGTAAACAGACTGTAACGTCTGCAGCAGGTAAACAGACTGTAACGTCTGCAGCAGGTAAACAGACTGTAACGCCTGCAGGTAAACAGACTGTAACGCCTGCAGGTAAACAGACTGTAACGTCTGCAGTTAAACAGACTGTAACGTCTGCAGGTAAACAGACTGTATCGTCTGCAGCAGGTAAACAGACTGTAACGTCTGCAGCAGGTAAACAGACTGTAATGTCTGCAGCAGGTAAACAGACTGTAACGTCTACAGGTAAACAGACTGTAACGTCTGCAGCAGGTAAACAGACTGTAACTGTTCAGCGGGTAAACAGACTGTAACGTCTGCAAGTAAACAGACTGTAACGTCTGCAGCAGGTAAACAGACTGTAACGTCTGCAGCAGGTAAACAGACTGTAACGTCTGCAGGTAAACAGACTGTAACGTCTGCAGTGGGTAAACAGGCTGTAACGTCTGCAGCAGGTAAACAGACTGTAATGTCTGCAGAAGGTAAACAGACTGTAACGTCTGCAGCAGGTAAACAGGCTGTAACGCCTGCAGCAGGTAAACAGACTGTAACGTCTGCAGTTAAACAGACTGTAATGTCTGCAGGTAAACAGACTGTAACGTCTGCAGCAGGTAAACAGGCTGTAACGTCTGCAGCGGGTAAACAGGCTGTAATGTCTGCAGCAGGTAAACAGACTGTAACGTCTGCAGCAGGTAAACAGGCTGTAACGTCTGCAGCAGGTACACAGACTGGAACGCCTGCAGGTAAACAGACTGTAACGTCTGCAGCAGGTAAACAGACTGTAACTGTTCAGCAGGTAAACAGACTGTAACGTCTGCAGTTAAACAGACTGTAACGTCTACAGGTAAACAGACTGTAACGTCTGCAGTGGGTAAACAGATTGTAACGTCTGCAGCAGGTAAACAGACTGTAACGTCTACAGGTAAACAGACTGTAACGTCTGCAGCGGGTAAACAGACAGCAACGTCTGCAGCGGGTAAACAGACTGTAACGTCTGCAGCGGGTAAACAGACTGTAATGTCTGCAGGTAAACAGACTGTAACGTCTGCAGCAGGTAAACAGGCTGTAACGTCTGCAGCGGGTAAACAGACAGTAACGTCTGCAGCGGGTAAACAGACTGTAACGTCTGCAGGTAAACAGACTGTATCGTCTGCAGCAGGTAAACAGACTGTAACGTCTGCAGGTAAACAGACTGTAACATCTGAAGCAGGTAAACAGACTGTAACGTCTGCAGCAGGTAAACAGACTGTAACGTCTGCAGGTAAGCAGACTGTAACATCTGCAGTGGGTAAACAGGCTGTAACGTCTGCAGCAGGTAAACAGACTGTAACGTCTGCAGCAGGTAAACAGACTGTAACGTCTGCAGCAGGTAAACAGACTGTAACGTCTGCAGTGGGTAATCAGAGTAACGTCTGCAGCGGGTAAAAAGACTGTAACTGTTAAGCAGGTAAACAGACTGTAACGTCTGCAGCAGGTAAACAGACTGTAACTGTTCAGCAGGTAAACAGACTGTAACGTCTGCAGCTAAACAGACTGTAACGTCTACAGGTAAACAGACTGTAACGTCTGCAGCAGGTAAACAGACTGTAACGTCTGCAGGCAAACAGACCGTAACGTCTGCAGCAGGAAAACAGGCTGTAACGTCTGCAGCAGGTAAACAGACTGTAACATCTACAGGTAAACAGACTGTAACGTCTGCAGCGGGTAAACAGACTGTAACGTCTGCAGCGGGTAAACAGACTGTAACCTCTGCAGCAGGTAAACAGACTGTAACGTCTGCCGGTAAACAGACTGTAACGTCTGCAGCAGTTAAACAGGCTTTAACGTCTGCAGCAGGTAAACAGACTGTAACGTCTGCAGCAGGTAAACAGACTGTAACGTCTGCAGCAGGTAAACAGACTGTAAACTCTGCAGGTAAACAGACTGTAACGTCTGCAGCAGGTAAACAGACTGTAACGTCTGCAGGTAAACAGACTGTAATGTCTGCAGCAGGTAAACAGGCTGTAACGCCTGCAGCAGGTAAACAGACTGTAACGTCTGCAGTTAAACAGACTGTGACGTCTGCAGGTAAACAGACTGTAACGCCTGCAGCAGGTAAACAGACTGTAACGTCTGCAGCGGGTAAACAGGCTGTAACGTCTGCAGCGGGTAAACAGACTGTAACGTCTGCAGCAGGTAAACAGGCTGTAACGTCTGCAGCAGGTACACAGACTGTAACGCCTGCAGGTAAACAGACTGTAACGTCTACAGGTAAACAGACTGTAACGTCTGCAGCGGGTAAACAGATTGTAACGTCTGCAGCAGGTAAACAGACTGTAACGTCTACAGGTAAACAGACTGTAACGTCTGCAGCGGGTAAACAGACTGTAACGTCTGCAGCGGATAAACTGACTGTAGCGTCTGCAGCAGGTAAACAGACTGTAACGTCTGCAGTTAAACAGACTGTAACGTCTGCAGGTAAACAGACTGTAAAGTCTGCAGCAGGTAAACAGACTGTAACGTCTGCAGCGGGTAAACAGACTGTAACGTCTGCAGCAGGTAAACAGACTGTAACGTCTGCAGCAGGTAAACAGACTGTAACGTCTGCAGCGGGTAAACAGATAGTAACGTCTGCAGCGTGTAAACAGACTGTAACGTCTGCAGTTAAACAGACTGTATCGTCTGCAGCAGGGAAACAGGCTGTAACGCCTGTAGCAGGTAAACAGACTGTAACGTCTGCAGTTAAACAGACTGTAATGTCTGCAGGTAAACAGACTGTAACGTCTGCAGCAGTTAAACAGACTGTAACGTCTGCAGGGAAACAGACTGTAATGTCTGCAGCGGGTAATCAGAGTAACGTCTGCAGCGGGTAAACAAACTGTAACGTCTGCAGGTAAACAGACTGTATCGTCTGCAGCAGGTAAACAGGCTGTAACGTCTGCAGCAGGTAAACAGACTGTAACGTCTGCAGTTAAACAGACTGTCACGTCTGCAGGTAAACAGACTGTAAAGTCTGCAGGTAAACAGACTGTAACGTCTGCAGCAGGTAAACAGACTGTAACGTCTGCAGGTAAACAGACTGTAAAGTCTGCAGGTAAACAGACTGTAACGTCTGCAGAAGGTAAACAGACTGTAACTGTTCAGCAGGTAAACAGATTGTAACGTCTGCAGCGGGTAAAGAGATTGTAACGTCTGCAGCGGGTAAACAGACTGTAACGTCTGCAGCGGGTAAACAGACTGTAACGTCTGCAGCAGGTAAACAGACTGTAACGTCTGCAGCAGGTAAACAGACTGTAACGCCTGCAGGTAAACAGACTGTAACGCCTGCAGGTAAACAGACTGTAACGTCTGCAGTTAAACAGACTGTAACGTCTGCAGGTAAACAGACTGTATCGTCTGCAGCAGGTAAACAGACTGTAACGTCTGCAGCAGGTAAACAGACTGTAATGTCTGCAGCAGGTAAACAGACTGTAACGTCTACAGGTAAACAGACTGTAACGTCTGCAGCAGGTAAACAGACTGTAACTGTTCAGCGGGTAAACAGACTGTAACGTCTGCAAGTAAACAGACTGTAACGTCTGCAGCAGGTAAACAGACTGTAACGTCTGCAGCAGGTAAACAGACTGTAACGTCTGCAGGTAAACAGACTGTAACGTCTGCAGTGGGTAAACAGGCTGTAACGTCTGCAGCAGGTAAACAGACTGTAACGTCTGCAGAAGGTAAACAGACTGTAACGTCTGCAGCAGGTAAACAGGCTGTAACGCCTGCAGCAGGTAAACAGACTGTAACGTCTGCAGTTAAACAGACTGTAATGTCTGCAGGTAAACAGACTGTAACGTCTGCAGCAGTTAAACAGACTGTAACGTCTGCAGGGAAACAGACTGTAATGTCTGCAGCGGATAATCAGAGTAACGTCTGCAGCGGGTAAACAAACTGTAACGTCTGCAGGTAAACAGACTGTAACGTCTGCAGCAGGTAAACAGACTGTAACGTCTGCAGCAGGTAAACAGGCTGTAACGTCTGCAGCAGGTACACAGACTGTAACGCCTGCAGGTAAACAGACTGTAACGTCTGCAGCAGGTAAACAGACTGTAACTGTTCAGCAGGTAAACAGACTGTAACGTCTGCAGGTAAACAGACTGTAACGTCTACAGGTAAACAGACTGTAACGTCTGCAGTGGGTAAACAGATTGTAACGTCTGCAGCAAGTAAACAGACTGTAACGTCTACAGGTAAACAGACTGTAACGTCTGCAGCAGGTAAACAGACTGTAACGTCTGCCGGTAAACAGACTGTAACGTCTGCAGCAGGTAAACAGACTGTAACGCCTGCAACAGGTAAACAGACTGTAACGTCTGCAGTTAAACAGACTGTAACGTCTGCAGGTAAACAGACTGAAACGCCTGCAGCAGGTAAACAGACTGTAACGTCTGCAGCGGGTAAACAGGCTGTAATGTCTGCAGCAGGTAAACAGACTGTAACGTCTGCGGCAGGTAAACAGGCTGTAACGTCTGCAGCAGGTACACAGACTGTAACGCCTGCAGGTAAACAGACTGTAACGTCTGCAGCAGGTAAACTGACTGTAACTGTTCAGCAGGTAAACAGACTGTAACGTCTGCAGGTAAACAGACTGTAACGTCTACAGGTAAACAGACTGTAACGTCTGCAGTGGGTAAACAGACTGTAACGTCTGCAGGCAAACAGACCGTAATGTCTGCAGCGGATAATCAGAGTAACGTCTGCAGCGGGTAAACAAACTGTAACGTCTGCAGGTAAACAGACTGTAACGTCTGCAGCAGGTAAACAGACTGTAACGTCTGCAGCAGGTAAACAGGCTGTAACGTCTGCAGCAGGTACACAGACTGTAACGCCTGCAGGTAAACAGACTGTAACGTCTGCAGCAGGTAAACAGACTGTAACTGTTCAGCAGGTAAACAGACTGTAACGTCTGCAGGTAAACAGACTGTAACGTCTACAGGTAAACAGACTGTAACGTCTGCAGTGGGTAAACAGATTGTAACGTCTGCAGCAAGTAAACAGACTGTAACGTCTACAGGTAAACAGACTGTAACGTCTGCAGCAGGTAAACAGACTGTAACGTCTGCCGGTAAACAGACTGTAACGTCTGCAGCAGGTAAACAGACTGTAACGCCTGCAACAGGTAAACAGACTGTAACGTCTGCAGTTAAACAGACTGTAACGTCTGCAGGTAAACAGACTGAAACGCCTGCAGCAGGTAAACAGACTGTAACGTCTGCAGCGGGTAAACAGGCTGTAATGTCTGCAGCAGGTACACAGACTGTAACGCCTGCAGGTAAACAGACTGTAACGTCTGCAGCAGGTAAACTGACTGTAACTGTTCAGCAGGTAAACAGACTGTAACGTCTGCAGGTAAACAGACTGTAACGTCTACAGGTAAACAGACTGTAACGTCTGCAGCGGGTAAACAGACAGCAACGTCTGCAGCGGGTAAACAGACTGTAACGTCTGCAGGTAAACAGACTGTAACGTCTGCAGCAGGTAAACAGGCTGTAACGTCTGCAGCGGGTAAACAGACAGTAACGTCTGCAGCGGGTAAACAGACTGTAACGTCTGCAGGTAAATAGACTGTATCGTCTGCAGAAGGTAAACAGACTGTAACGTCTGCAGGTAAACAGACTGTAACATCTGAAGCAGGTAAACAGACTGTAACGTCTGCAGCAGGTAAACAGACTGTAACGTCTGCAGGTAAACAGACTGTAACGTCTGCAGTGGGTAAACAGGCTGTAACGTCTGCAGCAGGTAAACAGACTGTAACGTCTGCAGCAGGTAAACAGACTGTAACGTCTGCAGCAGGTAAACAGACTGTAACGTCTGCAGTGGGTAATCAGAGTAACGTCTGCAGCGGGTAAACAGACTGTAACTGTTAAGCAGGTAAACAGACTGTAACGTCTGCAGCAGGTAAACAGACTGTAACTGTTCAGCAGGTAAACAGACTGTAACGTCTGCAGCTAAACAGACTGTAACGTCTACAGGTAAACAGATTGTAACGTCTGCAGCAGGTAAACAGACTGTAACGTCTGCAGGCAAACAGACCGTAACGTCTGCAGCAGGAAAACAGGCTGTAACGTCTGCAGCAGGTAAACAGACTGTAACATCTACAGGTAAACAGACTGTAACGTCTGCAGCGGGTAAACAGACTGTAACGTCTGCAGCGGGTAAACAGACTGTAACCTCTGCAGCAGGTAAACAGACTGTAACGTCTGCCGGTAAACAGACTGTAACGTCTGCAACAGTTAAACAGGCTTTAACGTCTGCAGCGGGTAAACAGGCTGTAATGTCTGCAGCAGGTAAACAGACTGTAACGTCTGCAGCAGGTAAACAGGCTGTAACGTCTGCAGCAGGTACACAGACTGTAACGCCTGCAGGTAAACAGACTGTAACGTCTGCAGCGGATAAACTGACTGTAGCGTCTGCAGCAGGTAAACAGACTGTAACGTCTGCAGTTAAACAGACTGTAACGTCTGCAGGTAAACAGACTGTAAAGTCTGCAGCAGGTAAACAGACTGTAACGTCTGCAGCGGGTAAACAGACTGTAACGTCTGCAGCAGGTAAACAGACTGTAACGTCTGCAGCAGGTAAACAGACTGTAACGTCTGCAGCGGGTAAACAGATAGTAACGTCTGCAGCGTGTAAACAGACTGTAACGTCTGCAGTTAAACAGACTGTATCGTCTGCAGCAGGGAAACAGGCTGTAACGCCTGTAGCAGGTAAACAGACTGTAACGTCTGCAGTTAAACAGACTGTAATGTCTGCAGGTAAACAGACTGTAACGTCTGCAGCAGTTAAACAGACTGTAACGTCTGCAGGGAAACAGACTGTAATGTCTGCAGCGGGTAATCAGAGTAACGTCTGCAGCGGGTAAACAAACTGTAACGTCTGCAGGTAAACAGACTGTATCGTCTGCAGCAGGTAAACAGGCTGTAACGTCTGCAGCAGGTAAACAGACTGTAACGTCTGCAGTTAAACAGACTGTCACGTCTGCAGGTAAACAGACTGTAAAGTCTGCAGGTAAACAGACTGTAACGTCTGCAGCAGGTAAACAGACTGTAACGTCTGCAGGTAAACAGACTGTAAAGTCTGCAGGTAAACAGACTGTAACGTCTGCAGAAGGTAAACAGACTGTAACTGTTCAGCAGGTAAACAGATTGTAACGTCTGCAGCGGGTAAAGAGATTGTAACGTCTGCAGCGGGTAAACAGACTGTAACGTCTGCAGCGGGTAAACAGACTGTAACGTCTGCAGCAGGTAAACAGACTGTAACGTCTGCAGCAGGTAAACAGACTGTAACGCCTGCAGGTAAACAGACTGTAACGCCTGCAGGTAAACAGACTGTAACGTCTGCAGTTAAACAGACTGTAACGTCTGCAGGTAAACAGACTGTATCGTCTGCAGCAGGTAAACAGACTGTAACGTCTGCAGCAGGTAAACAGACTGTAATGTCTGCAGCAGGTAAACAGACTGTAACGTCTACAGGTAAACAGACTGTAACGTCTGCAGCAGGTAAACAGACTGTAACTGTTCAGCGGGTAAACAGACTGTAACGTCTGCAAGTAAACAGACTGTAACGTCTGCAGCAGGTAAACAGACTGTAACGTCTGCAGCAGGTAAACAGACTGTAACGTCTGCAGGTAAACAGACTGTAACGTCTGCAGTGGGTAAACAGGCTGTAACGTCTGCAGCAGGTAAACAGACTGTAACGTCTGCAGAAGGTAAACAGACTGTAACGTCTGCAGCAGGTAAACAGGCTGTAACGCCTGCAGCAGGTAAACAGACTGTAACGTCTGCAGTTAAACAGACTGTAATGTCTGCAGGTAAACAGACTGTAACGTCTGCAGCAGTTAAACAGACTGTAACGTCTGCAGGGAAACAGACTGTAATGTCTGCAGCGGATAATCAGAGTAACGTCTGCAGCGGGTAAACAAACTGTAACGTCTGCAGGTAAACAGACTGTAACGTCTGCAGCAGGTAAACAGACTGTAACGTCTGCAGCAGGTAAACAGGCTGTAACGTCTGCAGCAGGTACACAGACTGTAACGCCTGCAGGTAAACAGACTGTAACGTCTGCAGCAGGTAAACAGACTGTAACTGTTCAGCAGGTAAACAGACTGTAACGTCTGCAGGTAAACAGACTGTAACGTCTACAGGTAAACAGACTGTAACGTCTGCAGTGGGTAAACAGATTGTAACGTCTGCAGCAAGTAAACAGACTGTAACGTCTACAGGTAAACAGACTGTAACGTCTGCAGCAGGTAAACAGACTGTAACGTCTGCCGGTAAACAGACTGTAACGTCTGCAGCAGGTAAACAGACTGTAACGCCTGCAACAGGTAAACAGACTGTAACGTCTGCAGTTAAACAGACTGTAACGTCTGCAGGTAAACAGACTGAAACGCCTGCAGCAGGTAAACAGACTGTAACGTCTGCAGCGGGTAAACAGGCTGTAATGTCTGCAGCAGGTAAACAGACTGTAACGTCTGCGGCAGGTAAACAGGCTGTAACGTCTGCAGCAGGTACACAGACTGTAACGCCTGCAGGTAAACAGACTGTAACGTCTGCAGCAGGTAAACTGACTGTAACTGTTCAGCAGGTAAACAGACTGTAACGTCTGCAGGTAAACAGACTGTAACGTCTACAGGTAAACAGACTGTAACGTCTGCAGTGGGTAAACAGACTGTAACGTCTGCAGGCAAACAGACCGTAATGTCTGCAGCGGATAATCAGAGTAACGTCTGCAGCGGGTAAACAAACTGTAACGTCTGCAGGTAAACAGACTGTAACGTCTGCAGCAGGTAAACAGACTGTAACGTCTGCAGCAGGTAAACAGGCTGTAACGTCTGCAGCAGGTACACAGACTGTAACGCCTGCAGGTAAACAGACTGTAACGTCTGCAGCAGGTAAACAGACTGTAACTGTTCAGCAGGTAAACAGACTGTAACGTCTGCAGGTAAACAGACTGTAACGTCTACAGGTAAACAGACTGTAACGTCTGCAGTGGGTAAACAGATTGTAACGTCTGCAGCAAGTAAACAGACTGTAACGTCTACAGGTAAACAGACTGTAACGTCTGCAGCAGGTAAACAGACTGTAACGTCTGCCGGTAAACAGACTGTAACGTCTGCAGCAGGTAAACAGACTGTAACGCCTGCAACAGGTAAACAGACTGTAACGTCTGCAGTTAAACAGACTGTAACGTCTGCAGGTAAACAGACTGAAACGCCTGCAGCAGGTAAACAGACTGTAACGTCTGCAGCGGGTAAACAGGCTGTAATGTCTGCAGCAGGTACACAGACTGTAACGCCTGCAGGTAAACAGACTGTAACGTCTGCAGCAGGTAAACTGACTGTAACTGTTCAGCAGGTAAACAGACTGTAACGTCTGCAGGTAAACAGACTGTAACGTCTACAGGTAAACAGACTGTAACGTCTGCAGCGGGTAAACAGACAGCAACGTCTGCAGCGGGTAAACAGACTGTAACGTCTGCAGGTAAACAGACTGTAACGTCTGCAGCAGGTAAACAGGCTGTAACGTCTGCAGCGGGTAAACAGACAGTAACGTCTGCAGCGGGTAAACAGACTGTAACGTCTGCAGGTAAATAGACTGTATCGTCTGCAGAAGGTAAACAGACTGTAACGTCTGCAGGTAAACAGACTGTAACATCTGAAGCAGGTAAACAGACTGTAACGTCTGCAGCAGGTAAACAGACTGTAACGTCTGCAGGTAAACAGACTGTAACGTCTGCAGTGGGTAAACAGGCTGTAACGTCTGCAGCAGGTAAACAGACTGTAACGTCTGCAGCAGGTAAACAGACTGTAACGTCTGCAGCAGGTAAACAGACTGTAACGTCTGCAGTGGGTAATCAGAGTAACGTCTGCAGCGGGTAAACAGACTGTAACTGTTAAGCAGGTAAACAGACTGTAACGTCTGCAGCAGGTAAACAGACTGTAACTGTTCAGCAGGTAAACAGACTGTAACGTCTGCAGCTAAACAGACTGTAACGTCTACAGGTAAACAGATTGTAACGTCTGCAGCAGGTAAACAGACTGTAACGTCTGCAGGCAAACAGACCGTAACGTCTGCAGCAGGAAAACAGGCTGTAACGTCTGCAGCAGGTAAACAGACTGTAACATCTACAGGTAAACAGACTGTAACGTCTGCAGCGGGTAAACAGACTGTAACGTCTGCAGCGGGTAAACAGACTGTAACCTCTGCAGCAGGTAAACAGACTGTAACGTCTGCCGGTAAACAGACTGTAACGTCTGCAACAGTTAAACAGGCTTTAACGTCTGCAGCGGGTAAACAGGCTGTAATGTCTGCAGCAGGTAAACAGACTGTAACGTCTGCAGCAGGTAAACAGGCTGTAACGTCTGCAGCAGGTACACAGACTGTAACGCCTGCAGGTAAACAGACTGTAACGTCTGCAGCAGGTAAACAGACTGTAACTGTTCAGCAGGTAAACAGACTGTAACGTCTGCAGGTAAACAGACTGTAACGTCTACAGGTAAACAGACTGTAACGTCTGCAGTGGGTAAACAGATTGTAACGTCTGCAGCGGGTAAACAGACAGCAACGTCTGCAGCGGGTAAACAGACTGTAACGTCTGCAGCGGGTAAACAGACTGTAATGTCTGCAGGTAAACAGACTGTAACGTCTGCAGCAGGTAAACAGGCTGTAACGTCTGCAGCGGGTAAACAGACAGTAACGTCTGCAGCGGGTAAACAGACTGTAACGTCTGCAGGTAAACAGACTGTATCGTCTGCAGCAGGTAAACAGACTGTAACGTCTGCAGGTAAACAGACTATAACATCTGAAGCAGGTAAACAGACTGTAACGTCTGCAGCAGGTAAACAGACTGTAACGTCTGCAGGTAAACAGACTGTAACATCTGCAGTGGGTAAACAGGCTGTAACGTCTGCAGCAGGTAAACAGACTGTAACGTCTGCAGCAGGTAAACAGACTGTAACGTCTGCAGTGGGTAATCAGAGTAACGTCTGCAGCGGGTAAACAGACTGTAACTGTTAAGCAGGTAAACAGACTGTAACGTCTGCAGCAGGTAAACAGACTGTAACTGTTCAGCAGGTAAACAGACTGTAACATCTGCAGCTAAACAGACTGTAACGTCTACAGGTAAACAGACTGTAACGTCTGCAGCAGGTAAACAGACTGTAACGTCTGCAGGCAAACAGACCGTAACGTCTGCAGCAGGAAAACAGGCTGTAACGTCTGCAGCAGGTAAACAGACTGTAACATCAACAGGTAAACAGACTGTAACGTCTGCAGCGGGTAAACAGACTGTAACGTCTGCAGCGGGTAAACAGACTGTAACCTCTGCAGCAGGTAAACAGACTGTAACGTCTGCCGGTAAACAGACTGTAACGTCTGCAGCAGTTAAACAGGCTTTAACGTCTGCAGCGGGTAAACAGGCTGTAATGTCTGCAGCAGGTAAACAGACTGTAACGTCTGCAGCAGGTAAACAGGCTGTAACATCTGCAGCAGGTACACAGACTGTAACGCCTGCAGGTAAACAGACTGTAACGTCTGCAGCAGGTAAACAGACTGTAACTGTTCAGCAGGAAAACAGACTGTAACGTCTGCAGGTAAACAGACTGTAACGTCTACAGGTAAACAGACTGTAACGTCTGCAGTGGGTAAACAGATTGTAACGTCTGCAGCGGGTAAACAGACAGCAACGTCTGCAGCGGGTAAACAGACTGTAACGTCTGCAGCGGGTAAACAGACTGTAATGTCTGCAGGTAAACAGACTGTAACGTCTGCAGCAGGTAAACAGGCTGTAACGTCTGCAGCGGGTAAACAGACAGTAACGTCTGCAGCGGGTAAACAGACTGTAACGTCTGCAGGTAAACAGACTGTATCGTCTGCAGCAGGTAAACAGACTGTAACGTCTGCAGGTAAACAGACTGTAACATCTGAAGCAGGTAAACAGACTGTAACGTCTGCAGCAGGTAAACAGACTGTAACGTCTGCAGGTAAACAGACTGTAACATCTGCAGTGGGTAAACAGGCTGTAACGTCTGCAGCAGGTAAACAGACTGTAACGTCTGCAGCAGGTAAACAGACTGTAACGTCTGCAGTGGGTAATCAGAGTAACGTCTGCAGCGGGTAAACAGACTGTAACTGTTAAGCAGGTAAACAGACTGTAACGTCTGCAGCAGGTAAACAGACTGTAACTGTTCAGCAGGTAAACAGACTGTAACGTCTGCAGCTAAACAGACTGTAACGTCTACAGGTAAACAGACTGTAACGTCTGCAGCAGGTAAACAGACTGTAACGTCTGCAGGCAAACAGACCGTAACGTCTGCAGCAGGAAAACAGGCTGTAACGTCTGCAGCAGGTAAACAGACTGTAACATCAACAGGTAAACAGACTGTAACGTCTGCAGCGGGTAAACAGACTGTAACGTCTGCAGCGGGTAAACAGACTGTAACCTCTGCAGCAGGTAAACAGACTGTAACGTCTGCCGGTAAACAGACTGTAACGTCTGCAGCAGTTAAACAGGCTTTAACGTCTGCAGCAGGTAAACAGACTGTAACGTCTGCAGCAGGTAAACAGACTGTAACGTCTGCAGCAGGTAAACAGACTGTAAACTCTGCAGGTAAACAGACTGTAACGTCTGCAGCAGGTAAACAGACTGTAACGTCTGCAGGTAAACAGATTGTAATGTCTGCAGCAGGTAAACAGGCTGTAACGCCTGCAGCAGGTAAACAGACTGTAACGTCTGCAGTTAAACAGACTGTGACGTCTGCAGGTAAACAGACTGTAACGCCTGCAGCAGGTAAACAGACTGTAACGTCTGCAGCGGGTAAACAGGCTGTAACGTCTGCAGCAGGTAAACAGACTGTAACGTCTGCAGCAGGTAAACAGACTGTAACGTCTGCAGTGGGTAATCAGAGTAACGTCTGCAGCGGGTAAACAGACTGTAACTGTTAAGCAGGTAAACAGACTGTAACGTCTGCAGCAGGTAAACAGACTGTAACTGTTCAGCAGGTAAACAGACTGTAACGTCTGCAGCTAAACAGACTGTAACGTCTACAGGTAAACAGACTGTAACGTCTGCAGCAGTTAAACAGGCTTTAACGTCTGCAGCGGGTAAACAGGCTGTAATGTCTGCAGCAGGTAAACAGACTGTAACGTCTGCAGCAGGTAAACAGGCTGTAACGTCTGCAGCAGGTACACAGACTGTAACGCCTGCAGGTAAACAGACTGTAACATCTGCAGCAGGTAAACAGACTGTAACTGTTTAGCAGGTAAACAGACTGTAACGTCTGCAGTTAAACAGACTGTAACGTCTACAGGTAAACAGACTGTAACGTCTGCAGTGGGTAAACAGATTGTAACGTCTGCAGCAGGTAAACAGACTGTAACGTCTACAGGTAAACAGACTGTAACGTCTGCAGCGGGTAAACAGACAGCAACGTCTGCAGCGGGTAAACAGACTGTAACGTCTGCAGCGGGTAAACAGACTGTAATGTCTGCAGGTAAACAGACTGTAACGTCTGCAGCAGGTAAACAGGCTGTAACGTCTGCAGCGGGTAAACAGACAGTAACGTCTGCAGCGGGTAAACAGACTGTAACGTCTGCAGGTAAACAGACTGTATCGTCTGCAGCAGGTAAACAGACTGTAACGTCTGCAGTGGGTAATCAGAGTAACGTCTGCAGCGGGTAAACAGACTGTAACTGTTAAGCAGGTAAACAGACTGTAACGTCTGCAGCAGGTAAACAGACTGTAACTGTTCAGCAGGTAAACAGACTGTAACGTCTGCAGCTAAACAGACTGTAACGTCTACAGGTAAACAGACTGTAACGTCTGCAGCAGGTAAACAGACTGTAACGTCTGCAGGCAAACAGACCGTAACGTCTGCAGCAGGAAAACAGGCTGTAACGTCTGCAGCAGGTAAACAGACTGTAACATCTACAGGTAAACAGACTGTAACGTCTGCAGCGGGTAAACAGACTGTAACGTCTGCAGCGGGTAAACAGACTGTAACCTCTGCAGCAGGTAAACAGACTGTAACGTCTGCCGGTAAACAGACTGTAACGTCTGCAGCAGTTAAACAGGCTTTAACGTCTGCAGCAGGTAAACAGACTGTAACGTCTGCAGCAGGTAAACAGACTGTAACGTCTGCAGCAGGTAAACAGACTGTAAACTCTGCAGGTAAACAGACTGTAACGTCTGCAGCAGGTAAACAGACTGTAACGTCTGCAGGTAAACAGACTGTAATGTCTGCAGCAGGTAAACAGGCTGTAACGCCTGCAGCAGGTAAACAGACTGTAACGTCTGCAGTTAAACAGACTGTGACGTCTGCAGGTAAACAGACTGTAACGCCTGCAGCAGGTAAACAGACTGTAACGTCTGCAGCGGGTAAACAGGCTGTAACGTCTGCAGCGGGTAAACAGACTGTAACGTCTGCAGCAGGTAAACAGGCTGTAACGTCTGCAGCAGGTACACAGACTGTAACGCCTGCAGGTAAACAGACTGTAACGTCTACAGGTAAACAGACTGTAACGTCTGCAGCGGGTAAACAGATTGTAACGTCTGCAGCAGGTAAACAGACTGTAACGTCTACAGGTAAACAGACTGTAACGTCTGCAGCGGGTAAACAGACTGTAACGTCTGCAGCGGATAAACTGACTGTAGCGTCTGCAGCAGGTAAACAGACTGTAACGTCTGCAGTTAAACAGACTGTAACGTCTGCAGGTAAACAGACTGTAAAGTCTGCAGGTAAACAGACTGTAACGTCTGCAACGGGTAAACAGACTGTAACGTCTGCAGCAGGTAAACAGACTGTAACGTCTGCAGCAGGTAAACAGACTGTAACGTCTGCAGCGGGTAAACAGACAGTAACGTCTGCAGCGTGTAAACAGACTGTAACGTCTGCAGGTAAAGAGACTGTATCGTCTGCAGCAGGTAAACAGACTGGAACGTCTGCAGCAGGTAAACAGACTGTAACGTCTGCAGCAGGTAAACAGACTGTAACTGTTCAGCAGGTAAACAGATTGTAACGTCTGCAGCGGGTAAACAGACTGTAACGTCTGCAGCGGGTAAACAGACTGTAACGTCTGCAGCAGGTAAACAGACTGTAACGTCTGCAGCAGGTAAACAGACTGTAACGCCTGCAGGTAAACAGACTGTAACGTCTGCAGCAGGTAAACAGACTGTAACTGTTCAGCAGGTAAACAGACTGTAACGTCTGCAGGTAAACAGACTGTAACGTCTGCAGGTAAACAGACTGTAACGTCTGCAGCAGGTAAACAGACTGTAACTGTTCAGCGGGTAAACAGACTGTAACGTCTGCAGCAGGTAAACAGACTGTAACGTCTGCAGGTAAACAGACTGTAACGTCTGCAGCAGGTAAACAGACTGTAACGTCTGCAGCAGGTAAACAGACTGTAACGTCTGCAGCGGGTAAACAGACAGTAACGTCTACAGCAGGTAAACAGACTGTAACATCTGCAGGTAAACAGACTGTAACGTCTGCAGCGGGTAAACAGACTGTAACGTCTGCAGCGGGTAAACAGACTGTAGCGTCTGCAGCAGGTAAATAGACTGTAACGTCTGCAGCGGGTAAACAGACAGTAACGTCTGCAGCGGGTAAACAGACTGTAACGTCTGCAGCGGGTAAACAGACTGTAATGTCTGCAGGTAAACAGACTGTAACGTCTGCAGCGGGTAAACAGACTGTAACGTCTGCAGCGGGTAAACAGACTGTAGCGTCTGCAGCAGGTAAACAGACTGTAACGTCTGCAGCGGGTAAACAGACAGTAACGTCTGCAGCGGGTAAACAGACTGTAACGTCTGCAGCGGGTAAACAGACTGTAATGTCTGCAGGTAAACAGACTGTAACGTCTGCAGCAGGTAAACAGGCTGTAACGTCTGCAGCAGATAAACAGACTGTAACGTCTGCAGGTAAACAGACTGTAACGTCTGCAGCAGGTAAACAGACTGTAACGTCTGCAGCGGGTAAACAGACAGTAACGTCTGCAGCGTGTAAACAGACTGTAACGTCTGCAGGTAAACAGACTGTATCGTCTGCAGCAGGTAAACAGACTGTAACGTCTGCAGGTAAACAGACTGTAACATCTGAAGCAGGTAAACAGACTGTAACGTCTGCAGGTAAACAGACTGTAACGTCTGCAGTGGGTAAACAGGCTGTAACGTCTGCAGCAGGTAAACAGACTGGAACGTCTGCAGCAGGTAAACAGACTGTAACGTCTGCAGCAGGTAAACAGACTGTAACTGTTCAGCAGGTAAACAGATTGTAACGTCTGCAGCGGGTAAACAGACTGTAACGTCTGCAGCGGGTAAACAGACTGGAACGTCTGCAGCAGGTAAACAGACTGTAACGTCTGCAGGTAAACAGACTGTAACGTCTGCAGGTAAACAGACTGTAACGTCTGCAGCAGGGAAACAGACTGTAACGTCTGCAGCAGGTAAACAGGCTGTAACGCCTGCAGCAGGTAAACAGACTGTAACGTCTGCAGATAAACAGACTGTAATGTCTGCAGCAGGAAAACAGGCTGTAACGTCTGCAGCAGGTAAACAGACTGTAACGTCTGCAGCAGGTAAACAGACTGTAACGTCTGCAGGTAAACAGACTGTAATGTCTGCAGCAGGTAAACAGGCTGTAACGCCTGCAGCAGGTAAACAGACTGTAACGTCTGCAGTTAAACAGACTGTGACGTCTGCAGGTAAACAGACTGTAACGCCTGCAGCAGGTAAACAGACTGTAACGTCTGCAGCGGGTAAACAGGCTGTAACGTCTGCAGCGGGTAAACAGACTGTAACGTCTGCAGCAGGTAAACAGGCTGTAACGTCTGCAGCAGGTACACAGACTGTAACACCTGCAGGTAAACAGACTGTAACGTCTACAGGTAAACAGACTGTAACGTCTGCAGCGGGTAAACAGATTGTAACGTCTGCAGCAGGTAAACAGACTGCAACGTCTACAGGTAAACAGACTGTAACGTCTGCAGCGGGTAAACAGACTGTAACGTCTGCAGCGGATAAACAGACTGTAGCGTCTGCAGCAGGTAAACAGACTGTAACGTCTGCAGTTAAACAGACTGTAACGTCTGCAGGTAAACAGACTGTAAAGTCTGCAGGTAAACAGACTGTAACGTCTGCAACGGGTAAACAGACTGTTACGTCTGCAGCAGGTAAACAGACTGTGACGTCTGCAGCAGGTAAACAGACAGTAACGTCTGCAGCGTGTAAACAGACTGTAACGTCTGCAGGTAAACAGACTGTATCGTCTGCAGCAGGTAAACAGACTGTAACGTCTGCAGGTAAACAGACTGTAACATCTGAAGCAGGTAAACAGATTGTAACGTCTGCAGCAGGTAAACAGACTGTAACGTCTGCAGGTAAACAGACTGTAACGTCTGCAGTGGGTAAACAGACTGTAACGTCTGCAGCAGGTAAACAGACTGTAACGTCTGCAGCAGGTAAACAGACTGTAACGTCTGCAGTGGTTAATCAGAGTAACGTCTGCAGCGGGTAAACAGACTGTAACTGTTCAGCAGGTAAACAGACTGTAACGTCTGCAGCGGGTAAACAGACTGTAACGTCTGCAGCGGGTAAACAGACTGGAACGTCTGCAGGTAAACAGACTGTAACCTCTGCAGCAGGTAAACAGACTGTAACGTCTGCAGCGGTTAAACAGACTGTAACGTCTGCAGCGGGTAATCAGAGTAACGTCTGCAGCGGGTAAACAGACTGTAACGTCTGCAGCAGGTAAACAGACTGTAACGTCTGCAGGTAAACAGACTTTAACGTCTGCAGGTAAACAGACTGTAACGTCTGCAGCAGGGAAACAGACTGTAACGTCTGCAGCAGGTAAACAGGCTGTAACGCCTGCAGCAGGTAAACAGACTGTAACGTCTGCAGATAAACAGACAGTAACGTCTGCAGCAGGTAAACAGACTGTAACGTCTGCAGGTAAACAGACTGTAACGTCTGCAGCGGGTAAACAGACTGTAACGTCTGCAGCGGGTAAACAGACTGTAGCGTCTGCAGCAGGTAAACAGACTGTAACGTCTGCAGCGGGTAAACAGACAGTAACGTCTGCAGCGGGTAAACAGACTGTAACGTCTGCAGCGGGTAAACAGACTGTAATGTCTGCAGGTAAACAGACTGTAACGTCTGCAGCAGGTAAACAGGCTGTAACGTCTGCAGCAGATAAACAGACTGTAACGTCTGCAGGTAAACAGACTGTAACGTCTGCAGTAGGTAAACAGACTGTAACGTCTGCAGCGGGTAAACAGACAGTAACGTCTGCAGCGTGTAAACAGACTGTAACGTCTGCAGGTAAACAGACTGTATCGTCTGCAGCAGGTAAACAGACTGTAACGTCTGCAGGTAAACAGACTGTAACATCTGAAGCAGGTAAACAGACTGTAACGTCTGCAGCAGGTAAACAGACTGTAACGTCTGCAGGTAAACAGACTGTAACGTCTGCAGTGGGTAAACAGGCTGTAACGTCTGCAGCAGGTAAACGGACTGGAACGTCTGCAGCAGGTAAACAGACTGTAACGTCTGCAGCAGGTAAACAGACTGTAACTGTTCAGCAGGTAAACAGACTGTAACGTCTGCAGGTAAACAGACTGTAACGTCTACAGGTAAACAGACTGTAACGTCTGCAGTGGGTAAACAGATTGTAACGTCTGCAGCAGGTAAACAGACTGTAACGTCTACAGGTAAACAGACTGTAACGTCTGCAGCGGGTAAACAGACAGCAACGTCTGCAGCGGGTAAACAGACAGTAACGTCTGCAGCGGGTAAACAGACTGTAACGTCTGCAGGTAAATAGACTGTATCGTCTGCAGAAGGTAAACAGACTGTAACGTCTGCAGGTAAACAGACTGTAACATCTGAAGCAGGTAAACAGACTGTAACGTCTGCAGCAGGTAAACAGACTGTAACGTCTGCAGGTAAACAGACTGTAACGTCTGCAGTGGATAAACAGGCTGTAACGTCTGCAGCAGGTAAACAGACTGTAACGTCTGCAGCAGGTAAACAGACTGTAACGTCTGCAGTGGGTAATCAGAGTAACGTCTGCAGCGGGTAAACAGACTGTAACTGTTAAGCAGGTAAACAGACTGTAACGTCTGCAGCAGGTAAACAGACTGTAACTGTTCAGCAGGTAAACAGACTGTAACGTCTGCAGCTAAACAGACTGTAACGTCTACAGGTAAACAGATTGTAACGTCTGCAGCAGGTAAACAGACTGTAACGTCTGCAGGCAAACAGACCGTAACGTCTGCAGCAGGAAAACAGGCTGTAACGTCTGCAGCAGGTAAACAGACTGTAACGTCTGCAGCGGGTAAACAGACAGTAACGTCTGCAGCGTGTAAACAGACTGTAACGTCTGCAGTGGGTAATCAGAGTAACGTCTGCAGCGGGTAAACAGACTGTAACGTCTGCCGGTAAACAGACTGTAACGTCTGCAGCAGTTAAACAGGCTTTAACGTCTGCAGCGGGTAAACAGGCTGTAATGTCTGCAGCAGGTAAACAGACTGGAACGTCTGCAGCAGGTAAACAGACTGTAACTGTTCAGCAGGTAAACAGACTGTAACGTCTGCAGCTAAACAGACTGTAACGTCTACAGGTAAACAGATTGTAACGTCTGCAGCAGGTAAACAGACTGTAACGTCTGCAGGCAAACAGACCGTAACGTCTGCAGCAGGAAAACAGGCTGTAACGTCTGCAGCAGGTAAACAGACTGTAACATCTACAGGTAAACAGACTGTAAAGTCTGCAGCGGGTAAACAGACTGTAACGTCTGCAGCGGGTAAACAGACTGTAACCTCTGCAGCAGGTAAACAGACTGTAACGTCTGCAGCAGTTAAACAGGCTTTAACGTCTGCAGCGGGTAAACAGGCTGTAATGTCTGCAGCAGGTAAACAGACTGGAACGTCTGCAGCAGGTAAACAGACTGTAACGTCTGCAGCAGGTAAACAGACTGTAACTGTTCAGCAGGTAAACAGACTGTAACGTCTGCAGGTAAACAGACTGTAACGTCTACAGGTAAACAGACTGTAACGTCTGCAGTGGGTAAACAGATTGTAACGTCTGCAGCAGGTAAACAGACTGTAACGTCTACAGGTAAACAGACTGTAACGTCTGCAGCGGGTAAACAGACAGCAACGTCTGCAGCGGGTAAACAGACAGTAACGTCTGCAGCGGGTAAACAGACTGTAACGTCTGCAGGTAAATAGACTGTATCGTCTGCAGAAGGTAAACAGACTGTAACGTCTGCAGGTAAACAGACTGTAACATCTGAAGCAGGTAAACAGACTGTAACGTCTGCAGCAGGTAAACAGACTGTAACGTCTGCAGGTAAACAGACTGTAACGTCTGCAGTGGGTAAACAGGCTGTAACGTCTGCAGCAGGTAAACAGACTGTAACGTCTGCAGCAGGTAAACAGACTGTAACGTCTGCAGTGGGTAATCAGAGTAACGTCTGCAGCGGGTAAACAGACTGTAACTGTTAAGCAGGTAAACAGACTGTAACGTCTGCAGCAGGTAAACAGACTGTAACTGTTCAGCAGGTAAACAGACTGTAACGTCTGCAGCTAAACAGACTGTAACGTCTACAGGTAAACAGATTGTAACGTCTGCAGCAGGTAAACAGACTGTAACGTCTGCAGGCAAACAGACCGTAACGTCTGCAGCAGGAAAACAGGCTGTAACGTCTGCAGCAGGTAAACAGACTGTAACATCTACAGGTAAACAGACTGTAAAGTCTGCAGCGGGTAAACAGACTGTAACGTCTGCAGCGGGTAAACAGACTGTAACCTCTGCAGCAGGTAAACAGACTGTAACGTCTGCCGGTAAACAGACTGTAACGTCTGCAGCAGTTAAACAGGCTTTAACGTCTGCAGCGGGTAAACAGGCTGTAATGTCTGCAGCAGGTAAACAGACTGTAACGTCTGCAGCAGGTAAACAGGCTGTAACGTCTGCAGCAGGTACACAGACTGTAACGCCTGCAGGTAAACAGACTGTAACGTCTGCAGCAGGTAAACAGACTGTAACTGTTCAGCAGGTAAACAGACTGTAACGTCTGCAGGTAAACAGACTGTAACGTCTACAGGTAAACAGACTGTAACGTCTGCAGTGGGTAAACAGATTGTAACGTCTGCAGCAGGTAAACAGACTGTAACGTCTACAGGTAAACAGACTGTAACGTCTGCAGCGGGTAAACAGACAGCAACGTCTGCAGCGGGTAAACAGACTGTAACGTCTGCAGCGGGTAAACAGACTGTAATGTCTGCAGGTAAACAGACTGTAACGTCTGCAGCAGGTAAACAGGCTGTAACGTCTGCAGCGGGTAAACAGACAGTAACGTCTGCAGCGGGTAAACAGACTGTAACGTCTGCAGGTAAACAGACTGTATCGTCTGCAGCAGGTAAACAGACTGTAACGTCTGCAGGTAAACAGACTGTAACATCTGAAGCAGGTAAACAGACTGTAACGTCTGCAGCAGGTAAACAGACTGTAACGTCTGCAGGTAAACAGACTGTAACATCTGCAGTGGGTAAACAGGCTGTAACGTCTGCAGCAGGTAAACAGACTGTAACGTCTGCAGCAGGTAAACAGACTGTAACGTCTGCAGTGGGTAATCAGAGTAACGTCTGCAGCGGGTAAACAGACTGTAACTGTTAAGCAGGTAAACAGACTGTAACGTCTGCAGCAGGTAAACAGACTGTAACTGTTCAGCAGGTAAACAGACTGTAACGTCTGCAGCTAAACAGACTGTAACGTCTACAGGTAAACAGACTGTAACGTCTGCAGCAGGTAAACAGACTGTAACGTCTGCAGGCAAACAGACCGTAACGTCTGCAGCAGGAAAACAGGCTGTAACGTCTGCAGCAGGTAAACAGACTGTAACATCAACAGGTAAACAGACTGTAACGTCTGCAGCGGGTAAACAGACTGTAACCTCTGCAGCAGGTAAACAGACTGTAACGTCTGCCGGTAAACAGACTGTAACGTCTGCAGCAGTTAAACAGGCTTTAACGTCTGCAGCAGGTAAACAGACTGTAACGTCTGCAGCAGGTAAACAGACTGTAACGTCTGCAGCAGGTAAACAGACTGTAAACTCTGCAGGTAAACAGACTGTAACGTCTGCAGCAGGTAAACAGACTGTAACGTCTGCAGGTAAACAGATTGTAATGTCTGCAGCAGGTAAACAGGCTGTAACGCCTGCAGCAGGTAAACAGACTGTAACGTCTGCAGTTAAACAGACTGTGACGTCTGCAGGTAAACAGACTGTAACGCCTGCAGCAGGTAAACAGACTGTAACGTCTGCAGCGGGTAAACAGGCTGTAACGTCTGCAGCAGGTAAACAGACTGTAACGTCTGCAGCAGGTAAACAGACTGTAACGTCTGCAGTGGGTAATCAGAGTAACGTCTGCAGCGGGTAAACAGACTGTAACTGTTAAGCAGGTAAACAGACTGTAACGTCTGCAGCAGGTAAACAGACTGTAACTGTTCAGCAGGTAAACAGACTGTAACGTCTGCAGCTAAACAGACTGTAACGTCTACAGGTAAACAGACTGTAACGTCTGCAGCAGGTAAACAGACTGTAACGTCTACAGGCAAACAGACCGTAACGTCTGCAGCAGGAAAACAGGCTGTAACGTCTGCAGCAGGTAAACAGACTGTAACATCTACAGGTAAACAGACTGTAAAGTCTGCAGCGGGTAAACAGACTGTAACGTCTGCAGCGGGTAAACAGACTGTAACCTCTGCAGCAGGTAAACAGACTGTAACGTCTGCCGGTAAACAGACTGTAACGTCTGCAGCAGTTGAACAGGCTTTAACGTCTGCAGCGGGTAAACAGGCTGTAATGTCTGCAGCAGGTAAACAGACTGTAACGTCTGCAGCAGGTAAACAGGCTGTAACGTCTGCAGCAGGTACACAGACTGTAACGCCTGCAGGTAAACAGACTGTAACACTGCAGCAGGTAAACAGACTGTAACTGTTTAGCAGGTAAACAGACTGTAACGTCTGCAGTTAAACAGACTGTAACGTCTACAGGTAAACAGACTGTAACGTCTGCAGTGGGTAAACAGATTGTAACGTCTGCAGCAGGTAAACAGACTGTAACGTCTACAGGTAAACAGACTGTAACGTCTGCAGCGGGTAAACAGACAGCAACGTCTGCAGCGGGTAAACAGACTGTAACGTCTGCAGGTAAATAGACTGTATCGTCTGCAGAAGGTAAACAGACTGTAACGTCTGCAGGTAAACAGACTGTAACATCTGAAGCAGGTAAACAGACTGTAACGTCTGCAGCAGGTAAACAGACTGTAACGTCTGCAGGTAAACAGACTGTAACGTCTGCAGTGGGTAAACAGGCTGTAACGTCTGCAGCAGGTAAACAGACTGTAACATCTACAGGTAAACAGACTGTAAAGTCTGCAGCGGGTAAACAGACTGTAACGTCTGCAGCGGGTAAACAGACTGTAACCTCTGCAGCAGGTAAACAGACTGTAACGTCTGCAGCAGTTAAACAGGCTTTAACGTCTGCAGCGGGTAAACAGGCTGTAATGTCTGCAGCAGGTAAACAGACTGGAACGTCTGCAGCAGGTAAACAGACTGTAACGTCTGCAGCAGGTAAACAGACTGTAACTGTTCAGCAGGTAAACAGACTGTAACGTCTGCAGGTAAACAGACTGTAACGTCTACAGGTAAACAGACTGTAACGTCTGCAGTGGGTAAACAGATTGTAACGTCTGCAGCAGGTAAACAGACTGTAACGTCTACAGGTAAACAGACTGTAACGTCTGCAGCGGGTAAACAGACAGCAACGTCTGCAGCGGGTAAACAGACAGTAACGTCTGCAGCGGGTAAACAGACTGTAACGTCTGCAGGTAAATAGACTGTATCGTCTGCAGAAGGTAAACAGACTGTAACGTCTGCAGGTAAACAGACTGTAACATCTGAAGCAGGTAAACAGACTGTAACGTCTGCAGCAGGTAAACAGACTGTAACGTCTGCAGGTAAACAGACTGTAACGTCTGCAGTGGGTAAACAGGCTGTAACGTCTGCAGCAGGTAAACAGACTGTAACGTCTGCAGCAGGTAAACAGACTGTAACGTCTGCAGTGGGTAATCAGAGTAACGTCTGCAGCGGGTAAACAGACTGTAACTGTTAAGCAGGTAAACAGACTGTAACGTCTGCAGCAGGTAAACAGACTGTAACTGTTCAGCAGGTAAACAGACTGTAACGTCTGCAGCTAAACAGACTGTAACGTCTACAGGTAAACAGATTGTAACGTCTGCAGCAGGTAAACAGACTGTAACGTCTGCAGGCAAACAGACCGTAACGTCTGCAGCAGGAAAACAGGCTGTAACGTCTGCAGCAGGTAAACAGACTGTAACATCTACAGGTAAACAGACTGTAAAGTCTGCAGCGGGTAAACAGACTGTAACGTCTGCAGCGGGTAAACAGACTGTAACCTCTGCAGCAGGTAAACAGACTGTAACGTCTGCCGGTAAACAGACTGTAACGTCTGCAGCAGTTAAACAGGCTTTAACGTCTGCAGCGGGTAAACAGGCTGTAATGTCTGCAGCAGGTAAACAGACTGTAACGTCTGCAGCAGGTAAACAGGCTGTAACGTCTGCAGCAGGTACACAGACTGTAACGCCTGCAGGTAAACAGACTGTAACGTCTGCAGCAGGTAAACAGACTGTAACTGTTCAGCAGGTAAACAGACTGTAACGTCTGCAGGTAAACAGACTGTAACGTCTACAGGTAAACAGACTGTAACGTCTGCAGTGGGTAAACAGATTGTAACGTCTGCAGCAGGTAAACAGACTGTAACGTCTACAGGTAAACAGACTGTAACGTCTGCAGCGGGTAAACAGACAGCAACGTCTGCAGCGGGTAAACAGACTGTAACGTCTGCAGCGGGTAAACAGACTGTAATGTCTGCAGGTAAACAGACTGTAACGTCTGCAGCAGGTAAACAGGCAGTAACGTCTGCAGCGGGTAAACAGACAGTAACGTCTGCAGCGGGTAAACAGACTGTAACGTCTGCAGGTAAACAGACTGTATCGTCTGCAGCAGGTAAACAGACTGTAACGTCTGCAGGTAAACAGACTGTAACATCTGAAGCAGGTAAACAGACTGTAACGTCTGCAGCAGGTAAACAGACTGTAACGTCTGCAGGTAAACAGACTGTAACATCTGCAGTGGGTAAACAGGCTGTAACGTCTGCAGCAGGTAAACAGACTGTAACGTCTGCAGCAGGTAAACAGACTGTAACGTCTGCAGTGGGTAATCAGAGTAACGTCTGCAGCGGGTAAACAGACTGTAACTGTTAAGCAGGTAAACAGACTGTAACGTCTGCAGCAGGTAAACAGACTGTAACTGTTCAGCAGGTAAACAGACTGTAACGTCTGCAGCTAAACAGACTGTAACGTCTACAGGTAAACAGACTGTAACGTCTGCAGCAGGTAAACAGACTGTAACGTCTGCAGGCAAACAGACCGTAACGTCTGCAGCAGGAAAACAGGCTGTAACGTCTGCAGCAGGTAAACAGACTGTAACATCAACAGGTAAACAGACTGTAACGTCTGCAGCGGGTAAACAGACTGTAACCTCTGCAGCAGGTAAACAGACTGTAACGTCTGCCGGTAAACAGACTGTAACGTCTGCAGCAGTTAAACAGGCTTTAACGTCTGCAGCAGGTAAACAGACTGTAACGTCTGCAGCAGGTAAACAGACTGTAACGTCTGCAGCAGGTAAACAGACTGTAAACTCTGCAGGTAAACAGACTGTAACGTCTGCAGCAGGTAAACAGACTGTAACGTCTGCAGGTAAACAGATTGTAATGTCTGCAGCAGGTAAACAGGCTGTAACGCCTGCAGCAGGTAAACAGACTGTAACGTCTGCAGTTAAACAGACTGTGACGTCTGCAGGTAAACAGACTGTAACGCCTGCAGCAGGTAAACAGACTGTAACGTCTGCAGCGGGTAAACAGGCTGTAACGTCTGCAGCAGGTAAACAGACTGTAACGTCTGCAGCAGGTAAACAGACTGTAACGTCTGCAGTGGGTAATCAGAGTAACGTCTGCAGCGGGTAAACAGACTGTAACTGTTAAGCAGGTAAACAGACTGTAACGTCTGCAGCAGGTAAACAGACTGTAACTGTTCAGCAGGTAAACAGACTGTAACGTCTGCAGCTAAACAGACTGTAACGTCTACAGGTAAACAGACTGTAACGTCTGCAGCAGGTAAACAGACTGTAACGTCTACAGGCAAACAGACCGTAACGTCTGCAGCAGGAAAACAGGCTGTAACGTCTGCAGCAGGTAAACAGACTGTAACATCTACAGGTAAACAGACTGTAAAGTCTGCAGCGGGTAAACAGACTGTAACGTCTGCAGCGGGTAAACAGACTGTAACCTCTGCAGCAGGTAAACAGACTGTAACGTCTGCCGGTAAACAGACTGTAACGTCTGCAGCAGTTGAACAGGCTTTAACGTCTGCAGCGGGTAAACAGGCTGTAATGTCTGCAGCAGGTAAACAGACTGTAACGTCTGCAGCAGGTAAACAGGCTGTAACGTCTGCAGCAGGTACACAGACTGTAACGCCTGCAGGTAAACAGACTGTAACGTCTGCAGCAGGTAAACAGACTGTAACTGTTTAGCAGGTAAACAGACTGTAACGTCTGCAGTTAAACAGACTGTAACGTCTACAGGTAAACAGACTGTAACGTCTGCAGTGGGTAAACAGATTGTAACGTCTGCAGCAGGTAAACAGACTGTAACGTCTACAGGTAAACAGACTGTAACGTCTGCAGCGGGTAAACAGACAGCAACGTCTGCAGCGGGTAAACAGACTGTAACGTCTGCAGCGGGTAAACAGACTGTAATGTCTGCAGGTAAACAGACTGTAACGTCTGCAGCAGGTAAACAGGCTGTAACGTCTGCAGCGGGTAAACAGACAGTAACGTCTGCAGCGGGTAAACAGACTGTAACGTCTGCAGGTAAACAGACTGTATCGTCTGCAGCAGGTAAACAGACTGTAACGTCTGCAGGTAAACAGACTGTAACATCTGAAGCAGGTAAACAGACTGTAACGTCTGCAGCAGGTAAACAGACTGTAACGTCTGCAGGTAAACAGACTGTAACATCTGCAGTGGGTAAACAGGCTGTAACGTCTGCAGCAGGTAAACAGACTGTAACGTCTGCAGCAGGTAAACAGACTGTAACGTCTGCAGTGGGTAATCAGAGTAACGTCTGCAGCGGGTAAACAGACTGTAACTGTTAAGCAGGTAAACAGACTGTAACGTCTGCAGCAGGTAAACAGACTGTAACTGTTCAGCAGGTAAACAGACTGTAACGTCTGCAGCTAAACAGACTGTAACGTCTACAGGTAAACAGACTGTAACGTCTGCAGCAGGTAAACAGACTGTAACGTCTGCAGGCAAACAGACCGTAACGTCTGCAGCAGGAAAACAGGCTGTAACGTCTGCAGCAGGTAAACAGACTGTAACATCTACAGGTAAACAGACTGTAACGTCTGCAGCGGGTAAACAGACTGTAACGTCTGCAGCGGGTAAACAGACTGTAACCTCTGCAGCAGGTAAACAGACTGTAACGTCTGCCGGTAAACAGACTGTAACGTCTGCAGCAGTTAAACAGGCTTTAACGTCTGCAGCAGGTAAACAGACTGTAACGTCTGCAGCAGGTAAACAGACTGTAACGTCTGCAGCAGGTAAACAGACTGTAAACTCTGCAGGTAAACAGACTGTAACGTCTGCAGCAGGTAAACAGACTGTAACGTCTGCAGGTAAACAGACTGTAATGTCTGCAGCAGGTAAACAGGCTGTAACGCCTGCAGCAGGTAAACAGACTGTAACGTCTGCAGTTAAACAGACTGTGACGTCTTCAGGTAAACAGACTGTAACGCCTGCAGCAGGTAAACAGACTGTAACGTCTGCAGCGGGTAAACAGGCTGTAACGTCTGCAGCGGGTAAAAAGACTGTAACGTCTGCAGCAGGTAAACAGGCTGTAACGTCTGCAGCAGGTACACAGACTGTAACGCCTGCAGGTAAACAGACTGTAACGTCTACAGGTAAACAGACTGTAACGTCTGCAGCGGGTAAACAGATTGTAACGTCTGCAGCAGGTAAACAGACTGTAACGTCTACAGGTAAACAGACTGTAACGTCTGCAGCGGGTAAACAGACTGTAACGTCTGCAGCGGATAAACTGACTGTAGCGTCTGCAGCAGGTAAACAGACTGTAACGTCTGCAGTTAAACAGACTGTAACGTCTGCAGGTAAACAGACTGTAAAGTCTGCAGGTAAACAGACTGTAACGTCTGCAACGGGTAAACAGACTGTAACGTCTGCAGCAGGTAAACAGACTGTAACGTCTGCAGCAGGTAAACAGACTGTAACGTCTGCAGCGGGTAAACAGACAGTAACGTCTGCAGCGTGTAAACAGACTGTAACGTCTGCAGGTAAAGAGACTTTATCGTCTGCAGCAGGTAAACAGACTGGAACGTCTGCAGCAGGTAAACAGACTGTAACGTCTGCAGCAGGTAAACAGACTGTAACTGTTCAGCAGGTAAACAGATTGTAACGTCTGCAGCGGGTAAACAGACTGTAACGTCTGCAGCGGGTAAACAGACTGTAACGTCTGCAGCAGGTAAACAGACTGTAACGTCTGCAGCAGGTAAACAGACTGTAACGCCTGCAGGTAAACAGACTGTAACGTCTGCAGCAGGTAAACAGACTGTAACTGTTCAGCAGGTAAACAGACTGTAACGTCTGCAGGTAAACAGACTGTAACGTCTGCAGCAGGTAAACAGACTGTAACTGTTCAGCGGGTAAACAGACTGTAACGTCTGCAGCAGGTAAACAGACTGTAACGTCTGCAGGTAAACAGACTGTAACGTCTGCAGCAGGTAAACAGACTGTAACGTCTGCAGCAGGTAAACAGACTGTAACGTCTGCAGCGGGTAAACAGACAGTAACGTCTGCAGCAGGTAAACAGACTGTAACGTCTGCAGGTAAACAGACTGTAACGTCTGCAGCGGGTAAACAGACTGTAACGTCTGCAGCGGGTAAACAGACTGTAGCGTCTGCAGCAGGTAAACAGACTGTAACGTCTGCAGCGGGTAAACAGACAGTAACGTCTGCAGCGGGTAAACAGACTGTAACGTCTGCAGCGGGTAAACAGACTGTAATGTCTGCAGGTAAACAGACTGTAACGTCTGCAGCGGGTAAACAGACTGTAACGTCTGCAGCGGGTAAACAGACTGTAGCGTCTGCAGCAGGTAAACAGACTGTAACGTCTGCAGCGGGTAAACAGACAGTAACGTCTGCAGCGGGTAAACAGACTGTAACGTCTGCAGCGGGTAAACAGACTGTAATGTCTGCAGGTAAACAGACTGTAACGTCTGCAGCAGGTAAACAGGCTGTAACGTCTGCAGCAGATAAACAGACTGTAACGTCTGCAGGTAAACAGACTGTAACGTCTGCAGCAGGTAAACAGACTGTAACGTCTGCAGCGGGTAAACAGACAGTAACGTCTGCAGCGTGTAAACAGACTGTAACGTCTGCAGGTAAACAGACTGTATCGTCTGCAGCAGGTAAACAGACTGTAACGTCTGCAGGTAAACAGACTGTAACATCTGAAGCAGGTAAACAGACTGTAACGTCTGCAGCAGGTAAACAGACTGTAACGTCTGCAGGTAAACAGACTGTAACGTCTGCAGTGGGTAAACAGGCTGTAACGTCTGCAGCAGGTAAACAGACTGGAACGTCTGCAGCAGGTAAACAGACTGTAACGTCTGCAGCAGGTAAACAGACTGTAACTGTTCAGCAGGTAAACAGATTGTAACGTCTGCAGCGGGTAAACAGACTGTAACGTCTGCAGCGGGTAAACAGACTGGAACGTCTGCAGCAGGTAAACAGACTGTAACGTCTGCAGGTAAACAGACTGTAACGTCTGCAGATAAACAGACTGTAATGTCTGCAGCAGGAAAACAGGCTGTAACGTCTGCAGCAGGTAAACAGACTGTAACGTCTGCAGCAGGTAAACAGACTGTAACGTCTGCAGGTAAACAGACTGTAATGTCTGCAGCAGGTAAACAGGCTGTAACGCCTGCAGCAGGTAAACAGACTGTAACGTCTGCAGTTAAACAGACTGTGACGTCTGCAGGTAAACAGACTGTAACGCCTGCAGCAGGTAAACAGACTGTAACGTCTGCAGCGGGTAAACAGGCTGTAACGTCTGCAGCGGGTAAACAGACTGTAACGTCTGCAGCAGGTAAACAGGCTGTAACGTCTGCAGCAGGTACACAGACTGTAACACCTGCAGGTAAACAGACTGTAACGTCTACAGGTAAACAGACTGTAACGTCTGCAGCGGGTAAACAGATTGTAACGTCTGCAGCAGGTAAACAGACTGTAACGTCTACAGGTAAACAGACTGTAACGTCTGCAGCGGGTAAACAGACTGTAACGTCTGCAGCGGATAAACAGACTGTAGCGTCTGCAGCAGGTAAACAGACTGTAACGTCTGCAGTTAAACAGACTGTAACGTCTGCAGGTAAACAGACTGTAAAGTCTGCAGGTAAACAGACTGTAACGTCTGCAACGGGTAAACAGACTGTAACGTCTGCAGCAGGTAAACAGACTGTGACGTCTGCAGCAGGTAAACAGACAGTAACGTCTGCAGCGTGTAAACAGACTGTAACGTCTGCAGGTAAACAGACTGTATCGTCTGCAGCAGGTAAACAGACTGTAACGTCTGCAGGTAAACAGACTGTAACATCTGAAGCAGGTAAACAGACTGTAACGTCTGCAGCAGGTAAACAGACTGTAACGTCTGCAGGTAAACAGACTGTAACGTCTGCAGTGGGTAAACAGACTGTAACGTCTGCAGCAGGTAAACAGACTGTAACGTCTGCAGCAGGTAAACAGACTGTAACGTCTGCAGTGGTTAATCAGAGTAACGTCTGCAGCGGGTAAACAGACTGTAACTGTTCAGCAGGTAAACAGACTGTAACGTCTGCAGCGGGTAAACAGACTGTAACGTCTGCAGCGGGTAAACAGACTGGAACGTCTGCAGGTAAACAGACTGTAACCTCTGCAGCAGGTAAACAGACTGTAACGTCTGCAGCGGTTAAACAGACTGTAACGTCTGCAGCGGGTAATCAGAGTAACGTCTGCAGCGGGTAAACAGACTGTAACGTCTGCAGCAGGTAAACAGACTGTAACGTCTGCAGGTAAACAGACTTTAACGTCTGCAGGTAAACAGACTGTAACGTCTGCAGCAGGGAAACAGACTGTAACGTCTGCAGCAGGTAAACAGGCTGTAACGCCTGCAGCAGGTAAACAGACTGTAACGTCTGCAGATAAACAGACAGTAACGTCTGCAGCAGGTAAACAGACTGTAACGTCTGCAGGTAAACAGACTGTAACGTCTGCAGCGGGTAAACAGACTGTAACGTCTGCAGCGGGTAAACAGACTGTAGCGTCTGCAGCAGGTAAACAGACTGTAACGTCTGCAGCGGGTAAACAGACAGTAACGTCTGCAGCGGGTAAACAGACTGTAACGTCTGCAGCGGGTAAACAGACTGTAATGTCTGCAGGTAAACAGACTGTAACGTCTGCAGCAGGTAAACAGGCTGTAACGTCTGCAGCAGATAAACAGACTGTAACGTCTGCAGGTAAACAGACTGTAACGTCTGCAGTAGGTAAACAGACTGTAACGTCTGCAGCGGGTAAACAGACAGTAACGTCTGCAGCGTGTAAACAGACTGTAACGTCTGCAGGTAAACAGACTGTATCGTCTGCAGCAGGTAAACAGACTGTAACGTCTGCAGGTAAACAGACTGTAACATCTGAAGCAGGTAAACAGACTGTAACGTCTGCAGCAGGTAAACAGACTGTAACGTCTGCAGGTAAACAGACTGTAACGTCTGAAGTGGGTAAACAGGCTGTAACGTCTGCAGCAGGTAAACGGACTGGAACGTCTGCAGCAGGTAAACAGACTGTAACGTCTGCAGCAGGTAAACAGACTGTAACTGTTCAGCAGGTAAACAGACTGTAACGTCTGCAGGTAAACAGACTGTAACGTCTACAGGTAAACAGACTGTAACGTCTGCAGTGGGTAAACAGATTGTAACGTCTGCAGCAGGTAAACAGACTGTAACGTCTACAGGTAAACAGACTGTAACGTCTGCAGCGGGTAAACAG
The DNA here is from genome assembly GCF_963584025.1 of Labrus mixtus. Lineage (NCBI taxonomy): Eukaryota > Metazoa > Chordata > Actinopteri > Labriformes > Labridae > Labrus > Labrus mixtus. Next base: position 593,683 of record NW_026870274.1, read on the forward strand.
ACAGCAACGTCTGCAGCGGGTAAACAGACAGTAACGTCTGCAGCGGGTAAACAGACTGTAACGTCTGCAGGTAAATAGACTGTATCGTCTGCAGAAGGTAAACAGACTGTAACGTCTGCAGGTAAACAGACTGTAACATCTGAAGCAGGTAAACAGACTGTAACGTCTGCAGCAGGTAAACAGACTGTAACGTCTGCAGGTAAACAGACTGTAACGTCTGCAGTGGGTAAACAGGCTGTAACGTCTGCAGCAGGTAAACAGACTGTAACGTCTGCAGCAGGTAAACAGACTGTAACGTCTGTAGTGGGTAATCAGAGTAACGTCTGCAGCGGGTAAACAGACTGTAACTGTTAAGCAGGTAAACAGACTGTAACGTCTGCAGCAGGTAAACAGACTGTAACTGTTCAGCAGGTAAACAGACTGTAACGTCTGCAGCTAAACAGACTGTAACGTCTACAGGTAAACAGATTGTAACGTCTGCAGCAGGTAAACAGACTGTAACGTCTGCAGGCAAACAGACCGTAACGTCTGCAGCAGGAAAACAGGCTGTAACGTCTGCAGCAGGTAAACAGACTGTAACATCTACAGGTAAACAGACTGTAAAGTCTGCAGCGGGTAAACAGACTGTAACGTCTGCAGCGGATAAACAGACTGTAACCTCTGCAGCAGGTAAACAGACTGTAACGTCTGCCGGTAAACAGACTGTAATGTCTGCAGCAGTTAAACAGGCTTTAACGTCTGCAGCGGGTAAACAGGCTGTAATGTCTGCAGCAGGTAAACAGACTGGAACGTCTGCAGCAGGTAAACAGACTGTAACTGTTCAGCAGGTAAACAGACTGTAACGTCTGCAGCTAAACAGACTGTAACGTCTACAGGTAAACAGATTGTAACGTCTGCAGCAGGTAAACAGACTGTAACGTCTGCAGGCAAACAGACCGTAACGTCTGCAGCAGGAAAACAGGCTGTAACGTCTGCAGCAGGTAAACAGACTGTAACATCTACAGGTAAACAGACTGTAAAGTCTGCAGCGGGTAAACAGACTGTAACGTCTGCAGCGGGTAAACAGACTGTAACCTCTGCAGCAGGTAAACAGACTGTAACGTCTGCCGGTAAACAGACTGTAACGTCTGCAGCAGTTAAACAGGCTTTAACGTCTGCAGCGGGTAAACAGGCTGTAATGTCTGCAGCAGGTAAACAGACTGGAACGTCTGCAGCAGGTAAACAGACTGTAACGTCTGCAGCAGGTAAACAGACTGTAACTGTTCAGCAGGTAAACAGACTGTAACGTCTGCAGGTAAACAGACTGTAACGTCTACAGGTAAACAGACTGTAACGTCTGCAGTGGGTAAACAGATTGTAACGTCTGCAGCAGGTAAACAGACTGTAACGTCTACAGGTAAACAGACTGTAACGTCTGCAGCGGGTAAACAGACAGCAACGTCTGCAGCGGGTAAACAGACAGTAACGTCTGCAGCGGGTAAACAGACTGTAACGTCTGCAGGTAAATAGACTGTATCGTCTGCAGAAGGTAAACAGACTGTAACGTCTGCAGGTAAACAGACTGTAACATCTGAAGCAGGTAAACAGACTGTAACGTCTGCAGCAGGTAAACAGACTGTAACGTCTGCAGGTAAACAGACTGTAACGTCTGCAGTGGGTAAACAGACTGTAACGTCTGCAGCAGGTAAACAGACTGTAACGTCTGCAGCAGGTAAACAGACTGTAACGTCTGCAGTGGGTAATCAGAGTAACGTCTGCAGCGGGTAAACAGACTGTAACTGTTAAGCAGGTAAACAGACTGTAACGTCTGCAGCAGGTAAACAGACTGTAACTGTTCAGCAGGTAAACAGACTGTAACGTCTGCAGCTAAACAGACTGTAACGTCTACAGGTAAACAGATTGTAACGTCTGCAGCAGGTAAACAGACTGTAACGTCTGCAGGCAAACAGACCGTAACGTCTGCAGCAGGAAAACAGGCTGTAACGTCTGCAGCAGGTAAACAGACTGCAACATCTACAGGTAAACAGACTGTAAAGTCTGCAGCGGGTAAACAGACTGTAACGTCTGCAGCGGGTAAACAGACTGTAACCTCTGCAGCAGGTAAACAGACTGTAACGTCTGCCGGTAAACAGACTGTAACGTCTGCAGCAGTTAAACAGGCTTTAACGTCTGCAGCGGGTAAACAGGCTGTAATGTCTGCAGCAGGTAAACAGACTGGAACGTCTGCAGCAGGTAAACAGACTGTAACTGTTCAGCAGGTAAACAGACTGTAACGTCTGCAGCTAAACAGACTGTAACGTCTACAGGTAAACAGATTGTAATGTCTGCAGCAGGTAAACAGACTGTAACGTCTGCAGGCAAACAGACCGTAACGTCTGCAGCAGGAAAACAGGCTGTAACGTCTGCAGCAGGTAAACAGACTGTAACATCTACAGGTAAACAGACTGTAAAGTCTGCAGCGGGTAAACAGACTGTAACGTCTGCAGCGGGTAAACAGACTGTAACCTCTGCAGCAGGTAAACAGACTGTAACGTCTGCCGGTAAACAGACTGTAACGTCTGCAGCAGTTAAACAGGCTTTAACGTCTGCAGCGGGTAAACAGGCTGTAATGTCTGCAGCAGGTAAAAAGACTGGAACGTCTGCAGCAGGTAAACAGACTGTAACGTCTGCAGCAGGTAAACAGACTGTAACTGTTCAGCAGGTAAACAGACTGTAACGTCTGCAGGTAAACAGACTGTAACGTCTACAGGTAAACAGACTGTAACGTCTGCAGTGGGTAAACAGATTGTAACGTCTGCAGCAGGTAAACAGACTGTAACGTCTACAGGTAAACAGACTGTAACGTCTGCAGCGGGTAAACAGACAGCAACGTCTGCAGCGGGTAAACAGACAGTAACGTCTGCAGCGGGTAAACAGACTGTAACGTCTGCAGGTAAATAGACTGTATCGTCTGCAGAAGGTAAACAGACTGTAACGTCTGCAGGTAAACAGACTGTAACATCTGAAGCAGGTAAACAGACTGTAACGTCTGCAGCAGGTAAACAGACTGTAACGTCTGCAGGTAAACAGACTGTAACGTCTGCAGTGGGTAAACAGACTGTAACGTCTGCAGCAGGTAAACAGACTGTAACGTCTGCAGCAGGTAAACAGACTGTAACGTCTGCAGTGGGTAATCAGAGTAACGTCTGCAGCGGGTAAACAGACTGTAACTGTTAAGCAGGTAAACAGACTGTAACGTCTGCAGCAGGTAAACAGACTGTAACTGTTCAGCAGGTAAACAGACTGTAACGTCTGCAGCTAAACAGACTGTAACGTCTACAGGTAAACAGATTGTAACGTCTGCAGCAGGTAAACAGACTGTAACGTCTGCAGGCAAACAGACCGTAACGTCTGCAGCAGGAAAACAGGCTGTAACGTCTGCAGCAGGTAAACAGACTGTAACATCTACAGGTAAACAGACTGTAAAGTCTGCAGCGGGTAAACAGACTGTAACGTCTGCCGGTAAACAGACTGTAACGTCTGCAGCAGTTAAACAGGCTTTAACGTCTGCAGCGGGTAAACAGGCTGTAATGTCTGCAGCAGGTAAACAGACTGTAACGTCTGCAGCAGGTAAACAGGCTGTAACGTCTGCAGCAGGTACACAGACTGTAACGCCTGCAGGTAAACAGACTGTAACGTCTGCAGCAGGTAAACAGACTGTAACTGTTCAGCAGGTAAACAGACTGTAACGTCTGCAGGTAAACAGACTGTAACGTCTACAGGTAAACAGACTGTAACGTCTGCAGTGGGTAAACAGATTGTAACGTCTGCAGCAGGTAAACAGACTGTAACGTCTACAGGTAAACAGACTGTAACGTCTGCAGCGGGTAAACAGACAGCAACGTCTGCAGCGGGTAAACAGACTGTAACGTCTGCAGCGGGTAAACAGACTGTAATGTCTGCAGGTAAACAGACTGTAACGTCTGCAGCAGGTAAACAGGCTGTAACGTCTGCAGCGGGTAAACAGACAGTAACGTCTGCAGCGGGTAAACAGACTGTAACGTCTGCAGGTAAACAGACTGTATCGTCTGCAGCAGGTAAACAGACTGTAACGTCTGCAGGTAAACAGACTGTAACATCTGAAGCAGGTAAACAGACTGTAACGTCTGCAGCAGGTAAACAGACTGTAACGTCTGCAGGTAAACAGACTGTAACATCTGCAGTGGGTAAACAGGCTGTAACGTCTGCAGCAGGTAAACAGACTGTAACGTCTGCAGCAGGTAAACAGACTGTAACGTCTGCAGTGGGTAATCAGAGTAACGTCTGCAGCGGGTAAACAGACTGTAACTGTTAAGCAGGTAAACAGACTGTAACGTCTGCAGCAGGTAAACAGACTGTAACTGTTCAGCAGGTAAACAGACTGTAACGTCTGCAGCTAAACAGACTGTAACGTCTACAGGTAAACAGACTGTAACGTCTGCAGCAGGTAAACAGACTGTAACGTCTGCAGGCAAACAGACCGTAACGTCTGCAGCAGGAAAACAGGCTGTAACGTCTGCAGCAGGTAAACAGACTGTAACATCTACAGGTAAACAGACTGTGACGTCTGCAGCGGGTAAACAGACTGTAACGTCTGCAGCGGGTAAACAGACTGTAACCTCTGCAGCAGGTAAACAGACTGTAACGTCTGCCGGTAAACAGACTGTAACGTCTGCAGCAGTTAAACAGGCTTTAACGTCTGCAGCAGGTAAACAGACTGTAACGTCTGCAGCAGGTAAACAGACTGTAACGTCTGCAGCAGGTAAACAGACTGTAAACTCTGCAGGTAAACAGACTGTAACGTCTGCAGCAGGTAAACAGACTGTAACGTCTACAGGTAAACAGACTGTAATGTCTGCAGCAGGTAAACAGGCTGTAACGCCTGCAGCAGGTAAACAGACTGTAACATCTGCAGTTAAACAGACTGTGACGTCTGCAGGTAAACAGACTGTAACGCCTGCAGCAGGTAAACAGACTGTAACGTCTGCAGCAGGTAAACAGGCTGTAACGTCTGCAGCAGGTAAACAGACTGTAACGTCTGCACCAGGTAAACAGACTGTAACGTCTGCAGTGGGTAATCAGAGTAACGTCTGCAGCGGGTAAACAGACTGTAACTGTTAAGCAGGTAAACAGACTGTAACGTCTGCAGCAGGTAAACAGACTGTAACTGTTCAGCAGGTAAAGAGACTGTAACGTCTGCAGCTAAACAGACTGTAACGTCTACAGGTAAACAGACTGTAACGTCTGCAGCAGGTAAACAGACTGTAACGTCTGCAGGCAAACAGACCGTAACGTCTGCAGCAGGAAATCAGGCTGTAACGTCTGCAGCAGGTAAACAGACTGTAACATCTACAGGTAAACAGACTGTAACGTCTGCAGCGGGTAAACAGACTGTAACGTCTGCAGCGGGTAAACAGACTGTAACCTCTGCAGCAGGTAAACAGACTGTAACGTCTGCCGGTAAACAGACTGTAACGTCTGCAGCAGTTAAACAGGCTTTAACGTCTGCAGCGGGTAAACAGGCTGTAATGTCTGCAGCAGGTAAACAGACTGTAACGTCTGCAGCAGGTAAACAGGCTGTAACGTCTGCAGCAGGTACACAGACTGTAACGCCTGCAGGTAAACAGACTGTAACGTCTGCAGCAGGTAAACAGACTGTAACTGTTCAGCAGGTAAACAGACTGTAACGTCTGCAGTTAAACAGACTGTAACATCTACAGGTAAACAGACTGTAACGTCTGCAGTGGGTAAACAGATTGTAACGTCTGCAGCAGGTAAACAGACTGTAACGTCTACAGGTAAACAGACTGTAACGTCTGCAGCGGGTAAACAGACAGCAACGTCTGCAGCGGGTAAACAGACTGTAACGTCTGCAGCGGGTAAACAGACTGTAATGTCTGCAGGTAAACAGACTGTAACGTCTGCAGCAGGTAAACAGGCTGTAACGTCTGCAGCGGGTAAACAGACAGTAACGTCTGCAGCGGGTAAACAGACTGTAACGTCTGCAGGTAAACAGACTGTATCGTCTGCAGCAGGTAAACAGACTGTAACGTCTGCAGGTAAACAGACTGTAACATCTGAAGCAGGTAAACAGACTGTAACGTCTGCAGCAGGTAAACAGACTGTAACGTCTGCAGGTAAACAGACTGTAACATCTGCAGTGGGTAAACAGGCTGTAACGTCTGCAGCAGGTAAACAGACTGTAACGTCTGCAGCAGGTAAACAGACTGTAACGTCTGCAGTGGGTAATCAGAGTAACGTCTGCAGCGGGTAAACAGACTGTAACTGTTAAGCAGGTAAACAGACTGTAACGTCTGCAGCAGGTAAACAGACTGTAACTGTTCAGCAGGTAAACAGACTGTAACGTCTGCAGCTAAACAGACTGTAACGTCTACAGGTAAACAGACTGTAACGTCTGCAGCAGGTAAACAGAATGTAACGTCTGCAGGCAAACAGACCGTAACGTCTGCAGCAGGAAAACAGGCTGTAACGTCTGCAGCAGGTAAACAGACTGTAACATCTACAGGTAAACAGACTGTAACGTCTGCAGCGGGTAAACAGACTGTAACGTCTGCAGCGGGTAAACAGACTGTAACCTCTGCAGCAGGTAAACAGACTGTAACGTCTGCCGGTAAACAGACTGTAACGTCTGCAGCAGGTAAACAGACTGTAACGTCTGCAGTTAAACAGACTGTGACGTCTGCAGGTAAACAGACTGTAACGCCTGCAGCAGGTAAACAGACTGTAACGTCTGCAGCGGGTAAACAGGCTGTAACGTCTGCAGCGGGTAAACAGGCTGTAACGTCTGCAGCAGGTACACAGACTGTAACGCCTGCAGGTAAACAGACTGTAACGTCTACAGGTACACAGACTGTAACGCCTGCAGGTAAACAGACTGTAACGTCTACAGGTAAACAGACTGTAACGTCTGCAGCGGGTAAACAGATTGTAACGTCTGCAGCAGGTAAACAGACTGTAACGTCTACAGGTAAACAGACTGTAACGTCTGCAGCGGGTAAACAGACTGTAACGTCTGCAGCGGATAAACTGACTGTAGCGTCTGCAGCAGGTAAACAGACTGTAACGTCTGCAGTTAAACAGACTGTAACGTCTGCAACGGGTAAACAGACTGTAACGTCTGCAGCAGGTAAACAGACTGTAACGTCTGCAGCAGGTAAACAGACTGTAACGTCTGCAGCGGGTAAACAGACAGTAACGTCTGCAGCGTGTAAACAGACTGTAACGTCTGCAGGTAAACAGACTGTATCGACTGCAGCAGGTAAACAGACTGGAACGTCTGCAGCAGGTAAACAGACTGTAACGTCTGCAGCAGGTAAACAGACTGTAACTGTTCAGCAGGTAAACAGATTGTAACGTCTGCAGCGGGTAAACAGACTGTAACGTCTGCAGCGGGTAAACAGACTGTAACGTCTGCAGCAGGTAAACAGACTGTAACGTCTGCAGCAGGTAAACAGACTGTAACGCCTGCAGGTAAACAGACTGTAACGTCTGCAGCTGGTAAACAGACTGTAACTGTTCAGCAGGTAAACAGACTGTAACGTCTGCAGGTAAACAGACTGTAACGTCTGCAGCAGGTAAACAGACTGTAACTGTTCAGCGGGTAAACAGACTGTAACGTCTGCAGCAGGTAAACAGACTGTAACGTCTGCAGGTAAACAGACTGTAACGTCTGCAGCAGGTAAACAGACTGTAACGTCTGCAGCAGGTAAACAGACTGTAACGTCTGCAGCGGGTAAACAGACAGTAACGTCTGCAGCAGGTAAACAGACTGTAACGTCTGCAGGTAAACAGACTGTAACGTCTGCAGCGGGTAAACAGACTGTAACGTCTGCAGCGGGTAAACAGACTGTAGCGTCTGCAGCAGGTAAACAGACTGTAACGTCTGCAGCGGGTAAACAGACAGTAACGTCTGCAGTGGGTAAACAGACTGTAACATCTGCAGCGGGTAAACAGACTGTAATGTCTGCAGGTAAACAGACTGTAACGTCTGCAGCGGGTAAACAGACTGTAACGTCTGCAGCGGGTAAACAGACTGTAGCGTCTGCAGCAGGTAAACAGACTGTAACGTCTGCAGCGGGTAAACAGACAGTAACGTCTGCAGCGGGTAAACAGACTGTAACGTCTGCAGCGGGTAAACAGACTGTAACGTCTGCAGCGGGTAAACAGACAGTAACGTCTGCAGCGTGTAAACAGACTGTAACGTCTGCAGGTAAACAGACTGTATCGTCTGCAGCAGGTAAACAGACTGTAACGTCTGCAGGTAAACAGACTGTAACATCTGAAGCAGGTAAACAGACTGTAACGTCTGCAGCAGGTAAACAGACTGTAACGTCTGCAGGTAAACAGACTGTACCGTCTGCAGTGGGTAAACAGGCTGTAACGTCTGCAGCAGGTAAACAGACTGGAACGTCTGCAGCAGGTAAACAGACTGTAACGTCTGCAGCAGGTAAACAGACTGTAACTGTTCAGCAGGTAAACAGATTGTAACGTCTGCAGCGGGTAAACAGACTGTAACGTCTGCAGCGGGTAAACAGACTGTAACGTCTGCAGCAGGTAAACAGACTGTAACGTCTGCAGGTAAACAGACTGTAACGTCTGCAGGTAAACAGACTGTAACGTCTGCAGCAGGTAAACAGACTGTAACGTCTGCAGTGGGTAATCAGAGTAACGTCTGCAGCGGGTAAACAGACTGTAACTGTTAAGCAGGTAAACAGACTGTAACGTCTGCAGCAGGTAAACAGACTGTAACTGTTCAGCAGGTAAACAGACTGTAACGTCTGCAGCTAAACAGACTGTAACGTCTACAGGTAAACAGACTGTAACGTCTGCAGCAGGTAAACAGACTGTAACGTCTGCAGGCAAACAGACCGTAACGTCTGCAGCAGGAAAACAGGCTGTAACGTCTGCAGCAGGTAAACAGACTGTAACATCTACAGGTAAACAGACTGTAACGTCTGCAGCGGGTAAACAGACTGTAACGTCTGCAGCGGGTAAACAGACTGTAACCTCTGCAGCAGGTAAACAGACTGTAACGTCTGCCGGTAAACAGACTGTAACGTCTGCAGCAGGTAAACAGACTGTAACGTCTGCAGGTAAACAGACTGTAATGTCTGCAGCAGGTAAACAGGCTGTAACGCCTGCAGCAGGTAAACAGACTGTAACGTCTGCAGTTAAACAGACTGTGACGTCTGCAGGTAAACAGACTGTAACGCCTGCAGCAGGTAAACAGACTGTAACGTCTGCAGCGGGTAAACAGGCTGTAACGTCTGCAGCGGGTAAACAGGCTGTAACGTCTGCAGCAGGTACACAGACTGTAACGCCTGCAGGTAAACAGACTGTAACGTCTACAGGTACACAGACTGTAACGCCTGCAGGTAAACAGACTGTAACGTCTGCAGCGGGTAAACAGATTGTAACGTCTGCAGCAGGTAAACAGACTGTAACGTCTACAGGTAAACAGACTGTAACGTCTGCAGCGGGTAAACAGACTGTAACGTCTGCAGCGGATAAACTGACTGTAGCGTCTGCAGCAGGTAAACAGACTGTAACGTCTGCAGTTAAACAGACTGTAACGTCTGCAGGTAAACAGACTGTAACGTCTGCAACGGGTAAACAGACTGTAACGTCTGCAGCAGGTAAACAGACTGTAACGTCTGCAGCAGGTAAACAGACTGTAACGTCTGCAGCGGGTAAACAGACAGTAACGTCTGCAGCGTGTAAACAGACTGTAACGTCTGCAGGTAAACAGACTGTATCGACTGCAGCAGGTAAACAGACTGGAACGTCTGCAGCAGGTAAACAGACTGTAACGTCTGCAGCAGGTAAACAGACTGTAACTGTTCAGCAGGTAAACAGATTGTAACGTCTGCAGCGGGTAAACAGACTGTAACGTCTGCAGCGGGTAAACAGACTGTAACGTCTGCAGCAGGTAAACAGACTGTAACGTCTGCAGCAGGTAAACAGACTGTAACGCCTGCAGGTAAACAGACTGTAACGTCTGCAGCAGGTAAACAGACTGTAACTGTTCAGCAGGTAAACAGACTGTAACGTCTGCAGGTAAACAGACTAACGTCTGCAGGTAAACAGACTGTAACGTCTGCAGCAGGTAAACAGACTGTAACTGTTCAGCGGGTAAACAGACTGTAACGTCTGCAGCAGGTAAACAGACTGTAACGTCTGCAGGTAAACAGACTGTAACGTCTGCAGCAGGTAAACAGACTGTAACGTCTGCAGCAGGTAAACAGACTGTAACGTCTGCAGCGGGTAAACAGACAGTAACGTCTGCAGCAGGTAAACAGACTGTAACGTCTGCAGGTAAACAGACTGTAACGTCTGCAGCGGGTAAACAGACTGTAACGTCTGCAGCGGGTAAACAGACTGTAGCGTCTGCAGCAGGTAAACAGACTGTAACGTCTGCAGCGGGTAAACAGACAGTAACGTCTGCAGTGGGTAAACAGACTGTAACATCTGCAGCGGGTAAACAGACTGTAATGTCTGCAGGTAAACAGACTGTAACGTCTGCAGCGGGTAAACAGACTGTAACGTCTGCAGCGGGTAAACAGACTGTAGCGTCTGCAGCAGGTAAACAGACTGTAACGTCTGCAGCGGGTAAACAGACAGTAACGTCTGCAGCGGGTAAACAGACTGTAACGTCTGCAGCGGGTAAACAGACTGTAACGTCTGCAGCGGGTAAACAGACAGTAACGTCTGCAGCGTGTAAACAGACTGTAACGTCTGCAGGTAAACAGACTGTATCGTCTGCAGCAGGTAAACAGACTGTAACGTCTGCAGGTAAACAGACTGTAACATCTGAAGCAGGTAAACAGACTGTAACGTCTGCAGCAGGTAAACAGACTGTAACGTCTGCAGGTAAACAGACTGTACCGTCTGCAGTGGGTAAACAGGCTGTAACGTCTGCAGCAGGTAAACAGACTGGAACGTCTGCAGCAGGTAAACAGACTGTAACGTCTGCAGCAGGTAAACAGACTGTAACTGTTCAGCAGGTAAACAGATTGTAACGTCTGCAGCGGGTAAACAGACTGTAACGTCTGCAGCGGGTAAACAGACTGTAACGTCTGCAGCAGGTAAACAGACTGTAACGTCTGCAGGTAAACAGACTGTAACGTCTGCAGGTAAACAGACTGTAACGTCTGCAGCAGGGAAACAGACTGTAACGTCTGCAGCAGGTAAACAGGCTGTAACGCCTGCAGCAGGTAAACAGACTGTAACGTCTGCAGATAAACAGACTGTAATGTCTGCAGCAGGAAAACAGGCTGTAACGTCTGCAGCAGGTAAACAGACTGTAACGTCTGCAGCAGGTAAACAGACTGTAACGTCTGCAGGTAAACAGACTGTAATGTCTGCAGCAGGTAAACAGGCTGTAACGCCTGCAGCAGGTAAACAGACTGTAACGTCTGCAGTTAAACAGACTGTAACATCTGCAGTGGGTAAACAGGCTGTAACGTCTGCAGCAGGTAAACAGACTGTAACGTCTGCAGCAGGTAAACAGACTGTAACGTCTGCAGTGGGTAATCAGAGTAACGTCTGCAGCGGGTAAACAGACTGTAACTGTTAAGCAGGTAAACAGACTGTAACGTCTGCAGCAGGTAAACAGACTGTAACTGTTCAGCAGGTAAACAGACTGTAACGTCTGCAGCTAAACAGACTGTAACGTCTACAGGTAAACAGACTGTAACGTCTGCAGCAGGTAAACAGACTGTAACGTCTGCAGGCAAACAGACCGTAACGTCTGCAGCAGGAAAACAGGCTGTAACGTCTGCAGCAGGTAAACAGACTGTAACATCTACAGGTAAACAGACTGTAACGTCTGCAGCGGGTAAACAGACTGTAACGTCTGCAGCGGGTAAACAGACTGTAACCTCTGCAGCAGGTAAACAGACTGTAACGTCTGCAGCAGGTAAACAGACTGTAACGTCTGCAGCGGGTAAACAGACAGTAACGTCTGCAGCAGGTAAACAGACTGTAACGTCTGCAGGTAAACAGACTGTAACGTCTGCAGCGGGTAAACAGACTGTAACGTCTGCAGCGGGTAAACAGACTGTAGCGTCTGCAGCAGGTAAACAGACTGTAACGTCTGCAGCGGGTAAACAGACAGTAACGTCTGCAGCGTGTAAACAGACTGTAACGTCTGCAGGTAAACAGACTGTATCGTCTGCAGCAGGTAAACAGACTGTAACGTCTGCAGGTAAACAGACTGTAACATCTGAAGCAGGTAAACAGACTGTAACGTCTGCAGCAGGTAAACAGACTGTAACGTCTGCAGGTAAACAGACTGTACCGTCTGCAGTGGGTAAACAGGCTGTAACGTCTGCAGCAGGTAAACAGACTGGAACGTCTGCAGCAGGTAAACAGACTGTAACGTCTGCAGCAGGTAAACAGACTGTAACTGTTCAGCAGGTAAACAGATTGTAACGTCTGCAGCGGGTAAACAGACTGTAACGTCTGCAGCGGGTAAACAGACTGTAACGTCTGCAGCAGGTAAACAGACTGTAACGTCTGCAGGTAAACAGACTGTAACGTCTGCAGGTAAACAGACTGTAACGTCTGCAGCAGGGAAACAGACTGTAACGTCTGCAGCAGGTAAACAGGCTGTAACGCCTGCAGCAGGTAAACAGACTGTAACGTCTGCAGATAAACAGACTGTAATGTCTGCAGCAGGAAAACAGGCTGTAACGTCTGCAGCAGGTAAACAGACTGTAACGTCTGCAGCAGGTAAACAGACTGTAACGTCTGCAGGTAAACAGACTGTAATGTCTGCAGCAGGTAAACAGGCTGTAACGCCTGCAGCAGGTAAACAGACTGTAACGTCTGCAGTTAAACAGACTGTAACATCTGCAGTGGGTAAACAGGCTGTAACGTCTGCAGCAGGTAAACAGACTGTAACGTCTGCAGCAGGTAAACAGACTGTAACGTCTGCAGTGGGTAATCAGAGTAACGTCTGCAGCGGGTAAACAGACTGTAACTGTTAAGCAGGTAAACAAACTGTAACGTCTGCAGCAGGTAAACAGACTGTAACTGTTCAGCAGGTAAACAGACTGTAACGTCTGCAGCTAAACAGACTGTAACGTCTACAGGTAAACAGACTGTAACGTCTGCAGCAGGTAAACAGACTGTAACGTCTGCAGGCAAACAGACCGTAACGTCTGCAGCAGGAAAACAGGCTGTAACGTCTGCAGCAGGTAAACAGACTGTAACATCTACAGGTAAACAGACTGTAACGTCTGCAGCGGGTAAACAGACTGTAACGTCTGCAGCGGGTAAACAGACTGTAACGTCTGCAGCGGGTAAACAGACTGTAACATCTGCAGTGGGTAAACAGGCTGTAACGTCTGCAGCAGGTAAACAGACTGTAACGTCTGCAGCAGGTAAACAGACTGTAACTGTTCAGCAGGTAAACAGATTGTAACGTCTGCAGCGGGTAAACAGACTGTAACGTCTGCAGCGGGTAAACAGACTGTAACGTCTGCAGCTGGTAAACAGACTGTAACGTCTGCAGCAGGTAAACAGACTGTAACGCCTGCAGGTAAACAGACTGTAACGTCTGCAGCAGGTAAACAGACTGTAACTGTTCAGCAGGTAAACAGACTGTAACGTCTGCAGGTAAACAGACTGTAACGTCTGCAGGTAAACAGACTGTAACGTCTGCAGCAGGTAAACAGACTGTAACTGTTCAGCGGGTAAACAGACTGTAACGTCTGCAGCAGGTAAACAGACTGTAACGTCTGCAGGTAAACAGACTGTAACGTCTGCAGCAGGTAAACAGACTGTAACGTCTGCAGCAGGTAAACAGACTGTAACGTCTGCAGCGGGTAAACAGACAGTAACGTCTGCAGCAGGTAAACAGACTGTAACGTCTGCAGGTAAACAGACTGTAACGTCTGCAGCGGGTAAACAGACTGTAACGTCTGCAGCGGGTAAACAGACTGTAGCGTCTGCAGCAGGTAAACAGACTGTAACGTCTGCAGCGGGTAAACAGACAGTAACGTCTGCAGTGGGTAAACAGACTGTAACATCTGCAGCGGGTAAACAGACTGTAATGTCTGCAGGTAAACAGACTGTAACGTCTGCAGCGGGTAAACAGACTGTAACGTCTGCAGCGGGTAAACAGACTGTAGCGTCTGCAGCAGGTAAACAGACTGTAACGTCTGCAGCGGGTAAACAGACAGTAACGTCTGCAGCGGGTAAACAGACTGTAACGTCTGCAGCGGGTAAACAGACTGTAACGTCTGCAGCGGGTAAACAGACAGTAACGTCTGCAGCGTGTAAACAGACTGTAACGTCTGCAGGTAAACAGACTGTATCGTCTGCAGCAGGTAAACAGACTGTAACGTCTGCAGGTAAACAGACTGTAACATCTGAAGCAGGTAAACAGACTGTAACGTCTGCAGCAGGTAAACAGACTGTAACGTCTGCAGGTAAACAGACTGTAACGTCTGCAGTGGGTAAACAGGCTGTAACGTCTGCAGCAGGTAAACAGACTGGAACGTCTGCAGCCGGTAAACAGACTGTAACGTCTGCAGCAGGTAAACAGACTGTAACTGTTCAGCAGGTAAACAGATTGTAACGTCTGCAGCGGGTAAACAGACTGTAACGTCTGCAGCGGGTAAACAGACTGTAACGTCTGCAGCAGGTAAACAGACTGTAACGTCTGCAGGTAAACAGACTGTAACGTCTGCAGGTAAACAGACTGTAACGTCTGCAGCAGGGAAACAGACTGTAACGTCTGCAGCAGGTAAACAGGCTGTAACGCCTGCAGCAGGTAAACAGACTGTAACGTCTGCAGATAAACAGACTGTAATGTCTGCAGCAGGAAAACAGGCTGTAACGTCTGCAGCAGGTAAACAGACTGTAACGTCTGCAGCAGGTAAACAGACTGTAACGTCTGCAGGTAAACAGACTGTAATGTCTGCAGCAGGTAAACAGGCTGTAACGCCTGCAGCAGGTAAACAGACTGTAACGTCTGCAGTTAAACAGACTGTGACGTCTGCAGGTAAACAGACTGTAACGCCTGCAGCAGGTAAACAGACTGTAACGTCTGCAGCGGGTAAACAGGCTGTAACGTCTGCAGCGGGTAAACAGACTGTAACGTCTGCAGCAGGTAAACAGGCTGTAACGTCTGCAGCAGGTACACAGACTGTAACACCTGCAGGTAAACAGACTGTAACGTCTACAGGTAAACAGACTGTAACGTCTGCAGCGGGTAAACAGATTGTAACGTCTGCAGCAGGTAAACAGACTGTAACGTCTACAGGTAAACAGACTGTAACGTCTGCAGCGGGTAAACAGACTGTAACGTCTGCAGCGGATAAACAGACTGTAGCGTCTGCAGCAGGTAAACAGACTGTAACGTCTGCAGTTAAACAGACTGTAACGTCTGCAGGTAAACAGACTGTAACGTCTGCAACGGGTAAACAGACTGTAACGTCTGCAGCAGGTAAACAGACTGTGACGTCTGCAGCAGGTAAACAGACAGTAACGTCTGCAGCGTGTAAACAGACTGTAACGTCTGCAGGTAAACAGACTGTATCGTCTGCAGCAGGTAAACAGACTGTAACGTCTGCAGGTAAACAGACTGTAACATCTGAAGCAGGTAAACAGACTGTAACGTCTGCAGCAGGTAAACAGACTGTAACGTCTGCAGGTAAACAGACTGTAACGTCTGCAGTGGGTAAACAGACTGTAACGTCTGCAGCAGGTAAACAGACTGTAACGTCTGCAGCAGGTAAACAGACTGTAACGTCTGCAGTGGTTAATCAGAGTAACGTCTGCAGCGGCTAAACAGACTGTAACTGTTCAGCAGGTAAACAGACTGTAACGTCTGCAGCGGGTAAACAGACTGTAATGTCTGCAGCGGGTAAACAGACTGGAACGTCTGCAGGTAAACAGACTGTAACCTCTGCAGCAGGTAAACAGACTGTAACGTCTGCAGCGGTTAAACAGACTGTAACGTCTGCAGCGGGTAATCAGAGTAACGTCTGCAGCGGGTAAACAGACTGTAACGTCTGCAGCAGGTAAACAGACTGTAACGTCTGCAGGTAAACAGACTGTAACGTCTGCAGCAGGGAAACAGACTGTAACGTCTGCAGCAGGTAAACAGGCTGTAACGCCTGCAGCAGGTAAACAGACTGTAACGTCTGCAGATAAACAGACAGTAACGTCTGCAGCAGGTAAACAGACTGTAACGTCTGCAGGTAAACAGACTGTAACGTCTGCAGCGGGTAAACAGACTGTAACGTCTGCAGCGGGTAAACAGACTGTAGCGTCTGCAGCAGGTAAACAGACTGTAACGTCTGCAGCGGGTAAACAGACAGTAACGTCTGCAGCGGGTAAACAGACTGTAACGTCTGCAGCGGGTAAACAGACTGTAATGTCTGCAGGTAAACAGACTGTAACGTCTGCAGCAGGTAAACAGGCTGTAACGTCTGCAGCAGATAAACAGACTGTAACGTCTGCAGGTAAACAGACTGTAACGTCTGCAGCAGGTAAACAGACTGTAACGTCTGCAGCGGGTAAACAGACAGTAACGTCTGCAGCGTGTAAACAGACTGTAACGTCTGCAGGTAAACAGACTGTATCGTCTGCAGCAGGTAAACAGACTGTAACGTCTGCAGTTAAACAGACTGTAACGTCTGCAGTGGGTAAACAGGCTGTAACGTCTGCAGCAGGTAAACGGACTGGAACGTCTGCAGCAGGTAAACAGACTGTAACGTCTGCAGCAGGTAAACAGACTGTAACTGTTCAGCAGGTAAACAGACTGTAACGTCTGCAGGTAAACAGACTGTAACGTCTACAGGTAAACAGACTGTAACGTCTGCAGTGGGTAAACAGATTGTAACGTCTGCAGCAGGTAAACAGACTGTAACGTCTGCAGCGGGTAAACAGACAGCAACGTCTGCAGCGGGTAAACAGACTGTAACGTCTGCAGCGGGTAAACAGACTGTAATGTCTGCAGGTAAACAGACTGTAACGTCTGCAGCAGGTAAACAGACTGTAACGTCTGCAGCGGGTAAACAGACAGTAACGTCTGCAGCGTGTAAACAGACTGTAACGTCTGCAGGTAAACAGACTGTAACGTCTGCAGTGGGTAAACAGGCTGTAACGTCTGCAGCAGGTAAACAGACTGTAACGTCTGCAGCAGGTAAACAGACTGTAACGTCTGCAGGTAAACAGACTGTAACATCTGCAGTGGGTAATCAGAGTAACGTCTGCAGCGGGTAAACAGACTGTAACTGTTAAGCAGGTAAACAGACTGTAACGTCTGCAGCAGGTAAACAGACTGTAACTGTTCAGCAGGTAAACAGACTGTAACGTCTGCAGCTAAACAGACTGTAACGTCTACAGGTAAACAGACTGTAACGTCTGCAGCAGGTAAACAGACTGTAACGTCTGCAGGCAAACAGACCGTAACGTCTGCAGCAGGAAAACAGGCTGTAACGTCTGCAGCAGGTAAACAGACTGTAACATCTACAGGTAAACAGACTGTAACGTCTGCAGCAGGTAAACAGACTGTAACGTCTGCAGCGGGTAAACAGACTGTAACCTCTGCAGCAGGTAAACAGACTGTAACGTCTGCCGGTAAACAGACTGTAACGTCTGCAGCAGTTAAACAGGCTTTAACGTCTGCAGCAGGTAAACAGACTGTAACGTCTGCAGCAGGTAAACAGACTGTAACGTCTGCAGCAGGTAAACAGACTGTAAACTCTGCAGGTAAACAGACTGTAACGTCTGCAGCAGGTAAACAGACTGTAACGTCTGCAGGTAAACAGACTGTAATGTCTGCAGCAGGTAAACAGGCTGTAACGCCTGCAGCAGGTAAACAGACTGTAACGTCTGCAGTTAAACAGACTGTGACGTCTGCAGGTAAACAGACTGTAACGCCTGCAGCAGGTAAACAGACTGTAACGTCTGCAGCGGGTAAACAGGCTGTAACGTCTGCAGCAGGTAAACAGACTGTAACGTCTGCAGCAGGTAAACAGACTGTAACGTCTGCAGTGGGTAATCAGAGTAACGTCTGCAGCGGGTAAACAGACTGTAACTGTTAAGCAGGTAAACAGACTGTAACGTCTGCAGCAGGTAAACAGACTGTAACTGTTCAGCAGGTAAACAGACTGTAACGTCTGCAGCTAAACAGACTGTAACGTCTACAGGTAAACAGACTGTAACGTCTGCAGCAGGTAAACAGACTGTAACGTCTGCAGGCAAACAGACCGTAACGTCTGCAGCAGGAAAACAGGCTGTAACGTCTGCAGCAGGTAAACAGACTGTAACATCTACAGGTAAACAGACTGTAACGTCTGCAGCGGGTAAACAGACTGTAACGTCTGCAGCGGGTAAACAGACTGTAACCTCTGCAGCAGGTAAACAGACTGTAACGTCTGCCGGTAAACAGACTGTAACGTCTGCAGCAGTTAAACAGGCTTTAACGTCTGCAGCGGGTAAACAGGCTGTAATGTCTGCAGCAGGTAAACAGACTGTAATGTCTGCAGCAGGTAAACAGGCTGTAACATCTGCAGCAGGTACACAGACTGTAACGTCTGCAGCAGGTAAACATACTGTAACTGTTCAGCAGGTAAACAGACTGTAACGTCTGCAGTTAAACAGACTGTAACGTCTACAGGTAAACAGACTGTAACGTCTGCAGTGGGTAAACAGATTGTAACGTCTGCAGCAGGTAAACAGACTGTAACGTCTACAGGTAAACAGACTGTAACGTCTGCAGCGGGTAAACAGACAGCAACGTCTGCAGCGGGTAAACAGACTGTAACGTCTGCAGCGGGTAAACAGACTGTAATGTCTGCAGGTAAACAGACTGTAACGTCTGCAGCAGGTAAACAGGCTGTAACGTCTGCAGCGGGTAAACAGACAGTAACGTCTGCAGCGGGTAAACAGACTGTAACATCTGAAGCAGGTAAACAGACTGTAACGTCTGCAGCAGGTAAACAGACTGTAACGTCTGCAGGTAAACAGACTGTAACATCTGCAGTGGGTAAACAGGCTGTAACGTCTGCAGCAGGTAAACAGACTGTAACGTCTGCAGGTAAACAGACTGTAACATCTGAAGCAGGTAAACAGACTGTAACGTCTGCAGCAGGTAAACAGACTGTAACGTCTGCAGGTAAACAGACTGTAACGTCTGCAGTGGGTAAACAGGCTGTAACGTCTGCAGCAGGTAAACAGACTGTAACGTCTGCAGCAGGTAAACAGACTGTAACGTCTGCAGGTAAACAGACTGTAACATCTGCAGTGGGTAATCAGAGTAACGTCTGCAGCGGGTAAACAGACTGTAACTGTTAAGCAGGTAAACAGACTGTAACGTCTGCAGCAGGTAAACAGACTGTAACTGTTCAGCAGGTAAACAGACTGTAACGTCTGCAGCTAAACAGACTGTAACGTCTACAGGTAAACAGACTGTAACGTCTGCAGCAGGTAAACAGACTGTAACGTCTGCAGGCAAACAGACCGTAACGTCTGCAGCAGGAAAACAGGCTGTAACGTCTGCAGCAGGTAAACAGACTGTAACATCTACAGGTAAACAGACTGTAACGTCTGCAGCGGGTAAACAGACTGTAACGTCTGCAGCGGGTAAACAGACTGTAACCTCTGCAGCAGGTAAACAGACTGTAACGTCTGCCGGTAAACAGACTGTAACGTCTGCAGCAGTTAAACAGGCTTTAACGTCTGCAGCAGGTAAACAGACTGTAACGTCTGCAGCAGGTAAACAGACTGTAACGTCTGCAGCAGGTAAACAGACTGTAAACTCTGCAGGTAAACAGACTGTAACGTCTGCAGCAGGTAAACAGACTGTAACGTCTGCAGCAGGTAAACAGACTGTAACGTCTGCAGGTAAACAGACTGTAATGTCTGCAGCAGGTAAACAGGCTGTAACGCCTGCAGCAGGTAAACAGACTGTAACGTCTGCAGTTAAACAGACTGTGACGTCTGCAGGTAAACAGACTGTAACGCCTGCAGCAGGTAAACAGACTGTAACGTCTGCAGCGGGTAAACAGGCTGTAACGTCTGCAGCAGGTAAACAGACTGTAACGTCTGCAGCAGGTAAACAGACTGTAACGTCTGCAGTGGGTAATCAGAGTAACGTCTGCAGCGGGTAAACAGACTGTAACTGTTAAGCAGGTAAACAGACTGTAACGTCTGCAGCAGGTAAACAGACTGTAACTGTTCAGCAGGTAAACAGACTGTAACATCTGCAGCTAAACAGACTGTAACGTCTACAGGTAAACAGACTGTAACGTCTGCAGCAGGTAAACAGACTGTAACGTCTGCAGGCAAACAGACCGTAACGTCTGCAGCAGGAAAACAGGCTGTAACGTCTGCAGCAGGTAAACAGACTGTAACATCTACAGGTAAACAGACTGTAACGTCTGCAGCGGGTAAACAGACTGTAACGTCTGCAGCGGGTAAACAGACTGTAACCTCTGCAGCAGGTAAACAGACTGTAACGTCTGCCGGTAAACAGACTGTAACGTCTGCAGCAGTTAAACAGGCTTTAACGTCTGCAGCGGGTAAACAGGCTGTAATGTCTGCAGCAGGTAAACAGACTGTAATGTCTGCAGCAGGTAAACAGGCTGTAACGTCTGCAGCAGGTACACAGACTGTAACGTCTGCAGCAGGTAAACATACTGTAACTGTTCAGCAGGTAAACAGACTGTAACGTCTGCAGTTAAACAGACTGTAACGTCTACAGGTAAACAGACTGTAACGTCTGCAGTGGGTAAACAGATTGTAACGTCTGCAGCAGGTAAACAGACTGTAACGTCTACAGGTAAACAGACTGTAACGTCTGCAGCGGGTAAACAGACAGCAACGTCTGCAGCGGGTAAACAGACTGTAACGTCTGCAGCGGGTAAACAGACTGTAATGTCTGCAGGTAAACAGACTGTAACGTCTGCAGCAGGTAAACAGGCTGTAACGTCTGCAGCGGGTAAACAGACAGTAACGTCTGCAGCGGGTAAACAGACTGTAACGTCTGCAGGTAAACAGACTGTATCGTCTGCAGGTAAACAGACTGTAACATCTGAAGCAGGTAAACAGACTGTAACGTCTGCAGCAGGTAAACAGACTGTAACGTCTGCAGGTAAACAGACTGTAACATCTGCAGTGGGTAAACAGGCTGTAACGTCTGCAGCAGGTAAACAGACTGTAACGTCTGCAGCAGGTAAACAGACTGTAACGTCTGCAGTGGGTAATCAGAGTAACGTCTGCAGCGGGTAAACAGACTGTAACTGTTAAGCAGGTAAACAGACTGTAACGTCTGCAGCAGGTAAACAGACTGTAACTGTTCAGCAGGTAAACAGACTGTAACGTCTGCAGCTAAACAGACTGTAACGTCTACAGGTAAACAGACTGTAACGTCTGCAGCAGGTAAACAGACTGTAACGTCTGCAGGCAAACAGACCGTAACGTCTGCAGCAGGAAAACAGGCTGTAACGTCTGCAGCAGGTAAACAGACTGTAACATCTACAGGTAAACAGACTGTAACGTCTGCAGCAGGTAAACAGGCTGTAACGCCTGCAGCAGGTAAACAGACTGTAACGTCTGCAGTTAAACAGACTGTGACGTCTGCAGGTAAACAGACTGTAACGCCTGCAGCAGGTAAACAGACTGTAACGTCTGCAGCGGGTAAACAGGCTGTAACGTCTGCAGCGGGTAAACAGACTGTAACGTCTGCAGCAGGTAAACAGACTGTAACGTCTGCAGCAGGTACACAGACTGTAACGCCTGCAGGTAAACAGACTGTAACGTCTACAGGTAAACAGACTGTAACGTCTGCAGCGGGTAAACAGATTGTAACGTCTGCAGCAGGTAAACAGACTGTAACGTCTACAGGTAATCAGACTGTAACGTCTGCAGCGGGTAAACAGACTGTAACGTCTGCAGCGGATAAACTGACTGTAGCGTCTGCAGCAGGTAAACAGACTGTAACGTCTGCAGTTAAACAGACTGTAACGTCTGCAGGTAAACAGACTGTAAAGTCTGCAGGTAAACAGACTGTAACGTCTGCAACGGGTAAACAGACTGTAACGTCTGCAGCAGGTAAACAGACTGTAACGTCTGCAGCAGGTAAACAGACTGTAACGTCTGCAGCGGGTAAACAGACAGTAACGTCTGCAGCGTGTAAACAGACTGTAACGTCTGCAGGTAAACAGACTGTATCGTCTGCAGCAGGTAAACAGACTGGAACGTCTGCAGCAGGTAAACAGACTGTAACGTCTGCAGCAGGTAAACAGACTGTAACTGTTCAGCAGGTAAACAGATTGTAACGTCTGCAGCGGATAAACAGACTGTAACGTCTGCAGCGGGTAAACAGACTGTAACGTCTGCAGCAGGTAAACAGACTGTAACGTCTGCAGCAGGTAAACAGACTGTAACGCCTGCAGGTAAACAGACTGTAACGTCTGCAGCAGGTAAACAGACTGTAACTGTTCAGCAGGTAAACAGACTGTAACGTCTGCAGGTAAACAGACTGTAACGTCTGCAGGTAAACAGACTGTAACGTCTGCAGCAGGTAAACAGACTGTAACTGTTCAGCGGGTAAACAGACTGTAACGTCTGCAGCAGGTAAACAGACTGTAACGTCTGCAGGTAAACATACTGTAACGTCTGCAGCAGGTAAACAGACTGTAACGTCTGCAGCAGGTAAACAGACTGTAACGTCTGCAGCGGGTAAACAGACTGTAACGTCTGCAGCGGGTAAACAGACTGTAGCGTCTGCAGCAGGTAAACAGACTGTAACGTCTGCAGCGGGTAAACAGACAGTAACGTCTGCAGCGGGTAAACAGACTGTAACGTCTGCAGCGGGTAAACAGACTGTAATGTCTGCAGGTAAACAGACTGTAACGTCTGCAGCAGGTAAACAGGCTGTAACGTCTGCAGCAGATAAACAGACTGTAACGTCTGCAGGTAAACAGACTGTAACGTCTGCAGCAGGTAAACAGACTGTAACGTCTGCAGCGGGTAAACAGACAGTAACGTCTGCAGCGTGTAAACAGACTGTAACGTCTGCAGCAGGTAAACAGACTGTAACGTCTGCAGCGGGTAAACAGACAGTAACGTCTGCAGCAGATAAACAGACTGTAACGTCTGCAGGTAAACAGACTGTATCGTCTGCAGCAGGTACACAGACTGTAACGTCTGCAGGTAAACAGACTGTAACATCTGAAGCAGGTAAACAGACTGTAACGTCTGCAGCAGGTAAACAGACTGTAACGTCTGCAGGTAAACAGACTGTAACGTCTGCAGTGGGTAAACAGGCTGTAACGTCTGCAGCAGGTAAACAGACTGGAACGTCTGCAGCAGGTAAACAGACTGTAACGTCTGCTGCAGGTAAACAGACTGTAACTGTTCAGCAGGTAAACAGATTGTAACGTCTGCAGCGGGTAAACAGACTGTAACGTCTGCAGCGGGTAAACAGACTGTAACGTCTGCAGCAGGTAAACAGACTGTAACGTCTGCAGGTAAACAGACTGTAACGTCTGCAGGTAAACAGACTGTAACGTCTGCAGCAGGGAAACAGACTGTAACGTCTGCAGCAGGTAAACAGGCTGTAACGCCTGCAGCAGGTAAACAGACTGTAACGTCTGCAGATAAACAGACTGTAATGTCTGCAGCAGGAAAACAGGCTGTAACGTCTGCAGCAGGTAAACAGACTGTAACGTCTGCAGCAGGTAAACAGACTGTAACGTCTGCAGGTAAACAGACTGTAATGTCTGCAGCAGGTAAACAGGCTGTAACGCCTGCAGCAGGTAAACAGACTGTAACGTCTGCAGCAGGTAAACAGACTGTAACGTCTGCAGGTAAACAGACTGTAACGCCTGCAGCAGGTAAACAGACTGTAACGTCTGCAGCGGGTAAACAGGCTGTAACGTCTGCAGCGGGTAAACAGACTGTAACGTCTGCAGCAGGTAAACAGGCTGTAACGTCTGCAGCAGGTACACAGACTGTAACACCTGCAGGTAAACAGACTGTAACGTCTACAGGTAAACAGACTGTAACGTCTGCAGCGGGTAAACAGATTGTAACGTCTGCAGCAGGTAAACAGACTGTAACGTCTACAGGTAAACAGACTGTAACGTCTGCAGCGGGTAAACAGACTGTAACGTCTGCAGCGGATAAACAGACTGTAGCGTCTGCAGCAGGTAAACAGACTGTAACGTCTGCAGTTAAACAGACTGTAACGTCTGCAGGTAAACAGACTGTAAAGTCTGCAGGTAAACAGACTGTAACGTCTGCAACGGGTAAACAGACTGTAACGTCTGCAGCAGGTAAACAGACTGTGACGTCTGCAGCAGGTAAACAGACAGTAACGTCTGCAGCTTGTAAACAGACTGTAACGTCTGCAGGTAAACAGACTGTATCGTCTGCAGCAGGTAAACAGACTGTAACGTCTGCAGGTAAACAGACTGTAACATCTGAAGCAGGTAAACAGACTGTAACGTCTGCAGCAGGTAAACAGACTGTAACGTCTGCAGGTAAACAGACTGTAACGTCTGCAGTGGGTAAACAGACTGTAACGTCTGCAGCAGGTAAACAGACTGTAACGTCTGCAGCAGGTAAACAGACTGTAACGTCTGCAGTGGTTAATCAGAGTAACGTCTGCAGCGGGTAAACAGACTGTAACTGTTCAGCAGGTAAACAGACTGTAACGTCTGCAGCGGGTAAACAGACTGTAACGTCTGCAGCGGGTAAACAGACTGTAACGTCTGCAGCGGGTAATCAGAGTAACGTCTGCAGCGGGTAAACAGACTGTAACGTCTGCAGCAGGTAAACAGACTGTAACGTCTGCAGGTAAACAGACTTTAACGTCTGCAGGTAAACAGACTGTAACGTCTGCAGCAGGGAAACAGACTGTAACGTCTGCAGCAGGTAAACAGGCTGTAACGCCTGCAGCAGGTAAACAGACTGTAACGTCTGCAGATAAACAGACAGTAACGTCTGCAGCAGGTAAACAGACTGTAACGTCTGCAGGTAAACAGACTGTAACGTCTGCAACGGGTAAACAGACTGTAACGTCTGCAGCGGGTAAACAGACTGTAGCGTCTGCAGCAGGTAAACAGACTGTAACGTCTGCAGCGGGTAAACAGACAGTAACGTCTGCAGGTAAACAGACTGTAACATCTGAAGCAGGTAAACAGACTGTAACGTCTGCAGCAGGTAAACAGACTGTAACGTCTGCAGGTAAACAGACTGTAACGTCTGCAGTGGGTAAACAGGCTGTAACGTCTGCAGCAGGTAAACGGACTGGAACGTCTGCAGCAGGTAAACAGACTGTAACGTCTGCAGCAGGTAAACAGACTGTAACTGTTCAGCAGGTAAACAGATTGTAACGTCTGCAGCGGGTAAACAGACTGTAACGTCTGCAGCGGATAAACAGACTGTAACGTCTGCAGCAGGTAAACAGACTGTAACGTCTGCAGGTAAACAGACTGTAACGTCTGCAGCAGGTAAACAGACTGTAACGTCTGCAGGTAAACAGACTGTAACGTCTGCAGCAGGTAAACAGACTGTAACGTCTGCAGCAGGTAAACAGACTGTAACGTCTGCAGGTAAACAGACTGTAACATCTGAAGCAGGTAAACAGACTGTAACGTCTGCAGCAGGTAAACAGACTGTAACGTCTGCAGGTAAACAGACTGTAACGTCTGCAGTGGGTAAACAGGCTGTAACGTCTGCAGCAGGTAAACAGACTGTAACGTCTGCAGCAGGTAAACAGACTGTAACGTCTGCAGTGGGTAATCAGAGTAACGTCTGCAGCGGGTAAACAGACTGTAACTGTTAAGCAGGTAAACAGACTGTAACGTCTGCAGCAGGTAAACAGACTGTAACTGTTCAGCAGGTAAACAGACTGTAACGTCTGCAGGTAAACAGACTGTAACGTCTACAGGTAAACAGACTGTAACGTCTACAGGTAAACAGACTGTAACATCTACAGGTAAACAGACTGTAACGTCTGCAGCGGGTAAGCAGACTGTAACGTCTGCAGCGGGTAAACAGACTGTAGCCTCTGCAGCAGGTAAACAGACTGTAACTTCTGCCGGTAAACAGACTGTAACGTCTGCAGCAGTTAAACAGGCTTTAACGTCTGCAGCAGATAAACAGACTGTAACGTCTGCAGGTAAACAGACTGTAACATCTGAAGCAGGTAAACAGACTGTAACGTCTGCAGCAGGTAAACAGACTGTAACGTCTGCAGGTAAACAGACTGTAACGTCTGCAGTGGGTAAACAGGCTGTAACGTCTGCAGCAGGTAAACGGACTGGAACGTCTGCAGCAGGTAAACAGACTGTAACGTCTGCAGCAGGTAAACAGACTGTAACTGTTCAGCAGGTAAACAGATTGTAACGTCTGCAGCGGGTAAACAGACTGTAACGTCTGCAGCGGATAAACAGACTGTAACGTCTGCAGCAGGTAAACAGACTGTAACGTCTGCAGGTAAACAGACTGTAACGTCTGCAGCAGGTAAACAGACTGTAACGTCTGCAGGTAAACAGACTGTAACGTCTGCAGCAGGTAAACAGACTGTAACGTCTGCAGCAGGTAAACAGACTGTAACGTCTGCAGGTAAACAGACTGTAACATCTGAAGCAGGTAAACAGACTGTAACGTCTGCAGCAGGTAAACAGACTGTAACGTCTGCAGGTAAACAGACTGTAACGTCTGCAGTGGGTAAACAGGCTGTAACGTCTGCAGCAGGTAAACAGACTGTAACGTCTGCAGCAGGTAAACAGACTGTAACGTCTGCAGTGGGTAATCAGAGTAACGTCTGCAGCGGGTAAACAGACTGTAACTGTTAAGCAGGTAAACAGACTGTAACGTCTGCAGCAGGTAAACAGACTGTAACTGTTCAGCAGGTAAACAGACTGTAACGTCTGCAGGTAAACAGACTGTAACGTCTACAGGTAAACAGACTGTAACGTCTACAGGTAAACAGACTGTAACATCTACAGGTAAACAGACTGTAACGTCTGCAGCGGGTAAGCAGACTGTAACGTCTGCAGCGGGTAAACAGACTGTAGCCTCTGCAGCAGGTAAACAGACTGTAACTTCTGCCGGTAAACAGACTGTAACGTCTGCAGCAGTTAAACAGGCTTTAACGTCTGCAGCAGATAAACAGACTGTAACGTCTGCAGCAGGTAAAGAGACTGTAACGTCTGCAGGTAAACAGACTGTAACGTCTGCAGGTAAACAGACTGTAACGTCTGCAGCAGGTAAACAGACTGTAACGTCTGCAGCAGGTAAACAGGCTGTAACGCCTGCAGCAGGTAAACAGACTGTAACGTCTGCAGTTAAGCAGACTGTAATGTCTGCAGGTAAACAGACTGTAATGTCTGCAGCAGTTAAACAGACTGTAACGTCTGCAGGTAAACAGACTGTAATGTCTGCAGGTAAACAGACTGTAATGTCTGCAACAGGTAAACAGACTGTAACGTCTGCAGCGGGTAAACAGACTGTAACGTCTGCAGCGGGTAAACAGACTGTAACGTCTGCAGGTAAACAGACTGTAACGTCTGCAGCAGTTAAACAGGCTTTAACGTCTGCAGCAGTTAAACAGACTGTAACGTCTGCAGGTAAACAGACTGTAAAGTCTGCAGGTAAACAGACTGTAACGTCTGCAGCAGGTAAACAGACTGTAACGTCTGCAGCAGGTAAACAGACTGTAAACTCTGCAGGTAAACAGACTGTAACGTCTGCAGCAGGTAAACAGACTGTAACGTCTGCAGGTAAACAGACTGTAACGTCTGCAGCGGGTAAACAGGCTGTAACGTCTGCAGCGGGTAAACAGACTGTAACGTCTACAGCAGTTAAACAGGCTGTAACGTCTGCAGCAGGTACACAGACTGTAACGCCTGCAGGTAAACAGACTGTAACGTCTACAGGTAAACAGACTGTAACGTCTGCAGCGGGTAAACAGATTGTAACGTCTGCAGCAGGTAAACGGACTGTAACGTCTACAGGTAAACAGACTGTAACGTCTGCAGCGGATAAACAGACTGTAACGTCTGCAGCGGATACACAGACTGTAGCGTCTGCAGCAGGTAAACAGACTGTAACGTCTGCAGCGGGTAAACAGATTGTAACGTCTGCAGCAGGTAAACAGACTGTAACGTCTGCAGCGGATACACAGACTGTAGCGTCTGCAGCAGGTAAACAGACTGTAACGTCTGCAGTTAAACAGACTGTAACGTCTGCAGGTAAACAGACTGTAAAGTCTGCAGGTAAACAGACTGTAACGTCTGCAACGGGTAAACAGACTGTAACGTCTGCAGCGGGTAAACAGACTGTAACGTCTGCAGCGGGTAAACAAACTGTAGCGTCTGCAGCAGGTAAATAGACTGAAACGTCTGCAGCGGGTAAACAGACAGTAACGTCTGCAGCGGGTAAACAGACTGTAACGTCTGCAGCGGGTAAACAGACTGTAATGTCTGCAGGTAAACAGACTGTAACGTCTGCAGCAGGTAAACAGGTTGTAACGTCTGCAGCAGGTACACAGACTGTAACGTCTGCAGGTAAACAGACTGTAATGTCTGCAGCAGGTAAACAGACTGTAACGTCTGCAGCGGGTAAACAGACAGTAACGTCTGCAGCGTGTAAACAGACTGTAACGTCTGCAGGTAAACAGACTGTATCGTCTGCAGCAGGTAAACAGACTGTAACGTCTGCAGGTAAACAGACTGTAACATCTGAAGCAGGTAAACAGACTGTAACGTCTGCAGCAGGTAAACAGACTGTAACGTCTGCAGCGGGTAAACAGACTGTAATGTCTGCAGGTAAACAGACTGTAACGTCTGCAGCAGGTAAACAGGCTGTAACGTCTGCAGCAGATAAACAGACTGTAACGTCTGCAGGTAAACAGATTGTAACGTCTGCAGCAGGTAAACAGACTGTAACGTCTGCAGCGGGTAAACAGACAGTAACGTCTTCAGCGTGTAAACAGACTGTAACGTCTGCAGGTAAACAGACTGTATCGTCTGCAGCAGGTAAACAGACTGTAACGTCTGCAGGTAAACAGACTGTAACATCTGAAGCAGGTAAACAGACTGTAACGTCTGCAGCAGGTAAACAGACTGTAACGTCTGCAGTGGGTAAACAGGCTGTAACGTCTGCAGCAGGTAAACAGACTGGAACGTCTGCAGCAGGTAAACAGACTGTAACGTCTGCAGCAGGTAAACAGACTGTAACTGTTCAGCAGGTAAACAGATTGTAACGTCTGCAGCGGGTAAACAGACAGTAACGTCTTCAGCGTGTAAACAGACTGTAACGTCTGCAGGTAAACAGACTGTATCGTCTGCAGCAGGTAAACAGACTGTAACGTCTGCAGGTAAACAGACTGTAACATCTGAAGCAGGTAAACAGACTGTAACGTCTGCAGCAGGTAAACAGACTGTAACGTCTGCAGTGGGTAAACAGGCTGTAACGTCTGCAGCAGGTAAACGGACTGGAACGTCTGCAGCAGGTAAACAGACTGTAACGTCTGCAGCAGGTAAACAGACTGTAACTGTTCAGCAGGTAAACAGATTGTAACGTCTGCAGCGGGTAAACAGACTGTAACGTCTGCAGCGGATAAACAGACTGTAACGTCTGCAGCAGGTAAACAGACTGTAACGTCTGCAGGTAAACAGACTGTAACGTCTGCAGCAGGTAAACAGACTGTAACGTCTGCAGGTAAACAGACTGTAACGTCTGCAGCAGGTAAACAGACTGTAACGTCTGCAGCAGGTAAACAGACTGTAACGTCTGCAGGTAAACAGACTGTAACGTCTGCAGCAGGTAAACAGACTGTAACGTCTGCAGCAGGTAAACAGACTGTAACGTCTGCAGGTAAACAGACTGTAACATCTGAAGCAGGTAAACAGACTGTAACGTCTGCAGCAGGTAAACAGACTGTAACATCTGCAGGTAAACAGACTGTAACGTCTGCAGTGGGTAAACAGGCTGTAACGTCTGCAGCAGGTAAACAGACTGTAACGTCTGCAGCAGGTAAACAGACTGTAACGTCTGCAGTGGGTAATCAGAGTAACGTCTGCAGCGGGTAAACAGACTGTAACTGTTAAGCAGGTAAACAGACTGTAACGTCTGCAGCAGGTAAACAGACTGTAACTGTTCAGCAGGTAAACAGACTGTAACGTCTGCAGGTAAACAGACTGTAACGTCTACAGGTAAACAGACTGTAACGTCTGCAGCAGGTAAACAGACTGTAACGTCTGCAGGCAAACAGACCGTAACGTCTGCAGCAGGAAAACAGGCTGTAACGTCTGCAGCAGGTAAACAGACTGTAACATCTACAGGTAAACAGACTGTAACGTCTGCAGCGGGTAAGCAGACTGTAACGTCTGCAGCGGGTAAAAAGACTGTAGCCTCTGCAGCAGTTAAACAGGCTTTAACGTCTGCAGCAGATAAACAGACTGTAACGTCTGCAGCAGGTAAAGAGACTGTAACGTCTGCAGGTAAACAGACTGTAACGTCTGCAGGTAAATAGACTGTAACGTCTGCAGCAGGTAAACAGACTGTAACGTCTGCAGCAGGTAAACAGGCTGTAACGCCTGCAGCAGGTAAACAGACTGTAACGTCTGCAGTTAAGCAGACTGTAATGTCTGCAGGTAAACAGACTGTAATGTCTGCAGCAGTTAAACAGACTGTAACGTCTGCAGGTAAACAGACTGTAATGTCTGCAGGTAAACAGACTGTAATGTCTGCAACAGGTAAACAGACTGTAACGTCTGCAGCGGGTAAACAGACTGTAACGTCTGCAGCGGGTAAACAGACTGTAACGTCTGCAGGTAAACAGACTGTAACGTCTGCAGCAGTTAAACAGGCTTTAACGTCTGCAGCACTTAAACAGACTGTAACGTCTGCAGGTAAACAGACTGTAAAGTCTGCAGGTAAACAGACTGTAACGTCTGCAGCGGGTAAACAGGCTGTAACGTCTGCAGCGGGTAAACAGACTGTAACGTCTACAGCAGGTAAACAGGCTGTAACGTCTGCAGCAGGTACACAGACTGTAACGCCTGCAGGTAAACAGACTGTAACGTCTACAGGTAAACAGACTGTAACGTCTGCAGCGGGTAAACAGATTGTAACGTCTGCAGCAGGTAAACAGACTGTAACGTCTACAGGTAAACAGACTGTAACGTCTGCAGCGGGTAAACAGACTGTAACGTCTGCAGCGGATACACAGACTGTAGCGTCTGCAGCAGGTAAACAGACTGTAACGTCTGCAGTTAAACAGACTGTAACGTCTGCAGGTAAACAGACTGTAAAGTCTGCAGGTAAACAGACTGTAACGTCTGCAACGGGTAAACAGACTGTAACGTCTGCAGCGGGTAAACAGACTGTAACGTCTGCAGCGGGTAAACAAACTGTAGCGTCTGCAGCAGGTAAATAGACTGAAACGTCTGCAGCGGGTAAACAGACAGTAACGTCTGCAGCGGGTAAACAGACTGTAACGTCTGCAGCGGGTAAACAGACTGTAATGTCTGCAGGTAAACAGACTGTAAAGTCTGCAGCAGGTAAACAGGCTGTAACGTCTGCAGCAGGTACACAGACTGTAACGTCTGCAGGTAAACAGACTGTAACGTCTGCAGCAGGTAAACAGACTGTAACGTCTGCAGCGGGTAAACAGACAGTAACGTCTGCAGCGTGTAAACAGACTGTAACGTCTGCAGGTAAACAGACTGTAACGTCTGCAGCAGGTAAACAGACTGTAACGTCTGCAGGTAAACAGACTGTAACATCTGAAGCAGGTAAACAGACTGTAACGTCTGCAGCAGGTAAACAGACTGTAACGTCTGCAGGTAAACAGACTGTAACGTCTGCAGTGGGTAAACAGACTGTAACGTCTGCAGCAGGTAAACAGACTGTAACGTCTGCAGCAGGTAAACAGACTGTAACGTCTGCAGGGGTTAATCAGAGTAACGTCTGCAGCGGGTAAACAGACTGTAACTGTTCAGCAGGTAAACAGACTGTAACGTCTGCAGCGGGTAAACAGACTGTAACGTCTGCAGCTGGTAAACAGACTGGAACGTCTGCAGGTAAACAGACTGTAACGTCTGCAGCAGGTAAACAGACTGTAACGTCTGCAGCGGTTAAACAGACTGTAACGTCTGCAGCGGGTAATCAGAGTAACGTCTGCAGCGGGTAAACAGACTGTAACGTCTGCAGCAGGTAAACAGACTGTAACGTCTGCAGGTAAACAGACTGTAACGTCTGCAGGTAAACAGACTGTAACGTCTGCAGCAGGGAAACAGACTGTAACGTCTGCAGCAGGTAAACAGGCTGTAACGCCTGCAGCAGGTAAACAGACTGTAACGTCTGCAGATAAACAGACTGTAATGTCTGCAGCAGGAAAACAGGCTGTAACGTCTGCAGCAGGTAAACAGACTGGAACGTCTGCAGCAGGTAAACAGACTGTAACGTCTGCAGCAGGTAAACAGACTGTAACTGTTCAGCAGGTAAACAGATTGTAACGTCTGCAGCGGGTAAACAGACTGTAACGTCTGCAGCGGGTAAACAGACTGTAACGTCTGCAGCAGGTAAACAGACTGTAACGTCTGCAGCAGGTAAACAGACTGTAACGCCTGCAGGTAAACAGACTGTAACGTCTGCAGCAGGTAAACAGACTGTAACGTCTGCAGCAGGTAAACAGACTGTAACATCTGCAGCAGGTAAACAGACTGTAACTGTTCAGCAGGTAAACAGACTGTAACGTCTGCAGGTAAACAGACTGTAACGTCTGCAGGTAAACAGACTGTAACGTCTGCAGCAGGTAAACAGACTGTAACTGTTCAGCGGGTAAACAGACTGTAACGTCTGCAGCAGGTAAACAGACTGTAACGTCTGCAGGTAAACAGACTGTAATGTCTGCAGCAGGTAAACAGACTGTAACGTCTGCAGCAGGTAAACAGACTGTAACGTCTGCAGCGGGTAAACAGACAGTAACGTCTGCAGCAGGTAAACAGACTGTAACGTCTGCAGGTAAACAGACTGTAACGTCTGCAGCGGGTAAACAGACTGTAACGTCTGCAGCGGGTAAACAGACTGTAGCGTCTGCAGCAGGTAAACAGACTGTAACGTCTGCAGCAGGTAAACAGACTGTAACGTCTGCAGCGGGTAAACAGACAGTAACGTCTGCAGCGTGTAAACAGACTGTAACGTCTGCAGCAGGTAAACAGACTGTAACGTCTGCAGGTAAACAGACTGTAACGTCTGCAGTGGGTAAACAGGCTGTAACGTCTGCAGCAGGTAAACAGACTGGAACGTCTGCAGCAGGTAAACAGACTGTAACGTCTGCAGCAGGTAAACAGACTGTAACTGTTCAGCAGGTAAACAGATTGTAACGTCTGCAGCGGGTAAACAGACTTTAACGTCTGCAGCGGGTAAACAGACTGTAACGTCTGCAGCAGGTAAACAGACTGTAACGTCTGCAGAAGGTAAACAGACTGTAACGTCTGCAGCGGGTAAACAGACAGTAACGTCTGCAGCGTGTAAACGGACTGTAACGTCTGCAGGTAAACAGACTGTATCGTCTGCAGCAGGTAAACAGACTGTAACGTCTGCACGTAAACAGACTGTAACATCTGAAGCAGGTAAACAGACTGTAACGTCTGCAGCAGGTAAACAGACTGTAACTGTTCAGCAGGTAAACAGACTGTAACGTCTGCAGGTAAACAGACTGTAACGTCTACAGGTAAACAGACTGTAATGTCTGCAGCAGGTAAACAGACTGTAACTGTTCAGCGGGTAAACAGACTGTATCGTCTGCAGGTAAACAGACTGTAACGTCTGCAGCAGGTAAACAGACTGTAACGTCTGCAGCGGGTAAACAGACAGTAACGTCTGCAGCAGGTAAACAGACTGTAACGTCTGCAGGTAAACAGACTGTAGCGTCTGCAGCAGGTAAACAGACTGTAACGTCTGCAGCGGGTAAACAGACAGTAACGTCTGCAGCGGGTAAACAGACTGTAACGTCTGCAGCGGGTAAACAGACTGTAATGTCTGCAGGTAAACAGACTGTAATGTCTGCAGCAGGTAAACAGGCTGTAACGTCTGCAGCAGATAAACAGACTGTAACGTCTGCAGCAGGGAAACAGACTGTAACGTCTGCAGCAGGTAAACAGGCTGTAACGCCTGCAGCAGGTAAACAGACTGTAACGTCTGCAGTTAAACAGACTGTAATGTCTGGAGCAGGAAAACAGGCTGTAACGTCTGCAGCAGGTAAACAGACTGGAACGTCTGCAGCAGGTAAACAGACTGTAACGTCTGCAGCAGGTAAACAGACTGTAACTGTTCAGCAGGTAAACAGATTGTAACGTCTGCAGCGGGTAAACAGACTGCAACGTCTGCAGCGGGTAAACAGACTGTAACGTCTGCAGCGGGTAAACAGACTGTAACGTCTGCAGCAGGTAAACAGACTGTAACTGTTCAGCAGGTAAACAGACTGTAACGTCTGCAGGTAAACAGACTGTAACGTCTACAGGTAAACAGACTGTAACGTCTGCAGCAGGTAGACAGACTGTAACTGTTCAGCGGGTAAACAGACTGTAACGTCTGCAGGTAAACAGACTGTAACGTCTGCAGTGGGTAAACAGGCTGTAACGTCTGCAGTGGGTAAACAGGCTGTAACGTCTGCAGCAGGTAAACAGACTGTAACGTCTGCAGGTAAACAGACTGTAACGTCTGCAGTGGGTAAACAGGCTGTAACGTCTGCAGCAGGTAAACAGACTGGAACGTCTGCAGCAGGTAAACAGACTGTAACGTCTGCAGCAGGTAAACAGACTGTAACTGTTCAGCAGGTAAACAGATTGTAACGTCTGCAGCGGGTAAACAGACTGTAACGTCTGCAGCGGGTAAACAGACTGTAACGTCTGCAGCAGGTAAACAGACTGTAACGTCTGCAGCAGGTAAACAGACTGTAACGTCTGCAGCGGGTAAACAGACAGTAACGTCTGCAGCAGGTAAACAGACTGTAACTGTTCAGCAGGTAAACAGACTGTAACGTCTGCAGGTAAACAGACTGTAACGTCTACAGGTAAACAGACTGTAATGTCTGCAGCAGGTAAACAGACTGTAACTGTTCAGCGGGTAAACAGACTGTATCGTCTGCAGGTAAACAGACTGTAACGTCTGCAGCAGGTAAACAGACTGTAACGTCTGCAGCGGGTAAACAGACAGTAACGTCTGCAGCAGGTAAACAGACTGTAACGTCTGCAGGTAAACAGACTGTAGCGTCTGCAGCAGGTAAACAGACTGTAACGTCTGCAGCGGGTAAACAGACAGTAACGTCTGCAGCGGGTAAACAGACTGTAACGTCTGCAGCGGGTAAACAGACTGTAATGTCTGCAGGTAAACAGACTGTAACGTCTGCAGCAGGTAAACAGGCTGTAACGTCTGCAGCAGATAAACAGACTGTAACGTCTGCAGGTAAACAGACTGTAACGTCTGCAGGTAAACAGACTGTAACGTCTGCAGCAGGGAAACAGACTGTAACGTCTGCAGCAGGTAAACAGGCTGTAACGCCTGCAGCAGGTAAACAGACTGTAACGTCTGCAGTTAAACAGACTGTAATGTCTGGAGCAGGAAAACAGGCTGTAACGTCTGCAGCAGGTAAACAGATTGTAACGTCTGCAGCGGGTAAACAGACTGCAACGTCTGCAGCGGGTAAACAGACTGTAACGTCTGCAGCAGGTAAACAGACTGTAACGTCTGCAGCAGGTAAACAGACTGTAACTGTTCAGCAGGTAAACAGACTGTAACGTCTGCAGGTAAACAGACTGTAACGTCTACAGGTAAACAGACTGTAACGTCTGCAGCAGGTAGACAGACTGTAACTGTTCAGCGGGTAAACAGACTGTAACGTCTGCAGGTAAACAGACTGTAACGTCTGCAGTGGGTAAACAGGCTGTAACGTCTGCAGTGGGTAAACAGGCTGTAACGTCTGCAGCAGGTAAACAGACTGTAACGTCTGCAGGTAAACAGACTGTAACGTCTGCAGTGGGTAAACAGGCTGTAACGTCTGCAGCAGGTAAACAGACTGGAACGTCTGCAGCAGGTAAACAGACTGTAACGTCTGCAGCAGGTAAACAGACTGTAACTGTTCAGCAGGTAAACAGATTGTAACGTCTGCAGCGGGTAAACAGACTGTAACGTCTGCAGCGGGTAAACAGACTGTAACGTCTGCAGCAGGTAAACAGACTGTAACGTCTGCAGCAGGTAAACAGACTGTAACGTCTGCAGCGGGTAAACAGACAGTAACGTCTGCAGCGTGTAAACGGACTGTAACGTCTGCAGGTAAACAGACTGTATCGTCTGCAGCAGGTAAACAGACTGTAACGTCTGCAGGTAAACAGACTGTAACATCTGAAGCAGGTAAACAGACTGTAACGTCTGCAGCAGGTAAACAGACTGTAACTGTTCAGCAGGTAAACAGACTGTAACGTCTGCAGGTAAACAGACTGAAACGTCTACAGGTAAACAGACTGTAATGTCTGCAGCAGGTAAACAGACTGTAACTGTTCAGCGGGTAAACAGACTGTATCGTCTGCAGGTAAACAGACTGTAACGTCTGCAGCAGGTAAACAGACTGTAACGTCTGCAGCGGGTAAACAGACAGTAACGTCTGCAGCAGGTAAACAGACTGTAACGTCTGCAGGTAAACAGACTGTAGCGTCTGCAGCAGGTAAACAGACTGTAACGTCTGCAGCGGGTAAACAGACAGTAACGTCTGCAGCGGGTAAACAGACTGTAACGTCTGCAGCGGGTAAACAGACTGTAATGTCTGCAGGTAAACAGACTGTAACGTCTGCAGCAGGTAAACAGGCTGTAACGTCTGCAGCAGATAAACAGACTGTAACGTCTGCAGGTAAACAGACTGTAACGTCTGCAGGTAAACAGACTGTAACGTCTGCAGCAGGGAAACAGACTGTAACGTCTGCAGCAGGTAAACAGGCTGTAACGCCTGCAGCAGGTAAACAGACTGTAACGTCTGCAGTTAAACAGACTGTAATGTCTGGAGCAGGAAAACAGGCTGTAACGTCTGCAGCAGGTAAACAGACTGGAACGTCTGCAGCAGGTAAACAGACTGTAACGTCTGCAGCAGGTAAACAGACTGTAACTGTTCAGCAGGTAAACAGATTGTAACGTCTGCAGCGGGTAAACAGACTGCAACGTCTGCAGCGGGTAAACAGACTGTAACGTCTGCAGCAGGTAAACAGACTGTAACGTCTGCAGCAGGTAAACAGACTGTAACTGTTCAGCAGGTAAACAGACTGTAACGTCTGCAGGTAAACAGACTGTAACGTCTGCAGCGGGTAAACAGACTGTAACGTCTGCAGCAGGTAGACAGACTGTAACTGTTCAGCGGGTAAACAGACTGTAACGTCTGCAGGTAAACAGACTGTAACGTCTGCAGTGGGTAAACAGGCTGTAACGTCTGCAGCAGGTAAACAGACTGTAACGTCTGCAGGTAAACAGACTGTAACGTCTGCAGAAGGTAAACAGACTGTAATGTCTGCAGGTAAACAGACTGTAACGTCTGCAGCAGTTAAACAGACTGTAACGTCTGCAGGGAAACAGACTGTAATGTCTGCAGCGGATAATCAGAGTAACGTCTGCAGCGGGTAAACAAACTGTAACGTCTGCAGGTAAACAGACTGTAACGTCTGCAGCAGGTAAACAGACTGTAACGTCTGCAGCAGGTAAACAGACTGTAACTGTTCAGCAGGTAAACAGACTGTAACGTCTGCAGGTAAACAGACTGTAACGTCTACAGGTAAACAGACTGTAACGTCTGCAGCAGGTAAACAGACTGTAACTGTTCAGCGGGTAAACAGACAGTAACGTCTGCAGCGGGTAAACAGACTGTAACGTCTGCAGCGGGTAAACAGACTGTAATGTCTGCAGGTAAACAGACTGTAACGTCTGCAGCAGGTAAACAGGCTGTAACGTCAGCAGCAGATAAACAGACTGTAACGTCTGCAGGTAAACAGACTGTAACGTCTGCAGGTAAACAGACAGTAACGTCTGCAGCAGGGAAACAGACTGTAACGTCTGCAGCAGGTAAACAGGCTCTAACGCCTGCAGCAGGTAAACAGACTGTAACGTCTGCAGTTAAACAGACTGTAATGTCTGCAGCAGGAAAACAGGCTGTAACGTCTGCAGCAGGTAAACAGACTGGAACGTCTGCAGCAGGTAAACAGACTGTAACTGTTCAGCAGGTAAACAGATTGTAACGTCTGCAGCAGGTAAACAGACTGTAACTGTTCAGCGGGTAAACAGACTGTAACGTCTGCAGCAGGTAAACAGACTGTAACGTCTGCAGGTAAACAGACTGTAACGTCTGCAGCAGGTAAACAGACTGTAACGTCTGCAGCAGGTAAACAGACTGTAACGTCTGCAGCGGGTAAACAGACAGTAACGTCTGCAGCAGGTAAACAGACTGTAACGTCTGCAGGTAAACAGACTGTAGCGTCTGCAGCAGGTAAACAGACTGTAACGTCTGCAGCGGGTAAACAGACAGTAACGTCTGCAGCGGGTAAACAGACTGTAACGTCTGCAGCGGGTAAACAGACTGTAATGTCTGCAGGTAAACAGACTGTAACGTCTGCAGCAGGTAAACAGGCTGTAACGTCAGCAGCAGATAAACAGACTGTAACGTCTGCAGGTAAACAGACTGTAACGTCTGCAGGTAAACAGACTGTAACGTCTGCAGCAGGGAAACAGACTGTAACGTCTGCAGCAGGTAAACAGGCTCTAACGCCTGCAGCAGGTAAACAGACTGTAACGTCTGCAGTTAAACAGACTGTAATGTCTGCAGCAGGAAAACAGGCTGTAACGTCTGCAGCAGGTAAACAGACTGGAACGTCTGCAGCAGGTAAACAGACTGTAACGTCTTCAGCAGGTAAACAGACTGTAACTGTTCAGCAGGTAAACAGATTGTAACGTCTGCAGCAGGTAAACAGACTGTAACTGTTCAGCAGGTAAAGAGATTGTAACGTCTGCAGCGGGTAAACAGATTGTAACGTCTGCAGCGGGTAAACAGACTGTAACGTCTGCAGCGGGTAAACAGACTGTAACGTCTGCAGGTAAACAGACTGTAACGTCTGCAGCAGGGAAACAGACTGTAACGTCTGCAGCAGGTAAACAGGCTGTAACGCCTGCAGCAGGTAAACAGACTCTAACTTCTGCAGTTAAACAGACTGTAATGTCTGCAGCAGGAAAACAGGCTGTAACGTCTGCAGCAGGTAAACAGACTGGAACGTCTGCAGCAGGTAAACAGACTGTAACTGTTCAGCAGGTAAACAGATTGTAACGTCTGCAGTGGGTAAACAGACTGTAACGTCTGCAGCGGGTAAACAGACTGTAACGTCTGCAGCAGGTAAACAGACTGTAACGTCTGCAGCAGGTAAACAGACTGTAACGCCTGCAGGTAAACAGACTGTAACGTCTGCAGCAGGTAAACAGACTGTAACTGTTCAGCAGGTAAACAGACTGTAACGTCTGCAGGTAAACAGACTGTAACGTCTACAGGTAAACAGACTGTAACGTCTGCAGCAGGTAAACAGACTGTAACGTCTGCAGCAGGTAAACAGACTGTAACGTCTGCAGGTAAACAGACTGTAACGTCTGCAGCAGGTAAACAGACTGTAACGTCTGCAGCAGGTAAACAGACTGTAACGTCTGCAGGTAATCAGACTGTAACGTATGCAGTGGGTAAACAGGCTGTAACGTCTGCAGCAGGTAAACAGACTGTAACGTCTGCAGGTAAAGAGACTGTAACGTCTGCAGGTAAACAGACTGTAACGTCTGCAGAAGGTAAACAGGCTGTAACGCCTGCAGCAGGTTAACAGACTGTAACGTCTGCAGTTAAACAGACGGTAATGTCTGCAGGTAAACAGACTGTAACGTCTGCAGGGAAACAGACTGTAATGTCTGCAGCGGGTAATCAGAGTAACGTCTGCAGCGGGTAAACAAACTGTAACGTCTGCAGGTAAACAGACTGTAACGTCTGCAGCAGGTAAACAGACTGTAACGTCTGCAGCAGGTAAACAGGCTGTAACGTCTGCAGCAGGTAAACAGACTGTAACGCCTGCAGGTAAAGAGACTGTAACGTCTGCAGGTAAACAGACTGTAACGTCTGCAGAAGGTAAACAGGCTGTAACGCCTGCAGCAGGTTAACAGACTGTAACGTCTGCAGTTAAACAGACGGTAATGTCTGCAGGTAAACAGAATGTAACGTCTGCAGCAGTTAAACAGACTGTAACGTCTGCAGGGAAACAGACTGTAATGTCTGCAGCGGGTAATCAGAGTAACGTCTGCAGCGGGTAAACAAACTGTAACGTCTGCAGGTAAACAGACTGTAACGTCTGCAGCGGGTAAACAGACTGTAACGTCTGCAGCAGGTAAACAGACTGTAACGTCTGCAGCAGGTAAACAGACTGTAACGCCTGCAGGTAAACAGACTGTAACGTCTGCAGCAGGTAAACAGACTGTAACTGTTCAGCAGGTAAACAGACTGTAACGTCTGCAGGTAAACAGACTGTAACGTCTACAGGTAAACAGACTGTAACGTCTGCAGCAGGTAAACAGACTGTAACGTCTGCAGCAGGTAAACAGACTGTAACGTCTGCAGGTAAACAGACTGTAACGTCTGCAGCAGGTAAACAGACTGTAACGTCTGCAGCAGGTAAACAGACTGTAACGTCTGCAGGTAATCAGACTGTAACGTATGCAGTGGGTAAACAGGCTGTAACGTCTGCAGCAGGTAAACAGACTGTAACGTCTGCAGGTAAAGAGACTGTAACGTCTGCAGGTAAACAGACTGTAACGTCTGCAGAAGGTAAACAGGCTGTAACGCCTGCAGCAGGTTAACAGACTGTAACGTCTGCAGTTAAACAGACGGTAATGTCTGCAGGTAAACAGAATGTAACGTCTGCAGCAGTTAAACAGACTGTAACGTCTGCAGGGAAACAGACTGTAATGTCTGCAGCGGGTAATCAGAGTAACGTCTGCAGCGGGTAAACAAACTGTAACGTCTGCAGGTAAACAGACTGTAACGTCTGCAGCAGGTAAACAGACTGTAACGTCTGCAGCAGGTAAACAGGCTGTAACGTCTGCAGCAGGTAAACAGACTGTAACGTCTGCAGTTAAACAGACTGTAACGTCTGCAGGTAAACAGATTGTAAAGTCTGCAGGTATACAGACTGTAACGTCTGCAGCAGGTAAACAGACTGTAACGTCTGCAGCAGGTAAACAGACTGTAACGTCTGCAGGTAAACAGACTGTAACTGTTCAGCAGGTAAACAGACTGTAACGTCTGCAGTTAAACAGACTGTAACGTCTGCAGGTAAACAGACTGTAAAGTCTGCAGGTAAACAGACTGTAACGTCTGCAGCAGGTAAACAGACTGTAACGTCTGCAGCAGGTAAACAGACTGTAACGTCTGCAGGTAAACAGACTGTAACGTCTGCAGCAGGTAAACAGACTGTAACGTCTGCAGCAGGTAAACAGACTGTAACGTCTGCAGGTAAACAGACTGTAACGTCTGCAGCAGGGAAACAGACTGTAACGTCTGCAGCAGGTAAACAGGCTGTAACGCCTGCAGCAGGTAAACAGACTGTAACGTCTGCAGTTAAACAGACTGTAATGTCTGCAACAGGAAAACAGGCTGTAACGTCTGCAGCAGGCAAACAGACTGGAACGTCTGCAGCAGGTAAACAGACTGTAACGTCTGCAGCAGGTAAACAGACTGTAACTGTTCAGCAGGTATACAGATTGTAACGTCTGCAGCAGGTAAACAGACTGTAACGTCTGCAGCGGGTAAACAGACTGTAACGTCTGCAGCAGGTAAACAGACTGTAACGTCTGCAGCAGGTAAACAGACTGTAACGCCTGCAGGTAAACAGACTGTAACGTCTGCAGCAGGTAAACAGACTGTAACTGTTCAGCAGGTAAACAGACTGTAACGTCTGCAGGTAAACAGACTGTAACGTCTACAGATAAACAGACTGTAACGTCGGCAGCAGGTAAACAGACTGTAACTGTTCAGCGGGTAAACAGACTGTAACGTCTGCAGCAGGTAAACAGACTGTAACGTCTGCAGGTAAACAGACTGTAACGTCTGCAGCAGGTAAACAGACTGTAACGTCTGCAGGTAAACAGACTGTAACGTCTGCAGCAGGGAAACAGACTGTAACGTCTGCAGGTAAACAGACTGTAACGTCTGCAGGTAAACAGACTGTAACGTCTGCAGCAGGGAAACAGACTGTAACGTCTGCAGCAGGTAAACAGGCTGTAACCTCTGCAGCAGGTAAACAGACTGGAACGTCTGCAGCAGGTAAACAGACTGTAACGTCTGCAGCAGGTAAACAGACTGTAACTGTTCAGCAGGTAAACAGATTGTAACGTCTGCAGCAGGTAAACAGACTGTAACTGTTCAGCAGGTAAAGAGATTGTAACGTCTGCAGCGGGTAAACAGATTGTAACGTCTGCAGCGGGTAAACAGACTGTAACGTCTGCAGCAGGTAAACAGACGATAACGTCTGCAGCGGGTAAGCAGACAGTAACGTCTGCAGCAGGTAAACAGACTGTAACTGTTCAGCAGGTAAAGAGATTGTAACGTCTGCAGCGGGTAAACAGATTGTAACGTCTACAGCGGGTAAACAGACTGTAACGTCTGCAGCGGGTAAACAGACTGTAACGTCTGCAGGTAAACAGACTGTAACGTCTGCAGCAGGGAAACAGACTGTAACGTCTGCAGCAGGTAAACAGGCTGTAACGCCTGCAGCAGATTAACAGACTGTAACGTCTGCAGTTAAACAGACTGTAATGTCTGCAGCAGGAAAACAGGCTGTAACGTCTGCAGCAGGTAAACAGACTGGAACGTCTGCAGCAGGTAAACAGACTGTAACTGTTCAGCAGGTAAACAGACTGGAACGTCTGCAGCAGGTAAACAGACTGTAACTGTTCAGCAGGTAAACAGATTGTAACGTCTGCAGTGGGTAAACAGACTGTAACGTCTGCAGCGGGTAAACAGACTGTAACGTCTGCAGCAGGTAAACAGACTGTAACGTCTGCAGCAGGTAAACAGACTGTAACGCCTGCAGGTAAACAGACTGTAACGTCTGCAGCAGGTAAACAGACTGTAACTGTTCAGCAGGTAAACAGACTGTAACGTCTGCAGGTAAACAGACTGTAACGTCTACAGGTAAACAGACTGTAACGTCTGCAGCAGGTAAACAGACTGTAACGTCTGCAGCAGGTAAACAGACTGTAACGTCTGCAGGTAAACAGACTGTAACATCTGCAGCAGGTAAACAGACTGTAACGTCTGCAGCAGGTAAACAGACTGTAACGTCTGCAGGTAATCAGACTGTAACGTATGCAGTGGGTAAACAGACTGTAACGTCTGCAGGTAAACAGACTGTAACGTCTGCAGGTAAACAGACTGTAACGTCTGCAGAAGGTAAACAGGCTGTAACGCCTGCAGCAGGTTAACAGACTGTAACGTCTGCAGTTAAACAGACGGTAATGTCTGCAGGTAAACAGACTGTAACGTCTGCAGCAGTTAAACAGACTGTAACGTCTGCAGGGAAACAGACTGTAATGTCTGCAGCGGGTAATCAGAGTAACGTCTGCAGCGGGTAAACAAACTGTAACGTCTGCAGGTAAACAGACTGTAACGTCTGCAGCAGGTAAACAGACTGTAACGTCTGCAGCAGGTAAAAAGGCTGTAACGTCTGCAGCAGGTAAACAGACTGTAACGTCTGCAGTTAAACAGACTGTAACGTCTGCAGGTAAACAGACTGTAAAGTCTGCAGGTATACAGACTGTAACGTCTGCAGCAGGTAAACAGACTGTAACGTCTGCAGCAGGTAAACAGACTGTAACGT
This sequence comes from Labrus mixtus, assembly GCF_963584025.1. Taxonomy (NCBI): domain Eukaryota; kingdom Metazoa; phylum Chordata; class Actinopteri; order Labriformes; family Labridae; genus Labrus; species Labrus mixtus. The sequence goes on from NW_026870274.1 coordinate 637,638, forward strand.
CTGCAGCAGGTAAACAGACTGTAACGTCTGCAGGTAAACAGACTGTAACTGTTCAGCAGGTAAACAGACTGTAACGTCTGCAGTTAAACAGACTGTAACGTCTGCAGGTAAACAGACTGTAAAGTCTGCAGGTAAACAGACTGTAACGTCTGCAGCAGGTAAACAGACTGTAACGTCTGCAGCAGGTAAACAGACTGTAACGTCTGCAGGTAAACAGACTGTAACGTCTGCAGCGGGTAAACAGATTGTAACGTCTGCAGCGGGTAAACAGACTGTAACGTCTGCAGCGGGTAAACAGACTGTAACGTCTGCAGGTAAACAGACTGTAACGTCTGCAGCAGGGAAACAGACTGTAACGTCTGCAGCAGGTAAACAGGCTGTAACGCCTGCAGCAGGTAAACAGACTGTAACGTCTGCAGTTAAACAGACTGTAATGTCTGCAGCAGGAAAACAGGCTGTAACGTCTGCAGCAGGTAAACAGACTGGAACGTCTGCAGCAGGTAAACAGACTGTAACTGTTCAGCAGGTAAACAGATTGTAACGTCTGCAGTGGGTAAACAGACTGTAACGTCTGCAGCGGGTAAACAGACTGTAACGTCTGCAGCAGGTAAACAGACTGTAACGTCTGCAGCAGGTAAACAGACTGTAACGCCTGCAGGTAAACAGACTGTAACGTCTGCAGCAGGTAAACAGACTGTAACTGTTCAGCAGGTAAACAGACTGTAACGTCTGCAGGTAAACAGACTGTAACGTCTACAGGTAAACAGACTGTAACGTCTGCAGCAGGTAAACAGACTGTAACGTCTGCAGCAGGTAAACAGACTGTAACGTCTGCAGGTAAACAGACTGTAACGTCTGCAGCAGGTAAACAGACTGTAACGTCTGCAGCAGGTAAACAGACTGTAACGTCTGCAGGTAATCAGACTGTAACGTATGCAGTGGGTAAACAGACTGTAACGTCTGCAGGTAAACAGACTGTAACGTCTGCAGGTAAACAGACTGTAACGTCTGCAGCAGGTAAACAGACTGTAACGTCTGCAGCAGGTAAACAGACTGTAACGTCTGCAGCAGGTAAACAGACTGTAACGTCTGCAGGTAAACAGACTGTAACGTCTGCAGCAGGTAAACAGACTGTAACGTCTGCAGCAGGTAAACAGACTGTAACGTCTGCAGGTAATCAGACTGTAACGTATGCAGTGGGTAAACAGGCTGTAACGTCTGCAGCAGGTAAACAGACTGTAACGTCTGCAGGTAAAGAGACTGTAACGTCTGCAGGTAAACAGACTGTAACGTCTGCAGAAGGTAAACAGGCTGTAACGCCTGCAGCAGGTTAACAGACTGTAACGTCTGCAGTTAAACAGACGGTAATGTCTGCAGGTAAACAGACTGTAACGTCTGCAGGGAAACAGACTGTAATGTCTGCAGCGGGTAATCAGAGTAACGTCTGCAGCGGGTAAACAAACTGTAACGTCTGCAGGTAAACAGACTGTAACGTCTGCAGCAGGTAAACAGACTGTAACGTCTGCAGCAGGTAAACAGGCTGTAACGTCTGCAGCAGGTAAACAGACTGTAACGCCTGCAGGTAAAGAGACTGTAACGTCTGCAGGTAAACAGACTGTAACGTCTGCAGAAGGTAAACAGGCTGTAACGCCTGCAGCAGGTTAACAGACTGTAACGTCTGCAGTTAAACAGACGGTAATGTCTGCAGGTAAACAGAATGTAACGTCTGCAGCAGTTAAACAGACTGTAACGTCTGCAGGGAAACAGACTGTAATGTCTGCAGCGGGTAATCAGAGTAACGTCTGCAGCGGGTAAACAAACTGTAACGTCTGCAGGTAAACAGACTGTAACGTCTGCAGCGGGTAAACAGACTGTAACGTCTGCAGCAGGTAAACAGACTGTAACGTCTGCAGCAGGTAAACAGACTGTAACGCCTGCAGGTAAACAGACTGTAACGTCTGCAGCAGGTAAACAGACTGTAACTGTTCAGCAGGTAAACAGACTGTAACGTCTGCAGGTAAACAGACTGTAACGTCTACAGGTAAACAGACTGTAACGTCTGCAGCAGGTAAACAGACTGTAACGTCTGCAGCAGGTAAACAGACTGTAACGTCTGCAGGTAAACAGACTGTAACGTCTGCAGCAGGTAAACAGACTGTAACGTCTGCAGCAGGTAAACAGACTGTAACGTCTGCAGGTAATCAGACTGTAACGTATGCAGTGGGTAAACAGGCTGTAACGTCTGCAGCAGGTAAACAGACTGTAACGTCTGCAGGTAAAGAGACTGTAACGTCTGCAGGTAAACAGACTGTAACGTCTGCAGAAGGTAAACAGGCTGTAACGCCTGCAGCAGGTTAACAGACTGTAACGTCTGCAGTTAAACAGACGGTAATGTCTGCAGGTAAACAGAATGTAACGTCTGCAGCAGTTAAACAGACTGTAACGTCTGCAGGGAAACAGACTGTAATGTCTGCAGCGGGTAATCAGAGTAACGTCTGCAGCGGGTAAACAAACTGTAACGTCTGCAGGTAAACAGACTGTAACGTCTGCAGCAGGTAAACAGACTGTAACGTCTGCAGCAGGTAAACAGGCTGTAACGTCTGCAGCAGGTAAACAGACTGTAACGTCTGCAGTTAAACAGACTGTAACGTCTGCAGGTAAACAGATTGTAAAGTCTGCAGGTATACAGACTGTAACGTCTGCAGCAGGTAAACAGACTGTAACGTCTGCAGCAGGTAAACAGACTGTAACGTCTGCAGGTAAACAGACTGTAACTGTTCAGCAGGTAAACAGACTGTAACGTCTGCAGTTAAACAGACTGTAACGTCTGCAGGTAAACAGACTGTAAAGTCTGCAGGTAAACAGACTGTAACGTCTGCAGCAGGTAAACAGACTGTAACGTCTGCAGCAGGTAAACAGACTGTAACGTCTGCAGGTAAACAGACTGTAACGTCTGCAGCAGGTAAACAGACTGTAACGTCTGCAGCAGGTAAACAGACTGTAACGTCTGCAGGTAAACAGACTGTAACGTCTGCAGCAGGGAAACAGACTGTAACGTCTGCAGCAGGTAAACAGGCTGTAACGCCTGCAGCAGGTAAACAGACTGTAACGTCTGCAGTTAAACAGACTGTAATGTCTGCAACAGGAAAACAGGCTGTAACGTCTGCAGCAGGCAAACAGACTGGAACGTCTGCAGCAGGTAAACAGACTGTAACGTCTGCAGCAGGTAAACAGACTGTAACTGTTCAGCAGGTATACAGATTGTAACGTCTGCAGCAGGTAAACAGACTGTAACGTCTGCAGCGGGTAAACAGACTGTAACGTCTGCAGCAGGTAAACAGACTGTAACGTCTGCAGCAGGTAAACAGACTGTAACGCCTGCAGGTAAACAGACTGTAACGTCTGCAGCAGGTAAACAGACTGTAACTGTTCAGCAGGTAAACAGACTGTAACGTCTGCAGGTAAACAGACTGTAACGTCTACAGATAAACAGACTGTAACGTCGGCAGCAGGTAAACAGACTGTAACTGTTCAGCGGGTAAACAGACTGTAACGTCTGCAGCAGGTAAACAGACTGTAACGTCTGCAGGTAAACAGACTGTAACGTCTGCAGCAGGTAAACAGACTGTAACGTCTGCAGGTAAACAGACTGTAACGTCTGCAGCAGGGAAACAGACTGTAACGTCTGCAGGTAAACAGACTGTAACGTCTGCAGGTAAACAGACTGTAACGTCTGCAGCAGGGAAACAGACTGTAACGTCTGCAGCAGGTAAACAGGCTGTAACCTCTGCAGCAGGTAAACAGACTGGAACGTCTGCAGCAGGTAAACAGACTGTAACGTCTGCAGCAGGTAAACAGACTGTAACTGTTCAGCAGGTAAACAGATTGTAACGTCTGCAGCAGGTAAACAGACTGTAACTGTTCAGCAGGTAAAGAGATTGTAACGTCTGCAGCGGGTAAACAGATTGTAACGTCTGCAGCGGGTAAACAGACTGTAACGTCTGCAGCAGGTAAACAGACGATAACGTCTGCAGCGGGTAAGCAGACAGTAACGTCTGCAGCAGGTAAACAGACTGTAACTGTTCAGCAGGTAAAGAGATTGTAACGTCTGCAGCGGGTAAACAGATTGTAACGTCTACAGCGGGTAAACAGACTGTAACGTCTGCAGCGGGTAAACAGACTGTAACGTCTGCAGGTAAACAGACTGTAACGTCTGCAGCAGGGAAACAGACTGTAACGTCTGCAGCAGGTAAACAGGCTGTAACGCCTGCAGCAGATAAACAGACTGTAACGTCTGCAGTTAAACAGACTGTAATGTCTGCAGCAGGAAAACAGGCTGTAACGTCTGCAGCAGGTAAACAGACTGGAACGTCTGCAGCAGGTAAACAGACTGTAACTGTTCAGCAGGTAAACAGACTGGAACGTCTGCAGCAGGTAAACAGACTGTAACTGTTCAGCAGGTAAACAGATTGTAACGTCTGCAGTGGGTAAACAGACTGTAACGTCTGCAGCGGGTAAACAGACTGTAACGTCTGCAGCAGGTAAACAGACTGTAACGTCTGCAGCAGGTAAACAGACTGTAACGCCTGCAGGTAAACAGACTGTAACGTCTGCAGCAGGTAAACAGACTGTAACTGTTCAGCAGGTAAACAGACTGTAACGTCTGCAGGTAAACAGACTGTAACGTCTACAGGTAAACAGACTGTAACGTCTGCAGCAGGTAAACAGACTGTAACGTCTGCAGCAGGTAAACAGACTGTAACGTCTGCAGGTAAACAGACTGTAACATCTGCAGCAGGTAAACAGACTGTAACGTCTGCAGCAGGTAAACAGACTGTAACGTCTGCAGGTAATCAGACTGTAACGTATGCAGTGGGTAAACAGACTGTAACGTCTGCAGGTAAACAGACTGTAACGTCTGCAGAAGGTAAACAGGCTGTAACGTCTGCAGAAGGTAAACAGGCTGTAACGCCTGCAGCAGGTTAACAGACTGTAACGTCTGCAGTTAAACAGACGGTAATGTCTGCAGGTAAACAGACTGTAACGTCTGCAGCAGTTAAACAGACTGTAACGTCTGCAGGGAAACAGACTGTAATGTCTGCAGCGGGTAATCAGAGTAACGTCTGCAGCGGGTAAACAAACTGTAACGTCTGCAGGTAAACAGACTGTAACGTCTGCAGCAGGTAAACAGACTGTAACGTCTGCAGCAGGTAAACAGGCTGTAACGTCTGCAGCAGGTAAACAGACTGTAACGTCTGCAGTTAAACAGACTGTAACGTCTGCAGGTAAACAGACTGTAAAGTCTGCAGGTATACAGACTGTAACGTCTGCAGCAGGTAAACAGACTGTAACGTCTGCAGCAGGTAAACAGACTGTAACGTCTGCAGCAGGTAAACAGACTGTAACGTCTGCAGGTAAACAGACTGTAACTGTTCAGCAGGTAAACAGACTGTAACGTCTGCAGTTAAACAGACTGTAACGTCTGCAGGTAAACAGACTGTAAAGTCTGCAGGTAAACAGACTGTAACGTCTGCAGCAGGTAAACAGACTGTAACGTCTGCAGCAGGTAAACAGACTGTAACGTCTGCAGGTAAACAGACTGTAACGTCTGCAGCGGGTAAACAGATTGTAACGTCTGCAGCGGGTAAACAGACTGTAACGTCTGCAGCGGGTAAACAGACTGTAACGTCTGCAGGTAAACAGACTGTAACGTCTGCAGCAGGGAAACAGACTGTAACGTCTGCAGCAGGTAAACAGGCTGTAACGCCTGCAGCAGGTAAACAGACTGTAACGTCTGCAGTTAAACAGACTGTAATGTCTGCAGCAGGAAAACAGGCTGTAACGTCTGCAGCAGGTAAACAGACTGGAACGTCTGCAGCAGGTAAACAGACTGTAACTGTTCAGCAGGTAAACAGATTGTAACGTCTGCAGTGGGTAAACAGACTGTAACGTCTGCAGCGGGTAAACAGACTGTAACGTCTGCAGCAGGTAAACAGACTGTAACGTCTGCAGCAGGTAAACAGACTGTAACGCCTGCAGGTAAACAGACTGTAACGTCTGCAGCAGGTAAACAGACTGTAACTGTTCAGCAGGTAAACAGACTGTAACGTCTGCAGGTAAACAGACTGTAACGTCTACAGGTAAACAGACTGTAACGTCTGCAGCAGGTAAACAGACTGTAACGTCTGCAGCAGGTAAACAGACTGTAACGTCTGCAGCAGGTAAACAGACTGTAACGTCTGCAGCAGGTAAACAGACTGTAACGTCTGCAGGTAATCAGACTGTAACGTATGCAGTGGGTAAACAGACTGTAACGTCTGCAGGTAAACAGACTGTAACGTCTGCAGGTAAACAGACTGTAACGTCTGCAGAAGGTAAACAGGCTGTAACGCCTGCAGCAGGTTAACAGACTGTAACGTCTGCAGTTAAACAGACGGTAATGTCTGCAGGTAAACAGACTGTAACGTCTGCAGCAGTTAAACAGACTGTAACGTCTGCAGGGAAACAGACTGTAATGTCTGCAGCGGGTAATCAGAGTAACGTCTGCAGCGGGTAAACAAACTGTAACGTCTGCAGGTAAACAGACTGTAACGTCTGCAGCAGGTAAACAGACTGTAACGTCTGCAGCAGGTAAACAGGCTGTAACGTCTGCAGCAGGTAAACAGACTGTAACGTCTGCAGTTAAACAGACTGTAACGTCTGCAGGTAAACAGACTGTAAAGTCTGCAGGTATACAGACTGTAACGTCTGCAGCAGGTAAACAGACTGTAACGTCTGCAGCAGGTAAACAGACTGTAACGTCTGCAGGTAAACAGACTGTAACTGTTCAGCAGGTAAACAGACTGTAACGTCTGCAGTTAAACAGACTGTAACGTCTGCAGGTAAACAGACTGTAAAGTCTGCAGGTAAACAGACTGTAACGTCTGCAGCAGGTAAACAGACTGTAACGTCTGCAGCAGGTAAACAGACTGTAACGTCTGCAGGTAAACAGACTGTAACGTCTGCAGCAGGTAAACAGACTGTAACGTCTGCAGGTAAACAGACTGTAACTGTTCAGCAGGTAAACAGATTGTAACGTCTGCAGCAGGTAAACAGACTGTAACTGTTCAGCAGGTAAAGAGATTGTAACGTCTGCAGCGGGTAAACAGATTGTAACGTCTGCAGCGGGTAAACAGACTGTAACGTCTGCAGCAGGTAAACAGACGATAACGTCTGCAGCGGGTAAACAGACAGTAACGTCTACAGCAGGTAAACAGACTGTAACTGTTCAGCAGGTAAAGAGATTGTAACGTCTGCAGCGGGTAAACAGATTGTAACGTCTGCAGCGGGTAAACAGACTGTAACGTCTGCAGCGGGTAAACAGACTGTAACGTCTGCAGGTAAACAGACTGTAACGTCTGCAGCAGGGAAACAGACTGTAACGTCTGCAGCAGGTAAACAGGCTGTAACGCCTGCAGCAGGTAAACAGACTGTAACGTCTGCAGTTAAACAGACTGTAATGTCTGCAGCAGGAAAACAGGCTGTAACGTCTGCAGCAGGTAAACAGACTGGAACGTCTGCAGCAGGTAAACAGACTGTAACTGTTCAGCAGGTAAACAGATTGTAACGTCTGCAGCGGGTAAACAGACTATAACGTCTGCAGCAGGTAAACAGACTGTAACGTCTACAGGTAAACAGACTGTAACGTCTGCAGCAGGTAAACAGACTGTAACTGTTCAGCGGGTAAACAGACAGTAACGTCTGCAGCGGGTAAACAGACTGTAACGTCTGCAGCGGGTAAACAGACTGTAATGTCTGCAGGTAAACAGACTGTAACGTCTGCAGCAGGTAAACAGGCTGTAACGTCAGCAGCAGATAAACAGACTGTAACGTCTGCAGGTAAACAGACTGTAACGTCTGCAGGTAAACAGACTGTAACGTCTGCAGCAGGGAAACAGACTGTAACGTCTGCAGCAGGTAAACAGGCTCTAACGCCTGCAGCAGGTAAACAGACTGTAACGTCTGCAGTTAAACAGACTGTAATGTCTGCAGCAGGAAAACAGGCTGTAACGTCTGCAGCAGGTAAACAGACTGGAACGTCTGCAGCAGGTAAACAGACTGTAACTGTTCAGCAGGTAAACAGATTGTAACGTCTGCAGCAGGTAAACAGACTGTAACTGTTCAGCGGGTAAACAGACTGTAACGTCTGCAGCAGGTAAACAGACTGTAACGTCTGCAGGTAAACAGACTGTAACGTCTGCAGCAGGTAAACAGACTGTAACGTCTGCAGCAGGTAAACAGACTGTAACGTCTGCAGCGGGTAAACAGACAGTAACGTCTGCAGCAGGTAAACAGACTGTAACGTCTGCAGGTAAACAGACTGTAGCGTCTGCAGCAGGTAAACAGACTGTAACGTCTGCAGCGGGTAAACAGACAGTAACGTCTGCAGCGGGTAAACAGACTGTAACGTCTGCAGCGGGTAAACAGACTGTAATGTCTGCAGGTAAACAGACTGTAACGTCTGCAGCAGGTAAACAGGCTGTAACGTCAGCAGCAGATAAACAGACTGTAACGTCTGCAGGTAAACAGACTGTAACGTCTGCAGGTAAACAGACTGTAACGTCTGCAGGTAAACAGACTGTAACGTCTGCAGCAGGGAAACAGACTGTAACGTCTGCAGCAGGTAAACAGGCTCTAACGCCTGCAGCAGGTAAACAGACTGTAACGTCTGCAGTTAAACAGACTGTAATGTCTGCAGCAGGAAAACAGGCTGTAACGTCTGCAGCAGGTAAACAGACTGGAACGTCTGCAGCAGGTAAACAGACTGTAACGTCTTCAGCAGGTAAACAGACTGTAACTGTTCAGCAGGTAAACAGATTGTAACGTCTGCAGCAGGTAAACAGACTGTAACTGTTCAGCAGGTAAAGAGATTGTAACGTCTGCAGCGGGTAAACAGATTGTAACGTCTGCAGCGGGTAAACAGACTGTAACGTCTGCAGCGGGTAAACAGACTGTAACGTCTGCAGGTAAACAGACTGTAACGTCTGCAGCAGGGAAACAGACTGTAACGTCTGCAGCAGGTAAACAGGCTGTAACGCCTGCAGCAGGTAAACAGACTCTAACTTCTGCAGTTAAACAGACTGTAATGTCTGCAGCAGGAAAACAGGCTGTAACGTCTGCAGCAGGTAAACAGACTGGAACGTCTGCAGCAGGTAAACAGACTGTAACTGTTCAGCAGGTAAACAGATTGTAACGTCTGCAGTGGGTAAACAGACTGTAACGTCTGCAGCGGGTAAACAGACTGTAACGTCTGCAGCAGGTAAACAGACTGTAACGTCTGCAGCAGGTAAACAGACTGTAACGCCTGCAGGTAAACAGACTGTAACGTCTGCAGCAGGTAAACAGACTGTAACTGTTCAGCAGGTAAACAGACTGTAACGTCTGCAGGTAAACAGACTGTAACGTCTACAGGTAAACAGACTGTAACGTCTGCAGCAGGTAAACAGACTGTAACGTCTGCAGCAGGTAAACAGACTGTAACGTCTGCAGGTAAACAGACTGTAACGTCTGCAGCAGGTAAACAGACTGTAACGTCTGCAGCAGGTAAACAGACTGTAACGTCTGCAGGTAATCAGACTGTAACGTATGCAGTGGGTAAACAGGCTGTAACGTCTGCAGCAGGTAAACAGACTGTAACGTCTGCAGGTAAAGAGACTGTAACGTCTGCAGGTAAACAGACTGTAACGTCTGCAGAAGGTAAACAGGCTGTAACGCCTGCAGCAGGTTAACAGACTGTAACGTCTGCAGTTAAACAGACGGTAATGTCTGCAGGTAAACAGAATGTAACGTCTGCAGCAGTTAAACAGACTGTAACGTCTGCAGGGAAACAGACTGTAATGTCTGCAGCGGGTAATCAGAGTAACGTCTGCAGCGGGTAAACAAACTGTAACGTCTGCAGGTAAACAGACTGTAACGTCTGCAGCAGGTAAACAGACTGTAACGTCTGCAGCAGGTAAACAGGCTGTAACGTCTGCAGCAGGTAAACAGACTGTAACGCCTGCAGGTAAAGAGACTGTAACGTCTGCAGGTAAACAGACTGTAACGTCTGCAGAAGGTAAACAGGCTGTAACGCCTGCAGCAGGTTAACAGACTGTAACGTCTGCAGTTAAACAGACGGTAATGTCTGCAGGTAAACAGAATGTAACGTCTGCAGCAGTTAAACAGACTGTAACGTCTGCAGGGAAACAGACTGTAATGTCTGCAGCGGGTAATCAGAGTAACGTCTGCAGCGGGTAAACAAACTGTAACGTCTGCAGGTAAACAGACTGTAACGTCTGCAGCGGGTAAACAGACTGTAACGTCTGCAGCAGGTAAACAGACTGTAACGTCTGCAGCAGGTAAACAGACTGTAACGCCTGCAGGTAAACAGACTGTAACGTCTGCAGCAGGTAAACAGACTGTAACTGTTCAGCAGGTAAACAGACTGTAACGTCTGCAGGTAAACAGACTGTAACGTCTACAGGTAAACAGACTGTAACGTCTGCAGCAGGTAAACAGACTGTAACGTCTGCAGCAGGTAAACAGACTGTAACGTCTGCAGGTAAACAGACTGTAACGTCTGCAGCAGGTAAACAGACTGTAACGTCTGCAGCAGGTAAACAGACTGTAACGTCTGCAGGTAATCAGACTGTAACGTATGCAGTGGGTAAACAGGCTGTAACGTCTGCAGCAGGTAAACAGACTGTAACGTCTGCAGGTAAAGAGACTGTAACGTCTGCAGGTAAACAGACTGTAACGTCTGCAGAAGGTAAACAGGCTGTAACGCCTGCAGCAGGTTAACAGACTGTAAAGTCTGCAGTTAAACAGACGGTAATGTCTGCAGGTAAACAGAATGTAACGTCTGCAGCAGTTAAACAGACTGTAACGTCTGCAGGGAAACAGACTGTAATGTCTGCAGCGGGTAATCAGAGTAACGTCTGCAGCGGGTAAACAAACTGTAACGTCTGCAGGTAAACAGACTGTAACGTCTGCAGCAGGTAAACAGACTGTAACGTCTGCAGCAGGTAAACAGGCTGTAACGTCTGCAGCAGGTAAACAGACTGTAACGTCTGCAGTTAAACAGACTGTAACGTCTGCAGGTAAACAGATTGTAAAGTCTGCAGGTATACAGACTGTAACGTCTGCAGCAGGTAAACAGACTGTAACGTCTGCAGCAGGTAAACAGACTGTAACGTCTGCAGGTAAACAGACTGTAACTGTTCAGCAGGTAAACAGACTGTAACGTCTGCAGTTAAACAGACTGTAACGTCTGCAGGTAAACAGACTGTAAAGTCTGCAGGTAAACAGACTGTAACGTCTGCAGCAGGTAAACAGACTGTAACGTCTGCAGCAGGTAAACAGACTGTAACGTCTGCAGGTAAACAGACTGTAACGTCTGCAGCAGGTAAACAGACTGTAACGTCTGCAGCAGGTAAACAGACTGTAACGTCTGCAGGTAAACAGACTGTAACGTCTGCAGCAGGGAAACAGACTGTAACGTCTGCAGCAGGTAAACAGGCTGTAACGCCTGCAGCAGGTAAACAGACTGTAACGTCTGCAGTTAAACAGACTGTAATGTCTGCAACAGGAAAACAGGCTGTAACGTCTGCAGCAGGCAAACAGACTGGAACGTCTGCAGCAGGTAAACAGACTGTAACGTCTGCAGCAGGTAAACAGACTGTAACTGTTCAGCAGGTATACAGATTGTAACGTCTGCAGCAGGTAAACAGACTGTAACGTCTGCAGCGGGTAAACAGACTGTAACGTCTGCAGCAGGTAAACAGACTGTAACGTCTGCAGCAGGTAAACAGACTGTAACGCCTGCAGGTAAACAGACTGTAACGTCTGCAGCAGGTAAACAGACTGTAACTGTTCAGCAGGTAAACAGACTGTAACGTCTGCAGGTAAACAGACTGTAACGTCTACAGATAAACAGACTGTAACGTCGGCAGCAGGTAAACAGACTGTAACTGTTCAGCGGGTAAACAGACTGTAACGTCTGCAGCAGGTAAACAGACTGTAACGTCTGCAGGTAAACAGACTGTAACGTCTGCAGCAGGTAAACAGACTGTAACGTCTGCAGGTAAACAGACTGTAACGTCTGCAGCAGGGAAACAGACTGTAACGTCTGCAGGTAAACAGACTGTAACGTCTGCAGGTAAACAGACTGTAACGTCTGCAGCAGGGAAACAGACTGTAACGTCTGCAGCAGGTAAACAGGCTGTAACCTCTGCAGCAGGTAAACAGACTGGAACGTCTGCAGCAGGTAAACAGACTGTAACGTCTGCAGCAGGTAAACAGACTGTAACTGTTCAGCAGGTAAACAGATTGTAACGTCTGCAGCAGGTAAACAGACTGTAACTGTTCAGCAGGTAAAGAGATTGTAACGTCTGCAGCGGGTAAACAGATTGTAACGTCTGCAGCGGGTAAACAGACTGTAACGTCTGCAGCAGGTAAACAGACGATAACGTCTGCAGCGGGTAAACAGACAGTAACGTCTGCAGCAGGTAAACAGACTGTAACTGTTCAGCAGGTAAAGAGATTGTAACGTCTGCAGCGGGTAAACAGATTGTAACGTCTGCAGCGGGTAAACAGACTGTAACGTCTGCAGCGGGTAAACAGACTGTAACGTCTGCAGGTAAACAGACTGTAACGTCTGCAGCAGGGAAACAGACTGTAACGTCTGCAGCAGGTAAACAGGCTGTAACGCCTGCAGCAGATAAACAGACTGTAACGTCTGCAGTTAAACAGACTGTAATGTCTGCAGCAGGAAAACAGGCTGTAACGTCTGCAGCAGGTAAACAGACTGGAACGTCTGCAGCAGGTAAACAGACTGTAACTGTTCAGCAGGTAAACAGACTGGAACGTCTGCAGCAGGTAAACAGACTGTAACTGTTCAGCAGGTAAACAGATTGTAACGTCTGCAGTGGGTAAACAGACTGTAACGTCTGCAGCGGGTAAACAGACTGTAACGTCTGCAGCAGGTAAACAGACTGTAACGTCTGCAGCAGGTAAACAGACTGTAACGCCTGCAGGTAAACAGACTGTAACGTCTGCAGCAGGTAAACAGACTGTAACTGTTCAGCAGGTAAACAGACTGTAACGTCTGCAGGTAAACAGACTGTAACGTCTACAGGTAAACAGACTGTAACGTCTGCAGCAGGTAAACAGACTGTAACGTCTGCAGCAGGTAAACAGACTGTAACGTCTGCAGCAGGTAAACAGACTGTAACGTCTGCAGCAGGTAAACAGACTGTAACGTCTGCAGGTAATCAGACTGTAACGTATGCAGTGGGTAAACAGACTGTAACGTCTGCAGGTAAACAGACTGTAACGTCTGCAGGTAAACAGACTGTAACGTCTGCAGAAGGTAAACAGGCTGTAACGCCTGCAGCAGGTTAACAGACTGTAACGTCTGCAGTTAAACAGACGGTAATGTCTGCAGGTAAACAGACTGTAACGTCTGCAGCAGTTAAACAGACTGTAACGTCTGCAGGGAAACAGACTGTAATGTCTGCAGCGGGTAATCAGAGTAACGTCTGCAGCGGGTAAACAAACTGTAACGTCTGCAGGTAAACAGACTGTAACGTCTGCAGCAGGTAAACAGACTGTAACGTCTGCAGCAGGTAAACAGGCTGTAACGTCTGCAGCAGGTAAACAGACTGTAACGTCTGCAGTTAAACAGACTGTAACGTCTGCAGGTAAACAGACTGTAAAGTCTGCAGGTATACAGACTGTAACGTCTGCAGCAGGTAAACAGACTGTAACGTCTGCAGCAGGTAAACAGACTGTAACGTCTGCAGGTAAACAGACTGTAACTGTTCAGCAGGTAAACAGACTGTAACGTCTGCAGTTAAACAGACTGTAACGTCTGCAGGTAAACAGACTGTAAAGTCTGCAGGTATACAGACTGTAACGTCTGCAGCAGGTAAACAGACTGTAACGTCTGCAGCAGGGAAACAGACTGTAACGTCTGCAGCAGGTAAACAGGCTGTAACGCCTGCAGCAGGTAAACAGACTGTAACGTCTGCAGTTAAACAGACTGTAATGTCTGCAGCAGGAAAACAGGCTGTAACGTCTGCAGCAGGTAAACAGACTGGAACGTCTGCAGCAGGTAAACAGACTGTAACTGTTCAGCAGGTAAACAGATTGTAACGTCTGCAGTGGGTAAACAGACTGTAACGTCTGCAGCGGGTAAACAGACTGTAACGTCTGCAGCAGGTAAACAGACTGTAACGTCTGCAGCAGGTAAACAGACTGTAACGCCTGCAGGTAAACAGACTGTAACGTCTGCAGCAGGTAAACAGACTGTAACGTCTGCAGGTAAACAGACTGTAACGTCTACAGGTAAACAGACTGTAACGTCTGCAGCAGGTAAACAGACTGTAACGTCTGCAGCAGGTAAACAGACTGTAACGTCTGCAGGTAAACAGACTGTAACGTCTGCAGCAGGTAAACAGACTGTAACGTCTGCAGCAGGTAAACAGACTGTAACGTCTGCAGGTAATCAGACTGTAACGTATGCAGTGGGTAAACAGACTGTAACGTCTGCAGGTAAACAGACTGTAACGTCTGCAGGTAAACAGACTGTAACGTCTGCAGAAGGTAAACAGGCTGTAACGCCTGCAGCAGGTTAACAGACTGTAACGTCTGCAGTTAAACAGACGGTAATGTCTGCAGGTAAACAGACTGTAACGTCTGCAGCAGTTAAACAGACTGTAACGTCTGCAGGGAAACAGACTGTAATGTCTGCAGCGGGTAATCAGAGTAACGTCTGCAGCGGGTAAACAAACTGTAACGTCTGCAGGTAAACAGACTGTAACGTCTGCAGCAGGTAAACAGACTGTAACGTCTGCAGCAGGTAAACAGGCTGTAACGTCTGCAGCAGGTAAACAGACTGTAACGTCTGCAGTTAAACAGACTGTAACGTCTGCAGGTAAACAGACTGTAAAGTCTGCAGGTATACAGACTGTAACGTCTGCAGCAGGTAAACAGACTGTAACGTCTGCAGCAGGTAAACAGACTGTAACGTCTGCAGGTAAACAGACTGTAACTGTTCAGCAGGTAAACAGACTGTAACGTCTGCAGTTAAACAGACTGTAACGTCTGCAGGTAAACAGACTGTAAAGTCTGCAGGTAAACAGACTGTAACGTCTGCAGCAGGTAAACAGACTGTAACGTCTGCAGCAGGTAAACAGACTGTAACGTCTGCAGGTAAACAGACTGTAACGTCTGCAGCAGGTAAACAGACTGTAACGTCTGCAGGTAAACAGACTGTAACTGTTCAGCAGGTAAACAGATTGTAACGTCTGCAGCAGGTAAACAGACTGTAACTGTTCAGCAGGTAAAGAGATTGTAACGTCTGCAGCGGGTAAACAGATTGTAACGTCTGCAGCGGGTAAACAGACTGTAACGTCTGCAGCAGGTAAACAGACGATAACGTCTGCAGCGGGTAAACAGACAGTAACGTCTACAGCAGGTAAACAGACTGTAACTGTTCAGCAGTTAAAGAGATTGTAACGTCTGCAGCGGGTAAACAGATTGTAACGTCTGCAGCGGGTAAACAGACTGTAACGTCTGCAGCGGGTAAACAGACTGTGACGTCTGCAGGTAAACAGACTGTAACGTCTGCAGCAGGGAAACAGACTGTAACGTCTGCAGCAGGTAAACAGGCTGTAACGCCTGCAGCAGGTAAACAGACTGTAACGTCTGCAGTTAAACAGACTGTAATGTCTGCAGCAGGAAAACAGGCTGTAACGTCTGCAGCAGGTAAACAGACTGGAACGTCTGCAGCAGGTAAACAGACTGTAACTGTTCAGCAGGTAAACAGATTGTAACGTCTGCAGCGGGTAAACAGACTGTAACGTCTGCAGCAGGTAAACAGACTGTAACGTCTGCAGCAGGTAAACAGACTGTAACGCCTGCAGGTAAACAGACTGTAACGTCTGCAGCAGGTAAACAGACTGTAACTGTTCAGCAGGTAAACAGACTGTAACGTCTGCAGGTAAACAGACTGTAACGTCTACAGGTAAACAGACTGTAACGTCTGCAGCAGGTAAACAGACTGTAACGTCTGCAGCAGGTAAACAGACTGTAACGTCTGCAGGTAAACAGACTGTAACGTCTGCAGCAGGTAAACAGACTGTAACGTCTGCAGCAGGTAAACAGACTGTAACGTCTGCAGGTAATCAGACTGTAACGTATGCAGTGGGTAAACAGACTGTAACGTCTGCAGGTAAACAGACTGTAACGTCTGCAGGTAAACAGACTGTAACGTCTGCAGAAGGTAAACAGGCTGTAACGCCTGCAGCAGGTTAACAGACTGTAACGTCTGCAGTTAAACAGACGGTAATGTCTGCAGGTAAACAGACTGTAACGTCTGCAGATGTTAAACAGACTGTAACGTCTGCAGGGAAACAGACTGTAATGTCTGCAGCGGGTAATCAGAGTAACGTCTGCAGCGGGTAAACAAACTGTAACGTCTGCAGGTAAACAGACTGTAACGTCTGCAGCAGGTAAACAGACTGTAACGTCTGCAGCAGGTAAACAGGCTGTAACGTCTGCAGCAGGTAAACAGACTGTAACGTCTGCAGTTAAACAGACTGTAACGTCTGCAGGTAAACAGACTGTAAAGTCTGCAGGTATACAGACTGTAACGTCTGCAGCAGGTAAACAGACTGTAACGTCTGCAGCAGGTAAACAGACTGTAACGTCTGCAGGTAAACAGACTGTAACTGTTCAGCAGGTAAACAGACTGTAACGTCTGCAGTTAAACAGACTGTAACGTCTGCAGGTAAACAGACTGTAAAGTCTGCAGGTAAACAGACTGTAACGTCTGCAGCAGGTAAACAGACTGTAACGTCTGCAGCAGGTAAACAGATTGTAACGTCTGCAGGTAAACAGACTGTAACGTCTGCAGCAGGTAAACAGACTGTAACGTCTGCAGGTAAACAGACTGTAACTGTTCAGCAGGTAAACAGATTGTAACGTCTGCAGCAGGTAAACAGACTGTAACTGTTCAGCAGGTAAAGAGATTGTAACGTCTGCAGCGGGTAAACAGATTGTAACGTCTGCAGCGGGTAAACAGACTGTAACGTCTGCAGCAGGTAAACAGACGATAACGTCTGCAGCGGGTAAACAGACAGTAACGTCTGCAGCAGGTAAACAGACTGTAACTGTTCAGCAGGTAAAGAGATTGTAACGTCTGCAGCGGGTAAACAGATTGTAACGTCTGCAGCGGGTAAACAGACTGTAACGTCTGCAGCGGGTAAACAGACTGTAACGTCTGCAGGTAAACAGACTGTAACGTCTGCAGCAGGGAAACAGACTGTAACGTCTGCAGCAGGTAAACAGGCTGTAACGCCTGCAGCAGGTAAACAGACTGTAACGTCTGCAGTTAAACAGACTGTAATGTCTGCAGCAGGAAAACAGGCTGTAACGTCTGCAGCAGGTAAACAGACTGGAACGTCTGCAGCAGGTAAACAGACTGTAACTGTTCAGCAGGTAAACAGATTGTAACGTCTGCAGCGGGTAAACAGACTGTAACGTCTGCAGCAGGTAAACAGACTGTAACGTCTGCAGCAGGTAAACAGACTGTAACGCCTGCAGGTAAACAGACTGTAACGTCTGCAGCAGGTAAACAGACTGTAACTGTTCAGCAGGTAAACAGACTGTAACGTCTGCAGGTAAACAGACTGTAACGTCTACAGGTAAACAGACTGTAACGTCTGCAGCAGGTAAACAGACTGTAACGTCTGCAGCAGGTAAACAGACTGTAACGTCTGCAGGTAAACAGACTGTAACGTCTGTAGCAGGTAAACAGACTGTAACGTCTGCAGCAGGTAAACAGACTGTAACGTCTGCAGGTAATCAGACTGTAACGTATGCAGTGGGTAAACAGACTGTAACGTCTGCAGGTAAACAGACTGTAACGTCTGCAGGTAAACAGACTGTAACGTCTGCAGAAGGTAAACAGGCTGTAACGCCTGCAGCAGGTTAAAAGACTGTAACGTCTGCAGTTAAACAGACGGTAATGTCTGCAGGTAAACAGACTGTAACGTCTGCAGCAGTTAAACAGACTGTAACGTCTGCAGGGAAACAGACTGTAATGTCTGCAGCGGGTAATCAGAGTAACGTCTGCAGCGGGTAAACAAACTGTAACGTCTGCAGGTAAACAGACTGTAACGTCTGCAGCAGGTAAACAGACTGTAACGTCTGCAGCAGGTAAACAGGCTGTAACGTCTGCAGCAGGTAAACAGACTGTAACGTCTGCAGTTAAACAGACTGTAACGTCTGCAGGTAAACAGACTGTAAAGTCTGCAGGTATACAGACTGTAACGTCTGCAGCAGGTAAACAGACTGTAACGTCTGCAGGTAAACAGACTGTAACTGTTCAGCAGGTAAACAGACTGTAACGTCTGCAGTTAAACAGACTGTAACGTCTGCAGGTAAACAGACTGTAAAGTCTGCAGGTAAACAGACTGTAACGTCTGCAGCAGGTAAACAGACTGTAACGTCTGCAGCAGGTAAACAGACTGTAACGTCTGCAGGTAAAAAGACTGTAACGTCTGCAGCAGGTAAACAGACTGTAACGTCTGCAGGTAAACAGACTGTAACGTCTGCAGCAGGTAAACAGACTGTAACGTCTGCAGGTAAACAGACTGTAACGTCTGCAGCAGGGAAACAGACTGTAACGTCTGCAGCAGGTAAACAGGCTGTAACGCCTGCAGCAGGTAAACAGACTGTAACGTCTGCAGTTAAACAGACTGTAATGTCTGCAGCAGGAAAACAGGCTGTAACGTCTGCAGCAGGCAAACAGACTGGAACGTCTGCAGCAGGTAAACAGACTGTAACGTCTGCAGCAGGTAAACAGACTGTAAATGTTCAGCAGGTATACAGATTGTAACGTCTGCAGCAGGTAAACAGACTGTAACGTCTGCAGCGGGTAAACAGACTGTAACGTCTGCAGCAGGTAAACAGACTGTAACGTCTGCAGCAGGTAAACAGACTGTAACGCCTGCAGGTAAACAGACTGTAACGTCTAAAGCAGGTAAACAGACTGTAACTGTTCAGCAGGTAAACAGACTGTAACGTCTGCAGGTAAACAGACTGTAACGTCTACAGGTAAACAGACTGTAACGTCTGCAGCAGGTAAACAGACTGTAACGTCTGCAGGTAAACAGACTGTAACGTCTGCAGCAGGGAAACAGACTGTAACGTCTGCAGGTAAACAGACTGTAACGTCTGCAGGTAAACAGACTGTAACGTCTGCAGCAGGGAAACAGACTGTAACGTCTGCAGCAGGTAAACAGGCTGTAACGTCTGCAGGTAAACAGACTGTAACGTCTGCAGGTAAACAGACTGTAACGTCTGCAGCAGAGAAACAGACTGTAACGTCTGCAGCAGGTAAACAGGCTGTAACGCCTGCAGTTAAACAGACTGTAACGTCTGCAGGTAAACAGACTGTAAAGTCTGCAGGTAAACAGACTGTAACGTCTGCAGCAGGTAAACAGACTGTAACGTCTGCAGCAGGTAAACAGACTGTAACGTCTGCAGGTAAACAGACTGTAACGTCTGCAGCAGGTAAACAGACTGTAACGTCTGCAGGTAAATAGACTGTAACGTCTGCAGCAGGTAAACAGACTGTAACGTCTGCAGGTAAACAGACTGTAACGTCTGCAGCAGGTAAACAGACTGTAACGTCTGCAGGTAAACAGACTGTAACGTCTGCAGCAGGGAAACAGACTGTAACGTCTGCAGCAGGTAAACAGGCTGTAACGCCTGCAGCAGGTAAACAGACTGTAACGTCTGCAGTTAAACAGACTGTAATGTCTGCAGCAGGAAAACAGGCTGTAACGTCTGCAGCAGGCAAACAGACTGGAACGTCTGCAGCAGGTAAACAGACTGTAACGTCTGCAGCAGGTAAACAGACTGTAACTGTTCAGCAGGTATACAGATTGTAACGTCTGCAGCAGGTAAACAGACTGTAACGTCTGCAGCGGGTAAACAGACTGTAACGTCTGCAGCAGGTAAACAGACTGTAACGTCTGCAGCAGGTAAACAGACTGTAACGCCTGCAGGTAAACAGACTGTAACGTCTGCAGCAGGTAAACAGACTGTAACTGTTCAGCAGGTAAACAGACTGTAACGTCTGCAGGTAAACAGACTGTAACGTCTACAGGTAAACAGACTGTAACGTCTGCAGTAGGTAGACAGACTGTAACTGCTCAGCGGGTAAACAGACTGTAACGTCTGCAGCAGGTAAACAGACTGTAACGTCTGCAGGTAAACAGACTGTAACGTCTGCAGCAGGTAAACAGACTGTAACGTCTGCAGGTAAACAGACTGTAACGTCTGCAGCAGGGAAACAGACTGTAACGTCTGCAGGTAAACAGACTGTAACGTCTGCAGGTAAACAGACTGTAACGTCTGCAGCAGGGAAACAGACTGTAACGTCTGCAGCAGGTAAACAGGCTGTAACGTCTGCAGCAGGTAAACAGACTGGAACGTCTGCAGCAGGTAAATAGACTATAACGTCTGCAGCAGGTAAACAGACTGTAACTGTTCAGCAGGTAAACAGATTGTAACGTCTGCAGCAGGTAAACAGACTGTAACTGTTCAGCAGGTAAAGAGATTGTAACGTCTGCAGCGGGTAAACAGATTGTAACGTCTGCAGCGGGTAAAAAGACTGTAACGTCTGCAGCGGATAAACAGACTGTAACGTCTGCAGGTAAACAGACTGTAACGTCTGCAGCGGATAAACAGACTGTAACGTCTGCAGGTAAACAGACTGTAACGTCTGCAGCAGAAAAACAGACTGTAACGTCTGCAGCAGGTAAACAGGCTGTAACGCCTGCAGCAGGTAAACAGACTGTAACGTCTGCAGTTAAACAGACTGTAATGTCTGCAGCAGGAAAACAGGCTGTAACGTCTGCAGCAGGTAAACAGACTGGAACGTCTGCAGCAGGTAAACAGACTGTAACTGTTCAGCAGGTAAACAGATTGTAACGTCTGCAGTGGGTAAACAGACTGTAACGTCTGCAGCGGGTAAACAGACTGTAACGTCTGCAGCAGGTAAACAGACTGTAACGTCTGCAGCAGGTAAACAGACTGTAACGCCTGCAGGTAAACAGACTGTAACGTCTGCAGCAGGTAAACAGACTGTAACTGTTCAGCAGGTAAACAGACTGTAACGTCTGCAGGTAAACAGACTGTAACGTCTACAGGTAAACAGACTGTAACGTCTGCAGCAGGTAAACAGACTGTAACGTCTGCAGCAGGTAAACAGACTGTAACTTCTGCAGGTAAACAGACTGTAACGTCTGCAGCAGGTAAACAGACTGTAACGTCTGCAGCAGGTAAACAGACTGTAACGTCTGCAGGTAAACAGACTGTAACGTATGCAGTGGGTAAACAGGCTGTAACGTCTGCAGCAGGTAAACAGACTGTAACGTCTGCAGGTAAACAGACTGTAACGTCTGCAGGTAAACAGACTGTAACGTCTGCAGAAGGTAAACAGGCTGTAACGCCTGCAGCAGGTAAACAGACTGTAACGTCTGCAGTTAAACAGACGGTAATGTCTGCAGGTAAACAGACTGTAATGTCTGCAGCGGGTAATCAGAGTAACGTCTGCAGCGGGTAAACAAACTGTAACGTCTGCAGGTAAACAGACAGTAACGTCTGCAGCAGGTAAACAGACTGTAACGTCTGCAGGTAAACAGACTGTAACTGTTCAGCAGGTAAACAGACTGTAACGTCTGCAGGTAAACAGACTGTAACGTCTGCAGGTAAACAGACTGTAAAGTCTGCAGGTAAACAGACTGTAATGTCTGCAGCAGGTAAACAGACTGTAACGTCTGCAGCAGGTAAACAGACTGTAACGTCTGCAGGTAAACAGACTCTAACGTCTGCAGCAGGTAAACAGACTGTAACGTCTGCAGGTAAACAGACTGTAACGTCTGCAGCAGGTAAACAGACTGTAACGTCTGCAGGTAAACAGACTGTAACGTCTGCAGCAGGGAAACAGACTGTAACGTCTGCAGCAGGTAAACAGGCTGTAACGCCTGCAGCAGGTAAACAGACTGTAACGTCTGCAGTTAAACAGACTGTAATGTCTGCAGCAGGAAAACAGGCTGTAACGTCTGCAGCAGGTAAACAGACTGGAACGTCTGCAGCAGGTAAACAGACTGTAACTGTTCAGCAGGTAAACAGATTGTAACGTCTGCAGTGGGTAAACAGACTGTAACGTCTGCAGCGGGTAAACAGACTGTAACGTCTGAAGCAGGTAAACAGACTGTAACGTCTGCAGCAGGTAAAAAGACTGTAACGCCTGCAGGTAAACAGACTGTAACGTCTGCAGCAGGTAAACAGACTGTAACTGTTCAGCAGGTAAACAGACTGTAACGTCTGCAGGTAAACAGACTGTAACGTCTACAGGTAAACAGACTGTAACGTCTGCAGCAGGTAAACAGACTGTAACGTCTGCAGCAGGTAAACAGACTGTAACTTCTGCAGGTAAACAGACTGTAACGTCTGCAGCAGGTAAACAGACTGTAACGTCTGCAGCAGGTAAACAGACTGTAACGTCTGCAGGTAAACAGACTGTAACGTATGCAGTGGGTAAACAGGCTGTAACGTCTGCAGCAGGTAAACAGACTGTAACGTCTGCAGGTAAACAGACTGTAACGTCTGCAGGTAAACAGACTGTAACGTCTGCAGAAGGTAAACAGGCTGTAACGCCTGCAGCAGGTAAACAGACTGTAACGTCTGCAGTCAAACAGACGGTAATGTCTGCAGGTAAACAGACTGTAATGTCTGCAGCGGGTAATCAGAGTAACGTCTGCAGCGGGTAAACAAACTGTAACGTCTGCAGGTAAACAGACTGTAACGTCTGCAGCAGGTAAACAGACTGTAACGTCTGCAGGTAAACAGACTGGAACGTCTGCAGCAGGTAAACAGACTGTAACTGTTCAGCAGGTAAACAGATTGTAACGTCTGCAGTGGGTAAACAGACTGTAACGTCTGCAGCGGGTAAACAGACTGTAACGCCTGCAGGTAAACAGACTGTAACGTCTGCAGCAGGTAAACAGACTGTAACTGTTCAGCAGGTAAACAGACTGTAACGTCTGCAGGTAAACAGACTGTAACGTCTACAGGTAAACAGACTGTAGCGTCTGCAGCAGGTAAACAGACTGTAACGTCTGCAGCAGGTAAACAGACTGTAACTTCTGCAGGTAAACAGACTGTAACGTCTGCAGCAGGTAAACAGACTGTAACGTCTGCAGCAGGTAAACAGACTGTAACGTCTGCAGGTAAACAGACTGTAACGTATGCAGTGGGTAAACAGGCTGTAACGTCTGCAGCAGGTAAACAGACTGTAACGTCTGCAGGTAAACAGACTGTAACGTCTGCAGGTAAACAGACTGTAACGTCTGCAGAAGGTAAACAGGCTGTAACGCCTGCAGCAGGTAAACAGACTGTAACGTCTGCAGTTAAACAGACGGTAATGTCTGCAGGTAAACAGACTGTAACGTCTGCAGCAGGTAAACAGACTGTAACGTCTGCAGGTAAACAGACTGTAACGTCTACAGGTAAACAGACTGTAACGTCTGCAGCAGGTAAACAGACTGTAACTGTTCAGCGGGTAAACAGACTGTAACGTCTGCAGTTAAACAGACTGTAATGTCTGCAGCAGGAAAACAGGCTGTAACGTCTGCAGCAGGTAAACAGACTGTAACGTCTGCAGGTAAACAGACTGTAACGTCTGCAGCAGGTAAACAGACTGGAACGTCTGCAGGTAAACAGACTGTAACGTCTGCAGTGAGTAAACAGGCTGTAACGTCTGCAGCAGGTAAACAGACTGTAACGTCTGCAGTTAAACAGACTGTAACGTCTGCAGGTAAACAGACTGTAACGTCTGCAGCAGGTAAACAGGCTGTAACGCCTGCAGCAGGTAAACAGGCTGTAACTCCTGCAGCAGGTAAACAGACTGTAACGCCTGCAGGTAAACAGACTGTAATGTCTACAGCAGGTAAACAGACTGTAACTGTTCAGGAGGTAAACAGACTGTAACGTCTGCAGGTAAACAGACTGTAACGTCTACAGGTAAACAGACTGTAACGTCTGCAGCAGGTAAACAGACTGTAACTGTTCAGCGGGTAAACAGACTGTAACGTCTGCAGCATGTAAACAGACTGTAACGTCTGCAGCAGGTAAACAGACTGTAACGTCTGCAGGTAAACAGACTGTAATGTCTGCAGCAGGTAAACAGACTGTAACGTCTGCAGCAGGTAAACAGACTGTAACGTCTGCAGGTAAACAGACTGTAACGTCTGCAGTGGGTAAACAGGCTGTAACGTCTGCAGCAGGTAAACAGACTGTAACGTCTGCAGGTAAACAGACTTTAACGTCTGCAAGTAAACAGACTGTAACGTCTGCAGAAGGTAAACAGACTGTAACGTCTGCAGCAGGTAAACAGGCTGTAACGCCTGCAGCAGGTATACAGACTGTAACGTCTGCAGTTAAACAGACTGTAATGTCTGCAGGTAAACAGACTGTAACGCCTGCAGCAGTTAAACAGACTGTAACGTCTGCAAGGAAACAGACTGTAATGTCTGCAGCGGTTAATCAGAGTAAAGTCTGCAACGGGTAAACAAACTGTAACGTCTGCAGGTAAACAGACTGTAACGTCTGCAGCAGGTAAACAGACTGTAACGTCTGCAGCAGGTAAACAGGCTGTAACGTCTGCAGCAGGTAAACAGACTGTAACGTCTGCAGTTAAACAGACTGTAACGTCTGCAGGTAAACAGACTGTAAAGTCTGCAGGTAAACAGACTGTAACGTCTGCAGCAGGTAAACAGACTGTAACGTCTGCAGCAGGTAAACAGACTGTAACGTCTGCAGGTAAACAGACTGTAACGTCTGCAGCAGGTAAACAGACTGTAACTGTTCAGCAGGTAAACAGATTGTAACGTCTGCAGCGGGTAAAGAGATTGTAA
This sequence comes from Labrus mixtus, assembly GCF_963584025.1. Taxonomy (NCBI): domain Eukaryota; kingdom Metazoa; phylum Chordata; class Actinopteri; order Labriformes; family Labridae; genus Labrus; species Labrus mixtus. Next base: position 662,651 of record NW_026870274.1, read on the forward strand.
CGTCTGCAGCGGGTAAACAGGCTGTAACGCCTGCAGCAGGTAAACAGACTGTAACGTCTGCAGTTAAACAGACTGTAATGTCTGCAGCAGGAAAACAGGCTGTAACGTCTGAAGCAGGTAAACAGACTGGAACGTCTGCAGCAGGTAAACAGACTGTAACTGTTCAGCAGGTAAACAGATTGTAACGTCTGCAGCGGGTAAACAGACTGTAACGTCTGCAGCAGGTAAACAGACTGTAACGTCTGCAGCAGGTAAACAGACTGTAACGCCTGCAGGTAAACAGACTGTAACGTCTGCAGCAGGTAAACAGACTGTAACTGTTCAGCAGGTAAACAGACTGTAACGTTTGCAGGTAAACAGACTGTAACGTCTACAGGTAAACAGACTGTAACGTCTGCAGCAGGTAAACAGACTGTAACGTCTGCAGGTAAACAGACTGTAACGTCTGCAGCAGGTAAACAGACTGTAACGTCTGCAGCAGGTAAACAGACTGTAACGTCTGCAGGTAAACAGACTGTAACGTCTGCAGTGGGTAAACAGGCTGTAACGTCTGCAGCAGGTAAACAGACTGGAACGTCTGCAGCAGGTAAACAGACTGTAACTGTTCAGCAGGTAAACAGATTGTAACGTCTGCAGCGGGTAAACAGACTGTAACGTCTGCAGCGGGTAAACAGACTGTAACGTCTGCAGCAGGTAAACAGACTGTAACGTCTGCAGCGGGTAAACAGACTGTAACGCCTGCAGGTAAACAGACTGTAACGTCTGCAGCAGGTTAACAGACTGTAACTGTTCAGCAGGTAAACAGACTGTAACGTCTGCAGCAGGTAAACAGACTGTAACGTCTGCAGCAGGTAAACAGACTGTAACTTCTGCAGGTAAACAGACTGTAACGTCTGCAGCAGGTAAACAGACTGTAACGTCTGCAGCAGGTAAACAGACTGTAACGTCTGCAGGTAAACAGACTGTAACGTATGCAGTGGGTAAACAGGCTGTAACGTCTGCAGCAGGTAAACAGACTGTAACGTCTGCAGGTAAACAGACTGTAACGTCTGCAGGTAAACAGACTGTAACGTCTGCAGAAGGTAAACAGGCTGTAACGCCTGCAGCAGGTAAACAGACTGTAACGTCTGCAGTTAAACAGACGGTAATGTCTGCAGGTAAACAGACTGTAATGTCTGCAGCGGGTAATCAGAGTAACGTCTGCAGCGGGTAAACAAACTGTAACGTCTGCAGGTAAACAGACTGTAACGTCTGCAGCAGGTAAACAGACTGTAACGTCTGCAGGTAAACAGACTGTAACTGTTCTGCAGGTAAACAGACTGTAACGTCTGCAGTTAAACAGACTGTAACGTCTGCAGGTAAACAGACTGTAAAGTCTGCAGGTAAACAGACTGTAATGTCTGCAGCAGGTAAACAGACTGTAACGTCTGCAGCAGGTAAACAGACTGTAACGTCTGCAGGTAAACAGACTGTAACGTCTGCAGCAGGTAAACAGACTGTAACGTCTGCAGGTAAACAGACTGTAACGTCTGCAGCAGGTAAACAGACTGTAACGTCTGCAGGTAAACAGACTGTAACGTCTGCAGCAGGGAAACAGACTGTAACGTCTGCAGCAGGTAAACAGGCTGTAACGCCTGCAGCAGGTAAACAGACTGTAACGTCTGCAGTTAAATAGACTGTAATGTCTGCAGCAGGAAAACAGGCTGTAACGTCTGCAGCAGGTAAACAGACTGTAACGTCTGCAGCAGGTAAACAGACTGTAACTGTTCAGCAGGTAAACAGATTGTAACGTCTGCAGCAGGTAAACAGAATGTAACGTCTGCAGCGGGTAAACAGACTGTAACGTCTGCAGCAGGTAAACAGACTGTAACGTCTGCAGCAGGTAAACAGACTGTAACGCCAGCAGGTAAACAGACTGTAACGTCTGCAGCAGGTAAACAGACTGTAACTGTTCAGCAGGTAAACAGACTGTAACGTCTGCAGGTAAACAGACTGTAACGTCTACAGGTATACAGACTGTAACGTCTGCAGCAGGTAAACAGACTGTAACTGTTCAGCGGGTAAACAGACTGTAACGTCTGCAGCAGGTAAACAGACTGTAACGTCTGCAGGTAAACAGACTGTAACGTCTGCAACAGGTAAACAGACTGTAACGTCTGCAGGTAAACAGACTGTAACGTCTGCAGCAGGTAAACAGACTGTAACGTCTGCAGGTAAACAGACTGTAACGTCTGCAGGTAAACAGACTGTAACGTCTGCAGCAGAGAAACAGACTGTAACGTCTGCAGCAGGTAAACAGGCTGTAACGCCTGCAGCAGGTAAACAGACTGTAACGTCTGCAGTTAAACAGACTGTAATGTCTGCAGCAGGAAAACAGGCTGTAACGTCTGCAGCAGGTAAACAGACTGGAACGTCTGCAGCAGGTAAACAGACTGTAACTGTTCAGCAGGTAAACAGATTGTAACGTCTGCAGTGGGTAAACAGACTGTAACGTCTGCAGCGGGTAAACAGACTGTAACGCCTGCAGGTAAACAGACTGTAACGTCTGCAGCAGGTAAACAGACTGTAACTGTTCAGCAGGTAAACAGACTGTAACGTCTGCAGGTAAACAGACTGTAACGTCTACAGGTAAACAGACTGTAGCGTCTGCAGCAGGTAAACAGACTGTAACGTCTGCAGCAGGTAAACAGACTGTAACTTCTGCAGGTAAACAGACTGTAACGTCTGCAGCAGGTAAACAGACTTTAACGTCTGCAGCAGGTAAACAGACTGTAACGTCTGCAGGTAAACAGACTGTAACGTATGCAGTGGGTAAACAGGCTGTAACGTCTGCAGCAGGTAAACAGACTGTAAAGTCTGCAGGTAAACAGACTGTAACGTCTGCAGGTAAACAGACTGTAACGTCTGCAGAAGGTAAACAGGCTGTAACGCCTGCAGCAGGTAAACAGACTGTAACGTCTGCAGTTAAACAGACGGTAATGTCTGCAGGTAAACAGACTGTAACGTCTGCAGCAGGTAAACAGACTGTAACGTCTGCAGGTAAACAGACTGTAACGTCTACAGGTAAACAGACTGTAACGTCTGCAGCAGGTAAACAGACTGTAACTGTTCAGCGGGTAAACAGACTGTAACGTCTGCAGTTAAACAGACTGTAATGTCTGCAGCAGGAAAACAGGCTGTAACGTCTGCAGCAGGTAAACAGACTGTAACGTCTGCAGGTAAACAGACTGTAACGTCTGCAGCAGGTAAACAGACTGTAACGTCTGCAGGTAAACAGACTGTAACGTCTGCAGTGGGTAAACAGGCTGTAACGTCTGCAGCAGGTAAACAGACTGTAACGTCTGCAGTTAAACAGACTGTAACGTCTGCAGGTAAACAGACTGTAACGTCTGCAGCAGGTAAACAGGCTGTAACGCCTGCAGCAGGTAAACAGGCTGTAACTCCTGCAGCAGGTAAACAGACTGTAACGCCTGCAGGTAAACAGACTGTAATGTCTACAGCAGGTAAACAGACTGTAACTGTTCAGGAGGTAAACAGACTGTAACGTCTGCAGGTAAACAGACTGTAACGTCTACAGGTAAACAGACTGTAACGTCTGCAGCATGTAAACAGACTGTAACGTCTGCAGCAGGTAAACAGACTGTAACGTCTGCAGGTAAACAGACTGTAATGTCTGCAGCAGGTAAACAGACTGTAACGTCTGCAGCAGGTAAACAGACTGTAACGTCTGCAGGTAAACAGACTGTAACGTCTGCAGTGGGTAAACAGGCTGTAACGTCTGCAGCAGGTAAACAGACTGTAACGTCTGCAGGTAAACAGACTTTAACGTCTGCAAGTAAACAGACTGTAACGTCTGCAGAAGTTAAACAGACTGTAACGTCTGCAGCAGGTAAACAGGCTGTAACGCCTGCAGCAGGTATACAGACTGTAACGTCTGCAGTTAAACAGACTGTAATGTCTGCAGGTAAACAGACTGTAACGCCTGCAGCAGTTAAACAGACTGTAACGTCTGCAAGGAAACATACTGTAATGTCTGCAGCGGTTAATCAGAGTAAAGTCTGCAACGGGTAAACAAACTGTAACGTCTGCAGGTAAACAGACTGTAACGTCTGCAGCAGGTAAACAGACTGTAACGTCTGCAGCAGGTAAACAGGCTGTAACGTCTGCAGCAGGTAAACAGACTGTAACGTCTGCAGTTAAACAGACTGTAACGTCTGCAGGTAAACAGACTGTAAAGTCTGCAGGTAAACAGACTGTAACGTCTGCAGCAGGTAAACAGACTGTAACGTCTGCAGCAGGTAAACAGACTGTAACGTCTGCAGGTAAACAGACTGTAACGTCTGCAGCAGGTAAACAGACTGTAACTGTTCAGCAGGTAAACAGATTGTAACGTCTGCAGCGGGTAAAGAGATTGTAACGTCTGCAGCGGGTAAACAGGCTGTAACGCCTGCAGCAGGTAAACAGACTGTAACGTCTGCAGTTAAACAGACTGTAATGTCTGCAGCAGGAAAACAGGCTGTAACGTCTGAAGCAGGTAAACAGACTGGAACGTCTGCAGCAGGTAAACAGACTGTAACTGTTCAGCAGGTAAACAGATTGTAACGTCTGCAGCGGGTAAACAGACTGTAACGTCTGCAGCAGGTAAACAGACTGTAACGTCTGCAGCAGGTAAACAGACTGTAACGCCTGCAGGTAAACAGACTGTAACGTCTGCAGCAGGTAAACAGACTGTAACGTCTGCAGCAGGTAAACAGACTGTAACTGTTCAGCAGGTAAACAGACTGTAACGTTTGCAGGTAAACAGACTGTAACGTCTACAGGTAAACAGACTGTAACGTCTGCAGCAGGTAAACAGACTGTAACTGTTCAGCGGGTAAACAGACTGTAACGTCTGCAGCAGGTAAACAGACTGTAACGTCTGCAGGTAAACAGACTGTAACGTCTGCAGCAGGTAAACAGACTGTAACGTCTGCAGCAGGTAAACAGACTGTAACGTCTGCAGGTAAACAGACTGTAACGTCTGCAGTGGGTAAACAGGCTGTAACGTCTGCAGCAGGTAAACAGACTGGAACGTCTGCAGCAGGTAAACAGACTGTAACTGTTCAGCAGGTAAACAGATTGTAACGTCTGCAGCGGGTAAACAGACTGTAACGTCTGCAGCGGGTAAACAGACTGTAACGTCTGCAGCAGGTAAACAGACTGTAACGTCTGCAGCGGGTAAACAGACTGTAACGCCTGCAGGTAAACAGACTGTAACGTCTGCAGCAGGTAAACAGACTGTAACTGTTCAGCAGGTAAACAGACTGTAACGTTTGCAGGTAAACAGACTGTAACGTCTACAGGTAAACAGACTGTAACGTCTGCAGCAGGTAAACAGACTGTAACTGTTCAGCAGGTAAACAGACTGTAACGTCTGCAGCAGGTAAACAGACTGTAACGTCTGCAGGTAAACAGACTGTAACGTCTGCAGCAGGTAAACAGACTGTAACGTCTGCAGCAGGTAAACAGACTGTAACGTCTGCAGGTAAACAGACTGTAACGTCTGCAGTGGGTAAACAGGCTGTAACGTCTGCAGCGGGTAAACAGACTGTAACGTCTGCAGGTAAACAGGCTGTAACTCCTGCAGCAGGTAAACAGACTGTAACGCCTGCAGGTAAACAGACTGTAATGTCTACAGCAGGTAAACAGACTGTAACTGTTCAGGAGGTAAACAGACTGTAACGTCTGCAGGTAAACAGACTGTAACGTCTACAGGTAAACAGACTGTAACGTCTGCAGCATGTAAACAGACTGTAACGTCTGCAGCAGGTAAACAGACTGTAACGTCTGCAGGTAAACAGACTGTAATGTCTGCAGCAGGTAAACAGACTGTAACGTCTGCAGCAGGTAAACAGACTGTAACGTCTGCAGGTAAACAGACTGTAACGTCTGCAGTGGGTAAACAGGCTGTAACGTCTGCAGCAGGTAAACAGACTGTAACGTCTGCAGGTAAACAGACTTTAACGTCTGCAAGTAAACAGACTGTAACGTCTGCAGAAGTTAAACAGACTGTAACGTCTGCAGCAGGTAAACAGGCTGTAACGCCTGCAGCAGGTATACAGACTGTAACGTCTGCAGTTAAACAGACTGTAATGTCTGCAGGTAAACAGACTGTAACACCTGCAGCAGTTAAACAGACTGTAACGTCTGCAAGGAAACATACTGTAATGTCTGCAGCGGTTAATCAGAGTAAAGTCTGCAACGGGTAAACAAACTGTAACGTCTGCAGGTAAACAGACTGTAACGTCTGCAGCAGGTAAACAGACTGTAACGTCTGCAGCAGGTAAACAGGCTGTAACGTCTGCAGCAGGTAAACAGACTGTAACGTCTGCAGTTAAACAGACTGTAACGTCTGCAGGTAAACAGACTGTAAAGTCTGCAGGTAAACAGACTGTAACGTCTGCAGCAGGTAAACAGACTGTAACGTCTGCAGCAGGTAAACAGACTGTAACGTCTGCAGGTAAACAGACTGTAACGTCTGCAGCAGGTAAACAGACTGTAACTGTTCAGCAGGTAAACAGATTGTAACGTCTGCAGCGGGTAAAGAGATTGTAACGTCTGCAGCGGGTAAACAGGCTGTAACGCCTGCAGCAGGTAAACAGACTGTAACGTCTGCAGTTAAACAGACTGTAATGTCTGCAGCAGGAAAACAGGCTGTAACGTCTGAAGCAGGTAAACAGACTGGAACGTCTGCAGCAGGTAAACAGACTGTAACTGTTCAGCAGGTAAACAGATTGTAACGTCTGCAGCGGGTAAACAGACTGTAACGTCTGCAGCAGGTAAACAGACTGTAACGTCTGCAGCAGGTAAACAGACTGTAACGCCTGCAGGTAAACAGACTGTAACGTCTGCAGCAGGTAAACAGACTGTAACTGTTCAGCAGGTAAACAGACTGTAACGTTTGCAGGTAAACAGACTGTAACGTCTACAGGTAAACAGACTGTAACGTCTGCAGCAGGTAAACAGACTGTAACTGTTCAGCGGGTAAACAGACTGTAACGTCTGCAGCAGGTAAACAGACTGTAACGTCTGCAGGTAAACAGACTGTAACGTCTGCAGCAGGTAAACAGACTGTAACGTCTGCAGCAGGTAAACAGACTGTAACGTCTGCAGGTAAACAGACTGTAACGTCTGCAGTGGGTAAACAGGCTGTAACGTCTGCAGCAGGTAAACAGACTGGAACGTCTGCAGCAGGTAAACAGACTGTAACTGTTCAGCAGGTAAACAGATTGTAACGTCTGCAGCGGGTAAACAGACTGTAACGTCTGCAGCGGGTAAACAGACTGTAACGTCTGCAGCAGGTAAACAGACTGTAACGTCTGCAGCGGGTAAACAGACTGTAACGCCTGCAGGTAAACAGACTGTAACGTCTGCAGCAGGTAAACAGACTGTAACTGTTCAGCAGGTAAACAGACTGTAACGTTTGCAGGTAAACAGACTGTAACGTCTACAGGTAAACAGACTGTAACGTCTGCAGCAGGTAAACAGACTGTAACTGTTCAGCAGGTAAACAGACTGTAACGTCTGCAGCAGGTAAACAGACTGTAACGTCTGCAGGTAAACAGACTGTAACGTCTGCAGCAGGTAAACAGACTGTAACGTCTGCAGCAGGTAAACAGACTGTAACGTCTGCAGGTAAACAGACTGTAACGTCTGCAGTGGGTAAACAGGCTGTAACGTCTGCAGCGGGTAAACAGACTGTAACGTCTGCAGGTAAACAGATTGTAACGTCTGCAGCAGGTAAACAGACTGTAACGTCTTCAGGTAAACAGACTGTAATGTCTGCAGCAGTTAAACAGACTGTAACGTCTGCAGGGAAACAGACTGTAATGTCTGCAGCGGGTAATCAGAGTAACGTCTGCAGCGGGTAAACAAACTGTAACGTCTGCAGGTAAACAGACTGTAACGTCTGCAGCAGGTAAACAGACTGTAACGTCTGCAGCAGGTAAACAGGCTGTAACGTCTGCAGCAAGTAAACAGACTGTAACGTCTGCAGTTAAACAGACTGTAACGTCTGCAGGTAAACAGACTGTAACGTCTGCAGCAGGTAAACAGACTGTAACTGTTCAGCAGGTAAACAGATTGTAACGTCTGCAGCAGGTAAACAGACTGTAACGTCTGCAGCAGGTAAACAGGCTGTAACGTCTGCAGCAAGTAAACAGACTGTAACGTCTGCAGTTAAACAGACTGTAACGTCTGCAGGTAAACAGACTGTAACGTCTGCAGCAGGTAAACAGACTGTAACGTCTGCAGGTAAACAGACTGTAACGTCTGCAGCAGGTAAACAGACTGTAACTGTTCAGCAGGTAAACAGATTGTAACGTCTGCAGCGGGTAAAGAGATTGTAACGTCTGCAGCGGGTAAACAGGCTGTAACGCCTGCAGCAGGTAAACAGACTGTAACGTCTGCAGTTAAACAGACTGTAATGTCTGCAGCAGGAAAACAGGCTGTAACGTCTGAAGCAGGTAAACAGACTGGAACGTCTGCAGCAGGTAAACAGACTGTAACTGTTCAGCAGGTAAACAGATTGTAACGTCTGCAGCGGGTAAACAGACTGTAACGTCTGCAGCAGGTAAACAGACTGTAACGTCTGCAGCAGGTAAACAGACTGTAACGCCTGCAGGTAAACAGACTGTAACGTCTGCAGTGGGTAAACAGGCTGTAACGTCTGCAGCAGGTAAACAGACTGGAACGTCTGCAGCAGGTAAACAGACTGTAACTGTTCAGCAGGTAAACAGATTGTAACGTCTGCAGCGGGTAAACAGACTGTAACGTCTGCAGCGGGTAAACAGACTGTAACGTCTGCAGCAGGTAAACAGACTGTAACGTCTGCAGCGGGTAAACAGACTGTAACGCCTGCAGGTAAACAGACTGTAACGTCTGCAGCAGGTTAACAGACTGTAACTGTTCAGCAGGTAAACAGACTGTAACGTCTGCAGCAGGTAAACAGACTGTAACGTCTGCAGCAGGTAAACAGACTGTAACTTCTGCAGGTAAACAGACTGTAACGTCTGCAGCAGGTAAACAGACTGTAACGTCTGCAGCAGGTAAACAGACTGTAACGTCTGCAGGTAAACAGACTGTAACGTATGCAGTGGGTAAACAGGCTGTAACGTCTGCAGCAGGTAAACAGACTGTAACGTCTGCAGGTAAACAGACTGTAACGTCTGCAGGTAAACAGACTGTAACGTCTGCAGAAGGTAAACAGGCTGTAACGCCTGCAGCAGGTAAACAGACTGTAACGTCTGCAGTTAAACAGACGGTAATGTCTGCAGGTAAACAGACTGTAATGTCTGCAGCGGGTAATCAGAGTAACGTCTGCAGCGGGTAAACAAACTGTAACGTCTGCAGGTAAACAGACTGTAACGTCTGCAGCAGGTAAACAGACTGTAACGTCTGCAGGTAAACAGACTGTAACTGTTCTGCAGGTAAACAGACTGTAACGTCTGCAGTTAAACAGACTGTAACGTCTGCAGGTAAACAGACTGTAAAGTCTGCAGGTAAACAGACTGTAATGTCTGCAGCAGGTAAACAGACTGTAACGTCTGCAGCAGGTAAACAGACTGTAACGTCTGCAGGTAAACAGACTGTAACGTCTGCAGCAGGTAAACAGACTGTAACGTCTGCAGGTAAACAGACTGTAACGTCTGCAGCAGGTAAACAGACTGTAACGTCTGCAGGTAAACAGACTGTAACGTCTGCAGCAGGGAAACAGACTGTAACGTCTGCAGCAGGTAAACAGGCTGTAACGCCTGCAGCAGGTAAACAGACTGTAACGTCTGCAGTTAAATAGACTGTAATGTCTGCAGCAGGAAAACAGGCTGTAACGTCTGCAGCAGGTAAACAGACTGTAACGTCTGCAGCAGGTAAACAGACTGTAACTGTTCAGCAGGTAAACAGATTGTAACGTCTGCAGCAGGTAAACAGAATGTAACGTCTGCAGCGGGTAAACAGACTGTAACGTCTGCAGCAGGTAAACAGACTGTAACGTCTGCAGCAGGTAAACAGACTGTAACGCCAGCAGGTAAACAGACTGTAACGTCTGCAGCAGGTAAACAGACTGTAACTGTTCAGCAGGTAAACAGACTGTAACGTCTGCAGGTAAACAGACTGTAACGTCTACAGGTATACAGACTGTAACGTCTGCAGCAGGTAAACAGACTGTAACTGTTCAGCGGGTAAACAGACTGTAACGTCTGCAGCAGGTAAACAGACTGTAACGTCTGCAGGTAAACAGACTGTAACGTCTGCAACAGGTAAACAGACTGTAACGTCTGCAGGTAAACAGACTGTAACGTCTGCAGCAGGTAAACAGACTGTAACGTCTGCAGGTAAACAGACTGTAACGTCTGCAGGTAAACAGACTGTAACGTCTGCAGCAGAGAAACAGACTGTAACGTCTGCAGCAGGTAAACAGGCTGTAACGCCTGCAGCAGGTAAACAGACTGTAACGTCTGCAGTTAAACAGACTGTAATGTCTGCAGCAGGAAAACAGGCTGTAACGTCTGCAGCAGGTAAACAGACTGGAACGTCTGCAGCAGGTAAACAGACTGTAACTGTTCAGCAGGTAAACAGATTGTAACGTCTGCAGTGGGTAAACAGACTGTAACGTCTGCAGCGGGTAAACAGACTGTAACGCCTGCAGGTAAACAGACTGTAACGTCTGCAGCAGGTAAACAGACTGTAACTGTTCAGCAGGTAAACAGACTGTAACGTCTGCAGGTAAACAGACTGTAACGTCTACAGGTAAACAGACTGTAGCGTCTGCAGCAGGTAAACAGACTGTAACGTCTGCAGCAGGTAAACAGACTGTAACTTCTGCAGGTAAACAGACTGTAACGTCTGCAGCAGGTAAACAGACTTTAACGTCTGCAGCAGGTAAACAGACTGTAACGTCTGCAGGTAAACAGACTGTAACGTATGCAGTGGGTAAACAGGCTGTAACGTCTGCAGCAGGTAAACAGACTGTAAAGTCTGCAGGTAAACAGACTGTAACGTCTGCAGGTAAACAGACTGTAACGTCTGCAGAAGGTAAACAGGCTGTAACGCCTGCAGCAGGTAAACAGACTGTAACGTCTGCAGTTAAACAGACGGTAATGTCTGCAGGTAAACAGACTGTAACGTCTGCAGCAGGTAAACAGACTGTAACGTCTGCAGGTAAACAGACTGTAACGTCTACAGGTAAACAGACTGTAACGTCTGCAGCAGGTAAACAGACTGTAACTGTTCAGCGGGTAAACAGACTGTAACGTCTGCAGTTAAACAGACTGTAATGTCTGCAGCAGGAAAACAGGCTGTAACGTCTGCAGCAGGTAAACAGACTGTAACGTCTGCAGGTAAACAGACTGTAACGTCTGCAGCAGGTAAACAGACTGTAACGTCTGCAGGTAAACAGACTGTAACGTCTGCAGTGGGTAAACAGGCTGTAACGTCTGCAGCAGGTAAACAGACTGTAACGTCTGCAGTTAAACAGACTGTAACGTCTGCAGGTAAACAGACTGTAACGTCTGCAGCAGGTAAACAGGCTGTAACGCCTGCAGCAGGTAAACAGGCTGTAACTCCTGCAGCAGGTAAACAGACTGTAACGCCTGCAGGTAAACAGACTGTAATGTCTACAGCAGGTAAACAGACTGTAACTGTTCAGGAGGTAAACAGACTGTAACGTCTGCAGGTAAACAGACTGTAACGTCTACAGGTAAACAGACTGTAACGTCTGCAGCATGTAAACAGACTGTAACGTCTGCAGCAGGTAAACAGACTGTAACGTCTGCAGGTAAACAGACTGTAATGTCTGCAGCAGGTAAACAGACTGTAACGTCTGCAGCAGGTAAACAGACTGTAACGTCTGCAGGTAAACAGACTGTAACGTCTGCAGTGGGTAAACAGGCTGTAACGTCTGCAGCAGGTAAACAGACTGTAACGTCTGCAGGTAAACAGACTTTAACGTCTGCAAGTAAACAGACTGTAACGTCTGCAGAAGTTAAACAGACTGTAACGTCTGCAGCAGGTAAACAGGCTGTAACGCCTGCAGCAGGTATACAGACTGTAACGTCTGCAGTTAAACAGACTGTAATGTCTGCAGGTAAACAGACTGTAACGCCTGCAGCAGTTAAACAGACTGTAACGTCTGCAAGGAAACATACTGTAATGTCTGCAGCGGTTAATCAGAGTAAAGTCTGCAACGGGTAAACAAACTGTAACGTCTGCAGGTAAACAGACTGTAACGTCTGCAGCAGGTAAACAGACTGTAACGTCTGCAGCAGGTAAACAGGCTGTAACGTCTGCAGCAGGTAAACAGACTGTAACGTCTGCAGTTAAACAGACTGTAACGTCTGCAGGTAAACAGACTGTAAAGTCTGCAGGTAAACAGACTGTAACGTCTGCAGCAGGTAAACAGACTGTAACGTCTGCAGCAGGTAAACAGACTGTAACGTCTGCAGGTAAACAGACTGTAACGTCTGCAGCAGGTAAACAGACTGTAACTGTTCAGCAGGTAAACAGATTGTAACGTCTGCAGCGGGTAAAGAGATTGTAACGTCTGCAGCGGGTAAACAGGCTGTAACGCCTGCAGCAGGTAAACAGACTGTAACGTCTGCAGTTAAACAGACTGTAATGTCTGCAGCAGGAAAACAGGCTGTAACGTCTGAAGCAGGTAAACAGACTGGAACGTCTGCAGCAGGTAAACAGACTGTAACTGTTCAGCAGGTAAACAGATTGTAACGTCTGCAGCGGGTAAACAGACTGTAACGTCTGCAGCAGGTAAACAGACTGTAACGTCTGCAGCAGGTAAACAGACTGTAACGCCTGCAGGTAAACAGACTGTAACGTCTGCAGCAGGTAAACAGACTGTAACTGTTCAGCAGGTAAACAGACTGTAACGTTTGCAGGTAAACAGACTGTAACGTCTACAGGTAAACAGACTGTAACGTCTGCAGCAGGTAAACAGACTGTAACTGTTCAGCGGGTAAACAGACTGTAACGTCTGCAGCAGGTAAACAGACTGTAACGTCTGCAGGTAAACAGACTGTAACGTCTGCAGCAGGTAAACAGACTGTAACGTCTGCAGCAGGTAAACAGACTGTAACGTCTGCAGGTAAACAGACTGTAACGTCTGCAGTGGGTAAACAGGCTGTAACGTCTGCAGCAGGTAAACAGACTGGAACGTCTGCAGCAGGTAAACAGACTGTAACTGTTCAGCAGGTAAACAGATTGTAACGTCTGCAGCGGGTAAACAGACTGTAACGTCTGCAGCGGGTAAACAGACTGTAACGTCTGCAGCAGGTAAACAGACTGTAACGTCTGCAGCGGGTAAACAGACTGTAACGCCTGCAGGTAAACAGACTGTAACGTCTGCAGCAGGTAAACAGACTGTAACTGTTCAGCAGGTAAACAGACTGTAACGTTTGCAGGTAAACAGACTGTAACGTCTACAGGTAAACAGACTGTAACGTCTGCAGCAGGTAAACAGACTGTAACTGTTCAGCAGGTAAACAGACTGTAACGTCTGCAGCAGGTAAACAGACTGTAACGTCTGCAGGTAAACAGACTGTAACGTCTGCAGCAGGTAAACAGACTGTAACGTCTGCAGCAGGTAAACAGACTGTAACGTCTGCAGGTAAACAGACTGTAACGTCTGCAGTGGGTAAACAGGCTGTAACGTCTGCAGCGGGTAAACAGACTGTAACGTCTGCAGGTAAACAGGCTGTAACTCCTGCAGCAGGTAAACAGACTGTAACGCCTGCAGGTAAACAGACTGTAATGTCTACAGCAGGTAAACAGACTGTAACTGTTCAGGAGGTAAACAGACTGTAACGTCTGCAGGTAAACAGACTGTAACGTCTACAGGTAAACAGACTGTAACGTCTGCAGCATGTAAACAGACTGTAACGTCTGCAGCAGGTAAACAGACTGTAACGTCTGCAGGTAAACAGACTGTAATGTCTGCAGCAGGTAAACAGACTGTAACGTCTGCAGCAGGTAAACAGACTGTAACGTCTGCAGGTAAACAGACTGTAACGTCTGCAGTGGGTAAACAGGCTGTAACGTCTGCAGCAGGTAAACAGACTGTAACGTCTGCAGGTAAACAGACTTTAACGTCTGCAAGTAAACAGACTGTAACGTCTGCAGAAGTTAAACAGACTGTAACGTCTGCAGCAGGTAAACAGGCTGTAACGCCTGCAGCAGGTATACAGACTGTAACGTCTGCAGTTAAACAGACTGTAATGTCTGCAGGTAAACAGACTGTAACACCTGCAGCAGTTAAACAGACTGTAACGTCTGCAAGGAAACATACTGTAATGTCTGCAGCGGTTAATCAGAGTAAAGTCTGCAACGGGTAAACAAACTGTAACGTCTGCAGGTAAACAGACTGTAACGTCTGCAGCAGGTAAACAGACTGTAACGTCTGCAGCAGGTAAACAGGCTGTAACGTCTGCAGCAGGTAAACAGACTGTAACGTCTGCAGTTAAACAGACTGTAACGTCTGCAGGTAAACAGACTGTAAAGTCTGCAGGTAAACAGACTGTAACGTCTGCAGCAGGTAAACAGACTGTAACGTCTGCAGCAGGTAAACAGACTGTAACGTCTGCAGGTAAACAGACTGTAACGTCTGCAGCAGGTAAACAGACTGTAACTGTTCAGCAGGTAAACAGATTGTAACGTCTGCAGCGGGTAAAGAGATTGTAACGTCTGCAGCGGGTAAACAGGCTGTAACGCCTGCAGCAGGTAAACAGACTGTAACGTCTGCAGTTAAACAGACTGTAATGTCTGCAGCAGGAAAACAGGCTGTAACGTCTGAAGCAGGTAAACAGACTGGAACGTCTGCAGCAGGTAAACAGACTGTAACTGTTCAGCAGGTAAACAGATTGTAACGTCTGCAGCGGGTAAACAGACTGTAACGTCTGCAGCAGGTAAACAGACTGTAACGTCTGCAGCAGGTAAACAGACTGTAACGCCTGCAGGTAAACAGACTGTAACGTCTGCAGCAGGTAAACAGACTGTAACTGTTCAGCAGGTAAACAGACTGTAACGTTTGCAGGTAAACAGACTGTAACGTCTACAGGTAAACAGACTGTAACGTCTGCAGCAGGTAAACAGACTGTAACTGTTCAGCGGGTAAACAGACTGTAACGTCTGCAGCAGGTAAACAGACTGTAACGTCTGCAGGTAAACAGACTGTAACGTCTGCAGCAGGTAAACAGACTGTAACGTCTGCAGCAGGTAAACAGACTGTAACGTCTGCAGGTAAACAGACTGTAACGTCTGCAGTGGGTAAACAGGCTGTAACGTCTGCAGCAGGTAAACAGACTGGAACGTCTGCAGCAGGTAAACAGACTGTAACTGTTCAGCAGGTAAACAGATTGTAACGTCTGCAGCGGGTAAACAGACTGTAACGTCTGCAGCGGGTAAACAGACTGTAACGTCTGCAGCAGGTAAACAGACTGTAACGTCTGCAGCGGGTAAACAGACTGTAACGCCTGCAGGTAAACAGACTGTAACGTCTGCAGCAGGTAAACAGACTGTAACTGTTCAGCAGGTAAACAGACTGTAACGTTTGCAGGTAAACAGACTGTAACGTCTACAGGTAAACAGACTGTAACGTCTGCAGCAGGTAAACAGACTGTAACTGTTCAGCAGGTAAACAGACTGTAACGTCTGCAGCAGGTAAACAGACTGTAACGTCTGCAGGTAAACAGACTGTAACGTCTGCAGCAGGTAAACAGACTGTAACGTCTGCAGCAGGTAAACAGACTGTAACGTCTGCAGGTAAACAGACTGTAACGTCTGCAGTGGGTAAACAGGCTGTAACGTCTGCAGCGGGTAAACAGACTGTAACGTCTGCAGGTAAACAGATTGTAACGTCTGCAGCAGGTAAACAGACTGTAACGTCTTCAGGTAAACAGACTGTAATGTCTGCAGCAGTTAAACAGACTGTAACGTCTGCAGGGAAACAGACTGTAATGTCTGCAGCGGGTAATCAGAGTAACGTCTGCAGCGGGTAAACAAACTGTAACGTCTGCAGGTAAACAGACTGTAACGTCTGCAGCAGGTAAACAGACTGTAACGTCTGCAGCAGGTAAACAGGCTGTAACGTCTGCAGCAAGTAAACAGACTGTAACGTCTGCAGTTAAACAGACTGTAACGTCTGCAGGTAAACAGACTGTAACGTCTGCAGCAGGTAAACAGACTGTAACTGTTCAGCAGGTAAACAGATTGTAACGTCTGCAGCAGGTAAACAGACTGTAACGTCTGCAGCAGGTAAACAGGCTGTAACGTCTGCAGCAAGTAAACAGACTGTAACGTCTGCAGTTAAACAGACTGTAACGTCTGCAGGTAAACAGATTGTAACGTCTGCAGCGGGTAAACAGATTGTAACGTCTGCAGCGGGTAAACAGGCTGTAACGTCTGCAGCAGGTAAACAGACTGTAACTTCTGCAGCAGGTAAACAGACTGTAACGCCTGCAGGTAAACAGACTGTAACGTCTGCAGATAAACAGACTGTAACATCTACAGGTAAACAGACTGTAACGTCTGCAGCAGGTAAACAGACTGTAACGTCTGCAGGTAAACAGACTGTAACGTCTGCAGCAGGTAAACAGACTGTAACTTCTGCAGCAGGTAAACAGAATGTAACGTCTGCAGGTAAACAGACTGTAACGTCTGCAGCAGGTAAACAGACTGTAACGTCTGCAGCAGGTAAACAGACTGTAACGTCTGCAGCAGGTAAACAGACTGTAACGTCTGCAGCAGGTAAACAGACTGTAACGTCTGCAGGTAAACAGACTGTAACGTCTGCAGCGGGTAAACAGGCTGTAACGTCTGCAGCAGGTAAACAGACTGTAACGTCTACAGGTAAACAGACTGTAACGTCTGCAGCAGGTAAACAGACTGTAACGTTTGCAGCAGGTAAACAGACTGTAACGTCTGCAGGTAAACAGACTGTAACGTATGCAGTGGGTAAACAGACTGTAAGGTCTGCAGCAGGTAAACAGACTGTAACGTCTGCAGCAGGTAAACAGACTGTAACGTCTGCAGCGGGTAAACATACAGTAACGTCTGCAGCAGGTAAACAGACTGTAACGTCTGCAGCGGGTAAACAGACTGTAACGTCTGCAGCGGGTAAACAGACTGTAACGTCTGCAGCAGGTAAACAGGCTGTAACGTCTGCAGCGGGTAAACAGACAGTAACGTCTGCAGCGGGTAAACAGACTGTAACGTCTGCAGGTAAACAGACTGTAACGTCTGCAGGTAAACAGACTGTAACGTCTGCAGAAGGTAAACAGACTGTAACGTCTGCAGCAGGTAACCAGGCTGTAACTCCTGCAGCAGGTAAACAGACTGTAACGTCTGCAGTTAAACAAACTGTAATGTCTGCAGGTAAAAAGACTGTAACGTCTGCAGCAGTTATACAGACTGTAACGTCTGCAGGGAAAAAGACTGTAATGTCTGCAGCGGGTAATCAGAGTAACGTCTGCAGCGGGTAAACAAACTGTAACGTCTGCAGGTAAACAGACTGTAACGTCTGCAGCAGGTAAACAGACTGTAACGTCTGCAGCTGGTAAACAGGCTGTAACGTCTGCAGCAGGTAAACAGACTGTAACGTCTGCAGTTAAACAGACTGTAACGTCTGCAGGTAAACAGACTGTAACGTCTGCAGGTAAACAGACTGTAACTTCTGCAGCACGTAAACAGACTGTAACGTCTGCAGCAGGTAAACAGACTGTAACGTCTGCAGGTAAACAGACTGTAACGTCTGCAGCAGGTAAACAGACTGTAACTGTTCAGCAGGTAAACAGATTGTAACGTCTGCAGCGGGTAAACAGACTGTAAAGTCTGCAGTGGGTAAACAGGCTGTAACGTCTGCAGCAGGTAAACAGACTGTAACGTCTGCAGCAGGTAAACAAACAGTAACGTCTGCAGCAGGTAAACAGACTGTAACGTCTGCAGGTAAACAGACTGTAATGTCTGCAGCAGTTAAACAGACTGTAACGTCTGCAGGGAAACAGACTGTAATGTCTGCAGCGGGTAATCAGAGTAACGTCTGCAGCGGGTAAACAAACTGTAACGTCTGCAGGTAAACAGACTGTAACGTCTGCAGCAGGTAAACAGACTGTAACGTCTGCAGCAGGTAAACAGGCTGTAACGTCTGCAGCAAGTAAACAGACTGTAACGTCTGCAGTTAAACAGACTGTAACGTCTGCAGGTAAACAGACTGTAACGTCTGCAGCAGGTAAACAGACTGTAACTGTTCAGCAGGTAAACAGATTGTAACGTCTGCAGCAGGTAAACAGACTGTAACGTCTGCAGCAGGTAAACAGGCTGTAACGTCTGCAGCAAGTAAACAGACTGTAACGTCTGCAGTTAAACAGACTGTAACGTCTGCAGGTAAACAGATTGTAACGTCTGCAGCGGGTAAACAGATTGTAACGTCTGCAGCGGGCAAACAGGCTGTAACGTCTGCAGCAGGTAAACAGACTGTAACGTCTGCAGCAGGTAAACAGACTGTAACTTCTGCAGCAGGTAAACAGACTGTAACGCCTGCAGGTAAACAGACTGTAACGCCTGCAGGTAAACAGACTGTAACGTCTGCAGCAGGTAAACAGACTGTAACGTCTGCAGGTAAACAGACTGTAACATCTGCAGCAGGTAAACAGACTGTAACGTCTGCAGGTAAACAGACTGTAACGTCTGCAGTGGGTAAACAGGCTGTAACGTCTGCAGCAGGTAAACAGACTGTAACGTCTGCAGGTAAACAGACTGTAACGTCTGCAGGTAAACAGACTGTAACGTCTGCAGCAGGTAAACAGGCTGTAACGCCTGCAGCAGGTAAACAGGCTGTAACTCCTGCAGCAGGTAAACAGACTGTAACGTCTGCAGCGGGTAAACAGACTGTAATGTCTGCAGCAGGTAAACAGACTGTAACTGTTCAGCAGGTAAACAGACTGTAATGTCTGCAGCAGGTAAACAGACTGTAACTGTTCAGCAGGTAAACAGATTGTAACGTCTGCAGCGGGTAAACAGATTGTAACGTCTGCAGCGGGTAAACAGGCTGTAACGTCTGCAGCAGGTAAACAGACTGTAACGTCTGCAGCAGGTAAACAGACTGTAACGTCTGCAGCAGGTAAACAGACTGTAATGCCTGCAGGTAAACAGACTGTAACACCTGCAGGTAAACAGACTGTAACGTCTGCAGTTAAACAGACTGTAAAGTCTACAGGTAAACAGACTGTAACGTCTGCAGCAGGTCAACAGACTGTAACTGTTCAGCAGGTAAACAGACTGTAACGTCTGCAGTTAAACAGACTGTAACGTCTGCAGGTAAACAGACTGTAAAGTCTGCAGGTAAACAGACTGTAACGTCTGCAGGTAAACAGACTGTAACGTCTGCAGCAGGTAAACAGACTGTAACGTCTGCAGCAGGTAAACAGACTGTAACGTCTGCAGCAGGTAAACAGACTGTAACGTCTGCAGGTAAACAGACTGTAACGTCTGCAGCGGGTAAACAGGCTGTAACGTCTGCAGCAGGTAAACAGACTGTAACGTCTACAGGTAAACAGACTGTAACGTCTGCAGCAGGTAAACAGACTGTAACGTTTGCAGCAGGTAAACAGACTGTAACGTCTGCAGGTAAACAGACTGTAACGTATGCAGTGGGTAAACAGACTGTAACGTCTGCAGCAGGTAAACAGACTGTAACGTCTGCAGCAGGTAAACAGACTGTAACGTCTGCAGCAGGTAAACAGACTGTAACGTCTGCAGCGGGTAAACATACAGTAACGTCTGCAGCAGGTAAACAGACTGTAACGTCTGCAGGTAAACAGACTGTAACGTCTGCAGCGGGTAAACAGACTGTAACGTCTGCAGCGGGTAAACAGACTGTAACGTCTGCAGCAGGTAAACAGGCTGTAACGTCTGCAGAAGTTACACAGACTGTAACGTCTGCAGCGGGTAAACAGACAGTAACGTCTGCAGCGGGTAAACAGACTGTAACGTCTGCAGGTAAACAGACTGTAACGTCTGCAGAAGGTAAACAGACTGTAACGTCTGCAGCAGGTAAACAGGCTGTAACTCCTGCAGCAGGTAAACAGACTGTAACGTCTGCAGTTAAACAGACTGTAATGTCTGCAGGTAAACAGACTGTAACGTCTGCAGCAGTTATACAGACTGTAACGTCTGCAGGGAAACAGACTGTAATATCTGCAGCGGGTAATCAGAGTAACGTCTGCAGCGGGTAAACAAACTGTAACGTCTGCAGGTAAACAGACTGTAACGTCTGCAGCAGGTAAACAGACTGTAACGTCTGCAGCAGGTAAACAGGCTGTAACGTCTGCAGCAGGTAAACAGACTGTAACGTCTGCAGTTAAACAGACTGTAACGTCTGCAGGTAAACAGACTGTAACGTCTGCAGGTAAACAGACTGTAACTTCTGCAGCACGTAAACAGACTGTAACGTCTGCAGCAGGTAAACAGACTGTAACGTCTGCAGGTAAACAGACTGTAACGTCTGCAGCAGGTAAACAGACTGTAACTGTTCAGCAGGTAAACAGATTGTAACGTCTGCAGCGGGTAAACAGACTGTAAAGTCTGCAGTGGGTAAACAGGCTGTAACGTCTGCAGCAGGTAAACAGACTGTAACGTCTGCAGCAGGTAAACAAACTGTAACGTCTGCAGGGAAACAGACTGTAATGTCTGCAGCGGGTAATCAGAGTAACGTCTGCAGCGGGTAAACAAACTGTAACGTCTGCAGGTAAACAGACTGTAACGTCTGCTGCAGGTAAACAGACTGTAACGTCTGCAGCAGGTAAACAGGCTGTAACGTCTGCAGCAAGTAAACAGACTGTAACGTCTGCAGTTAAACAGACTGTAACGTCTGCAGGTAAACAGACTGTAACGTCTGCAGCAGGTAAACAGACTGTAACTGTTCAGCAGGTAAACAGATTGTAACGTCTGCAGCAGGTAAACAGACTGTAACGTCTGCAGCAGGTAAACAGGCTGTAACGTCTGCAGGTAAACAGATTGTAACGTCTGCAGCGGGTAAACAGATTGTAACGTCTGCAGCAGTTAAACAGACTGTAACTGTTCAGCAGGTAAACAGATTGTAACGTCTGCAGCAGGTAAACAGACTGTAACGTCTGCAGCAGGTAAACAGGCTGTAACGTCTGCAGGTAAACAGATTGTAACGTCTGCAGCGGGTAAACAGATTGTAACGTCTGCAGCAGTTAAACAGACTGTAACTGTTCAGCAGGTAAACAGATTGTAACGTCTGCAGCAGGTAAACAGACTGTAACGTCTGCAGCAGTTAAACAGACTGTAACGTCTGCAGGTAAACAGATTGTAACGTCTGCAGCGGGTAAACAGATTGTAACGTCTGCAGCGGGTAAACAGGCTGTAACGTCTGCAGCAGGTAAACAGACTGTAACGTCTGCAGCAGGTAAACAGACTGTAACTTCTGCAGCAGGTAAACAGACTGTAACGCCTGCAGGTAAACAGACTGTAACGCCTGCAGGTAAACAGACTGTAACGTCTGCAGATAAACAGACTGTAACATCTACAGGTAAACAGACTGTAACGTCTGCAGCAGGTAAACAGACTGTAACGTCTGCAGGTAAACAGACTGTAACGTCTGCAGCAGGTAAACAGACTGTAACTTCTGCAGCAGGTAAACAGAATGTAACGTCTGCAGGTAAACAGACTGTAACGTCTGCAGCAGGTAAACAGACTGTAACGTCTGCAGCAGGTAAACAGACTGTAACGTCTGCAGCAGGTAAACAGACTGTAACGTCTGCAGGTAAACAGACTGTAACGTCTGCAGCGGGTAAACAGGCTGTAACGTCTGCAGCAGGTAAACAGACTGTAACGTCTACAGGTAAACAGACTGTAACGTCTGCAGCGGGTAAACAGACTGTAACGTCTGCAGCAGGTAAACAGACTGTAACGTCTGCAGGTAAACAGACTGTAACGTATGCAGTGGGTAAACAGACTGTAACGTCTGCAGCAGGTAAACAGACTGTAACGTCTGCAGCAGGTAAACAGACTGTAAAGTCTGCAGCGGGTAAACATACAGTAACGTCTGCAGCAGGTAAACAGACTGTAACGTCTGCAGGTAAACAGACTGTAACGTCTGCAGCGGGTAAACAGACTGTAACGTCTGCAGCGGGTAAACAGACTGTAACGTCTGCAGCAGGTAAACAGGCTGTAACGTCTGCAGCAGTTACACAGACTGTAACGTCTGCAGCGGGTAAACAGACAGTAACGTCTGCAGCGGGTAAACAGACTGTAACGTCTGCAGGTAAACAGACTGTAACGTCTGCAGGTAAACAGACTGTAACGTCTGCAGAAGGTAAACAGACTGTAACGTCTGCAGCAGGTAAACAGGCTGTAACTCCTGCAGCAGGTAAACAGACTGTAACGTCTGCAGTTAAACAGACTGTAATGTCTGCAGGTAAACAGACTGTAACGTCTGCAGCAGTTATACAGACTGTAACGTCTGCAGGGAAACAGACTGTAATGTCTGCAGCGGGTAATCAGAGTAACGTCTGCAGCGGGTAAACAAACTGTAACGTCTGCAGGTAAACAGACTGTAACGTCTGCAGCAGGTAAACAGACTGTAACGTCTGCAGCAGGTAAACAGGCTGTAACGTCTGCAGCAGGTAAACAGACTGTAACGTCTGCAGTTAAACAGACTGTAACGTCTGCAAGTAAACAGACTGTAAAGTCTGCAGGTAAACAGACTGTAACTGCTGCAGCACGTAAACAGACTGTAACGTCTGCAGCAGGTAAACAGACTGTAACGTCTGCAGGTAAACAGACTGTAACGTCTGCAGCAGGTAAACAGACTGTAACTGTTCAGCAGGTAAACAGATTGTAACGTCTGCAGCGGGTAAACAGACTGTAACGTCTGCAGGTAAACAGACTGTAACGTCTGCAGCAGGTAAACAGACTGTAACTGTTCAGCAGGTAAACAGATTGTAACGTCTGCAGCGGGTAAACAGACTGTAAAGTCTGCAGTGGGTAAACAGGCTGTAACGTCTGCAGCAGGTAAACAGACTGTAACGTCTGCAGCAGGTAAACAAACTGTAACGTCTGCAGGGAAACAGACTGTAATGTCTGCAGCGGGTAATCAGAGTAACGTCTGCAGCGGGTAAACAAACTGTAACGTCTGCAGGTAAACAGACTGTAACGTCTGCTGCAGGTAAACAGACTGTAACGTCTGCAGCAGGTAAACAGGCTGTAACGTCTGCAGCAAGTAAACAGACTGTAACGTCTGCAGTTAAACAGACTGTAACGTCTGCAGGTAAACAGACTGTAACGTCTGCAGCAGGTAAACAGACTGTAACTGTTCAGCAGGTAAACAGATTGTAACGTCTGCAGCAGGTAAACAGACTGTAACGTCTGCAGCAGGTAAACAGGCTGTAACGTCTGCAGGTAAACAGATTGTAACGTCTGCAGCGGGTAAACAGATTGTAACGTCTGCAGCAGTTAAACAGACTGTAACTGTTCAGCAGGTAAACAGATTGTAACGTCTGCAGCAGGTAAACAGACTGTAACGTCTGCAGCAGGTAAACAGGCTGTAACGTCTGCAGGTAAACAGATTGTAACGTCTGCAGCGGGTAAACAGATTGTAACGTCTGCAGCAGTTAAACAGACTGTAACTGTTCAGCAGGTAAACAGATTGTAACGTCTGCAGCAGGTAAACAGACTGTAACGTCTGCAGCAGTTAAACAGACTGTAACGTCTGCAGGTAAACAGATTGTAACGTCTGCAGCGGGTAAACAGATTGTAACGTCTGCAGCGGGTAAACAGGCTGTAACGTCTGCAGCAGGTAAACAGACTGTAACGTCTGCAGCAGGTAAACAGACTGTAACTTCTGCAGCAGGTAAACAGACTGTAACGCCTGCAGGTAAACAGACTGTAACGCCTGCAGGTAAACAGACTGTAACGTCTGCAGATAAACAGACTGTAACATCTACAGGTAAACAGACTGTAACGTCTGCAGCAGGTAAACAGACTGTAACGTCTGCAGGTAAACAGACTGTAACGTCTGCAGCAGGTAAACAGACTGTAACTTCTGCAGCAGGTAAACAGAATGTAACGTCTGCAGGTAAACAGACTGTAACGTCTGCAGCAGGTAAACAGACTGTAACGTCTGCAGCAGGTAAACAGACTGTAACGTCTGCAGCAGGTAAACAGACTGTAACGTCTGCAGGTAAACAGACTGTAACGTCTGCAGCGGGTAAACAGGCTGTAACGTCTGCAGCAGGTAAACAGACTGTAACGTCTACAGGTAAACAGACTGTAACGTCTGCAGCGGGTAAACAGACTGTAACGTCTGCAGCAGGTAAACAGACTGTAACGTCTGCAGGTAAACAGACTGTAACGTATGCAGTGGGTAAACAGACTGTAACGTCTGCAGCAGGTAAACAGACTGTAACGTCTGCAGCAGGTAAACAGACTGTAAAGTCTGCAGCGGGTAAACATACAGTAACGTCTGCAGCAGGTAAACAGACTGTAACGTCTGCAGGTAAACAGACTGTAACGTCTGCAGCGGGTAAACAGACTGTAACGTCTGCAGCGGGTAAACAGACTGTAACGTCTGCAGCAGGTAAACAGGCTGTAACGTCTGCAGCAGTTACACAGACTGTAACGTCTGCAGCGGGTAAACAGACAGTAACGTCTGCAGCGGGTAAACAGACTGTAACGTCTGCAGGTAAACAGACTGTAACGTCTGCAGGTAAACAGACTGTAACGTCTGCAGAAGGTAAACAGACTGTAACGTCTGCAGCAGGTAAACAGGCTGTAACTCCTGCAGCAGGTAAACAGACTGTAACGTCTGCAGTTAAACAGACTGTAATGTCTGCAGGTAAACAGACTGTAACGTCTGCAGCAGTTATACAGACTGTAACGTCTGCAGGGAAACAGACTGTAATGTCTGCAGCGGGTAATCAGAGTAACGTCTGCAGCGGGTAAACAAACTGTAACGTCTGCAGGTAAACAGACTGTAACGTCTGCAGCAGGTAAACAGACTGTAACGTCTGCAGCAGGTAAACAGGCTGTAACGTCTGCAGCAGGTAAACAGACTGTAACGTCTGCAGTTAAACAGACTGTAACGTCTGCAAGTAAACAGACTGTAAAGTCTGCAGGTAAACAGACTGTAACTGCTGCAGCACGTAAACAGACTGTAACGTCTGCAGCAGGTAAACAGACTGTAACGTCTGCAGGTAAACAGACTGTAACGTCTGCAGCAGGTAAACAGACTGTAACTGTTCAGCAGGTAAACAGATTGTAACGTCTGCAGCGGGTAAACAGACTGTAAAGTCTGCAGTGGGTAAACAGGCTGTAACGTCTGCAGCAGGTAAACAGACTGTAACGTCTGCAGCAGGTAAACATACAGTAACGTCTGCAGCAGGTAAACAGACTGTAACGTCTGCAGCGGGTAATCAGAGTAACGTCTGCAGCGGGTAAACAAACTGTAACGTCTGCAGGTAAACAGACTGTAACGTCTGCAGCAGGTAAACAGACTGTAACGTCTGCAGCAGGTAAACAGGCTGTAACGTCTGCAGCAAGTAAACAGACTGTAACGTCTGCAGTTAAACAGACTGTAACGTCTGCAGGTAAACAGACTGTAACGTCTGCAGCAGGTAAACAGACTGTAACTGTTCAGCAGGTAAACAGATTGTAACGTC
Organism: Labrus mixtus; assembly: GCF_963584025.1. Lineage (NCBI taxonomy): Eukaryota > Metazoa > Chordata > Actinopteri > Labriformes > Labridae > Labrus > Labrus mixtus. The sequence continues at coordinate 688,372 of NW_026870274.1, forward strand.
TGCAGCAGGTAAACAGACTGTAACGTCTGCAGCAGGTAAACAGGCTGTAACGTCTGCAGCAAGTAAACAGACTGTAACGTCTGCAGGTAAACAGACTGTAACGTATGCAGTGGGTAAACAGACTGTAACGTCTGCAGCAGGTAAACAGACTGTAACGTCTGCAGCAGGTAAACAGACTGTAACGTCTGCAGCAGGTAAACAGACTGTAACGTCGGCAGCGGGTAAATATACAGTAACGTCTGCAGCAGGTAAACAGACTGTAACGTCTGCAGGTAAACAGACTGTAACGTCTGCAGCGGGTAAACAGACTGTAACGTCTGCAGGTAAACAGACTGTAACGTCTGCAGCGGGTAAACAGATTGTAACGTCTGCAGCGGGTAAACAGACTGTAACGTCTGCAGCAGGTAAACAGGCTGTAACGTCTGCAGCAGTTACACAGACTGTAACGTCTGCAGCGGGTAAACAGACTGTAATGCCTGCAGGTAAACAGACTGTAACACCTGCAGGTAAACAGACTGTAACGTCTGCAGTTAAACAGACTGTAACGTCTACAGGTAAACAGACTGTAACGTCTGCAGCAGGTAAACAGACTGTAACTGTTCAGCAGGTAAACAGACTGTAACGTCTGCAGTTAAACAGACTGTAACGTCTGCAGGTAAACAGACTGTAAAGTCTGCAGGTAAACAGACTGTAACGTCTACAGGTAAACAGACTGTAACGTCTGCAGCAGGTAAACAGACTGTAACGTCTGCAGCAGGTAAACAGACTGTAACGTCTGCAGGTAAACAGACTGTAACGTCTGCAGCGGGTAAACAGGCTGTAACGTCTGCAGCAGGTAAACAGACTGTAACGTCTACAGGTAAACAGACTGTAACGTCTGCAGCAGGTAAACAGACTGTAACGTTTGCAGCAGGTAAACAGACTGTAACGTCTGCAGGTAAACAGACTGTAACGTATGCAGTGGGTAAACAGACTGTAACGTCTGCAGCAGGTAAACAGACTGTAACGTCTGCAGCAGGTAAACAGACTGTAACGTCTGCAGCAGGTAAACAGACTGTAACGTCTGCAGCGGGTAAACAGACTGTAACGTCTGCAGGTAAACAGACTGTAACGTCTGCAGCGGGTAAACAGACTGTAACGTCTGCAGCGGGTAAACAGACTGTAACGTCTGCAGCAGGTAAACAGGCTGTAACGTCTGCAGCAGTTACACAGACTGTAACGTCTGCAGCGGGTAAACAGACAGTAACGTCTGCAGCGGGTAAACAGACTGTAACGTCTGCAGGTAAACAGACTGTAACGTCTGCAGGTAAACAGACTGTAACGTCTGCAGAAGGTAAACAGACTCTAACGTCTGCAGCAGGTAAACAGGCTGTAACTCCTGCAGCAGGTAAACAGACTGTAACGTCTGCAGTTAAACAGACTGTAATGTCTGCAGGTAAACAGACTGTAACGTCTGCAGCAGTTATACAGACTGTAACGTCTGCAGGGAAACAGACTGTAATGTCTGCAGCGGGTAATCAGAGTAACGTCTGCAGCGGGTAAACAAACTGTAACGTCTGCAGGTAAACAGACTGTAACGTCTGCAGCAGGTAAACAGACTGTAACGTCTGCAGCATGTAAACAGGCTGTAACGTCTGCAGCAGGTAAACAGACTGTAACGTCTGCAGTTAAACAGACTGTAACGTCTGCAGGTAAACAGACTGTAACGTCTGCAGGTAAACAGACTGTAACTTCTGCAGCACGTAAACAGACTGTAACGTCTGCAGCAGGTAAACAGACTGTAACGTCTGCAGGTAAACAGACTGTAACGTCTGCAGCAGGTAAACAGACTGTAACTGTTCAGCAGGTAAACAGATTGTAACGTCTGCAGCGGGTAAACAGACTGTAAAGTCTGCAGTGGGTAAACAGGCTGTAACGTCTGCAGCAGGTAAACAGACTGTAACGTCTGCAGCAGGTAAACAAACAGTAACGTCTGCAGCAGGTAAACAGACTGTAACGTCTGCAGGTAAACAGACTGTAATGTCTGCAGCAGTTAAACAGACTGTAACGTCTGCAGGGAAACAGACTGTAATGTCTGCAGGGAAACAGACTGTAATGTCTGCAGCGGGTAATCAGAGTAACGTCTGCAGCGGGTAAACAAACTGTAACGTCTGCAGGTAAACAGACTGTAACGTCTGCAGCAGGTAAACAGACTGTAACGTCTGCAGCAGGTAAACAGGCTGTAACGTCTGCAGCAAGTAAACAGACTGTAACGTCTGCAGTTAAACAGACTGTAACGTCTGCAGGTAAACAGACTGTAACGTCTGCAGCAGGTAAACAGACTGTAACTGTTCAGCAGGTAAACAGATTGTAACGTCTGCAGCAGGTAAACAGACTGTAACGTCTGCAGCAGGTAAACAGGCTGTAACGTCTGCAGCAAGTAAACAGACTGTAACGTCTGCAGTTAAACAGACTGTAACGTCTGCAGGTAAACAGATTGTAACGTCTGCAGCGGGTAAACAGATTGTAACGTCTGCAGCGGGTAAACAGGCTGTAACGTCTGCAGCAGGTAAACAGACTGTAACGTCTGCAGCAGGTAAACAGACTGTAACTTCTGCAGCAGGTAAACAGACTGTAACGCCTGCAGGTAAACAGACTGTAACGCCTGCAGGTAAACAGACTGTAACGTCTGCAGATAAACAGACTGTAACATCTACAGGTAAACAGACTGTAACGTCTGCAGCAGGTAAACAGACTGTAACGTCTGCAGGTAAACAGACTGTAACGTCTGCAGCAAGTAAACAGACTGTAACTTCTGCAGCAGGTAAACAGAATGTAACGTCTGCAGGTAAACAGACTGTAACGTCTGCAGCAGGTAAACAGACTGTAACGTCTGCAGCGGGTAAACAGACTGTAACGTCTGCAGCGGGTAAACAGGCTGTAACGTCTGCAGCAGGTAAACAGACTGTAACGTCTACAGGTAAACAGACTGTAACGTCTGCAGCGGGTAAACAGACTGTAACGTCTGCAGCAGGTAAACAGACTGTAACGTCTGCAGGTAAACAGACTGTAACGTATGCAGTGGGTAAACAGACTGTAACGTCTGCAGCAGGTAAACAGACTGTAACGTCTGCAGCAGGTAAACAGACTGTAACGTCTGCAGCGGGTAAACATACAGTAACGTCTGCAGCAGGTAAACAGACTGTAACGTCTGCAGGTAAACAGACTGTAACGTCTGCAGCGGGTAAACAGACTGTAACGTCTGCAGCAGGTAAACAGACTGTAACGTCTGCAGGTAAACAGACTGTAACGTATGCAGTGGGTAAACAGACTGTAACGTCTGCAGCAGGTAAACAGACTGTAACGTCTGCAGCAGGTAAACAGACTGTAACGTCTGCAGCGGGTAAACAGATTGTAACGTCTGCAGCAGTTAAACAGACTGTAACTGTTCAGCAGGTAAACAGATTGTAACGTCTGCAGCAGGTAAACAGACTGTAACGTCTGCAGCAGTTAAACAGACTGTAACGTCTGCAGGTAAACAGATTGTAACGTCTGCAGCGGGTAAACAGATTGTAACGTCTGCAGCGGGTAAACAGGCTGTAACGTCTGCAGCAGGTAAACAGACTGTAACGTCTGCAGCAGGTAAACAGACTGTAACTTCTGCAGCAGGTAAACAGACTGTAACGCCTGCAGGTAAACAGACTGTAACGCCTGCAGGTAAACAGACTGTAACGTCTGCAGATAAACAGACTGTAACATCTACAGGTAAACAGACTGTAACGTCTGCAGCAGGTAAACAGACTGTAACGTCTGCAAGTAAACAGACTGTAACGTCTGCAGCAGGTAAACAGACTGTAACTTCTGCAGCAGGTAAACAGAATGTAACGTCTGCAGGTAAACAGACTGTAACGTCTGCAGCAGGTAAACAGACTGTAACGTCTGCAGCAGGTAAACAGACTGTAACGTCTGCAGCAGGTAAACAGACTGTAACGTCTGCAGGTAAACAGACTGTAACGTCTGCAGCGGGTAAACAGGCTGTAACGTCTGCAGCAGGTAAACAGACTGTAACGTCTACAGGTAAACAGACTGTAACGTCTGCAGCGGGTAAACAGACTGTAACGTCTGCAGCAGGTAAACAGACTGTAACGTCTGCAGGTAAACAGACTGTAACGTATGCAGTGGGTAAACAGACTGTAACGTCTGCAGCAGGTAAACAGACTGTAACGTCTGGAGCAGGTAAACAGACTGTAAAGTCTGCAGCGGGTAAACATACAGTAACGTCTGCAGCAGGTAAACAGACTGTAACGTCTGCAGGTAAACAGACTGTAACGTCTGCAGCGGGTAAACAGACTGTAACGTCTGCAGCGGGTAAACAGACTGTAACGTCTGCAGCGGGTAAACAGACTGTAACGTCTGCAGCAGGTAAACAGACAGTAACGTCTGCAGCGGGTAAACAGACTGTAACGTCTGCAGGTAAACAGACTGTAACGTCTGCAGGTAAACAGACTGTAACGTCTGCAGAAGGTAAACAGACTGTAACGTCTGCAGCAGGTAAACAGGCTGTAACTCCTGCAGCAGGTAAACAGACTGTAACGTCTGCAGTTAAACAGACTGTAATGTCTGCAGGTAAACAGACTGTAACGTCTGCAGCAGTTATACAGACTGTAACGTCTGCAGGGAAACAGACTGTAATGTCTGCAGCGGGTAATCAGAGTAACGTCTGCAGCGGGTAAACAAACTGTAACGTCTGCAGGTAAACAGACTGTAACGTCTGCAGCAGGTAAACAGACTGTAACGTCTGCAGCAGGTAAACAGGCTGTAACGTCTGCAGCAGGTAAACAGACTGTAACGTCCGCAGTTAAACAGACTGTAACGTCTGCAAGTAAACAGACTGTAAAGTCTGCAGGTAAACAGACTGTAACTGCTGCAGCACGTAAACAGACTGTAACGTCTGCAGCAGGTAAACAGACTGTAACGTCTGCAGGTAAACAGACTGTAACGTCTGCAGCAGGTAAACAGACTGTAACTGTTCAGCAGGTAAACAGATTGTAACGTCTGCAGCGGGTAAACAGACTGTAAAGTCTGCAGTGGGTAAACAGGCTGTAACGTCTGCAGCAGGTAAACAGACTGTAACGTCTGCAGCAGGTAAACATACAGTAACGTCTGCAGCAGGTAAACAGACTGTAACGTCTGCAGCGGGTAATCAGAGTAACGTCTGCAGCGGGTAAACAAACTGTAACGTCTGCAGGTAAACAGACTGTAACGTCTGCAGCAGGTAAACAGACTGTAACGTCTGCAGCAGGTAAACAGGCTGTAACGTCTGCAGCAAGTAAACAGACTGTAACGTCTGCAGTTAAACAGACTGTAACGTCTGCAGGTAAACAGACTGTAACGTCTGCAGCAGGTAAACAGACTGTAACTGTTCAGCAGGTAAACAGATTGTAACGTCTGCAGCAGGTAAACAGACTGTAACGTCTGCAGCAGGTAAACAGGCTGTAACGTCTGCAGCAAGTAAACAGACTGTAACGTCTGCAGTTAAACAGACTGTAACGTCTGCAGGTAAACAGATTGTAACGTCTGCAGCGGGTAAACAGATTGTAACGTCTGCAGCGGGTAAACAGGCTGTAACGTCTGCAGCAGGTAAACAGACTGTAACGTCTGCAGCAGGTAAACAGACTGTAACTTCTGCAGCAGGTAAACAGACTGTAACGCCTGCAGGTAAACAGACTGTAACGCCTGCAGGTAAACAGACTGTAACGTCTGCAGATAAACAGACTGTAACATCTACAGGTAAACAGACTGTAACGTCTGCAGCAGGTAAACAGACTGTAACGTCTGCAGGTAAACAGACTGTAACGTCTGCAGCAGGTAAACAGACTGTAACTGTTCAGCAGGTAAACAGATTGTAACGTCTGCAGCAGGTAAACAGACTGTAACGTCTGCAGCAGGTAAACAGGCTGTAACGTCTGCAGCAAGTAAACAGACTGTAACGTCTGCAGTTAAACAGACTGTAACGTCTGCAGGTAAACAGATTGTAACGTCTGCAGCGGGTAAACAGATTGTAACGTCTGCAGCGGGTAAACAGGCTGTAACGTCTGCAGCAGGTAAACAGACTGTAACGTCTGCAGCAGGTAAACAGACTGTAACTTCTGCAGCAGGTAAACAGACTGTAACGCCTGCAGGTAAACAGACTGTAACGCCTGCAGGTAAACAGACTGTAACGTCTGCAGATAAACAGACTGTAACATCTACAGGTAAACAGACTGTAACGTCTGCAGCAGGTAAACAGACTGTAACGTCTGCAGGTAAACAGACTGTAACGTCTGCAGCAGGTAAACAGACTGTAACTTCTGCAGCAGGTAAACAGAATGTAACGTCTGCAGGTAAACAGACTGTAACGTCTGCAGCAGGTAAACAGACTGTAACGTCTGCAGCAGGTAAACAGACTGTAACGTCTGCAGCAGGTAAACAGACTGTAACGTCTGCAGGTAAACAGACTGTAACGTCTGCAGCGGGTAAACAGGCTGTAACGTCTGCAGCAGGTAAACAGACTGTAACGTCTACAGGTAAACAGACTGTAACGTCTGCAGCAGGTAAACAGACTGTAACGTCTGCAGCAGGTAAACAGACTGTAACGTCTGCAGGTAAACAGACTGTAACGTATGCAGTGGGTAAACAGACTGTAACGTCTGCAGCAGGTAAACAGACTGTAACGTCTGCAGCAGGTAAACAGACTGTAACGTCTGCAGCAGGTAAACAGACTGTAACGTCGGCAGCGGGTAAATATACAGTAACGTCTGCAGCAGGTAAACAGACTGTAACGTCTGCAGGTAAACAGACTGTAACGTCTGCAGCGGGTAAACAGACTGTAACGTCTGCAGGTAAACAGACTGTAACGTCTGCAGCGGGTAAACAGACTGTAACGTCTGCAGCGGGTAAACAGACTGTAACGTCTGCAGCAGGTAAACAGGCTGTAACGTCTGCAGCAGTTACACAGACTGTAACGTCTGCAGCGGGTAAACAGACTGTAATGCCTGCAGGTAAACAGACTGTAACACCTGCAGGTAAACAGACTGTAACGTCTGCAGTTAAACAGACTGTAACGTCTACAGGTAAACAGACTGTAACGTCTGCAGCAGGTAAACAGACTGTAACTGTTCAGCAGGTAAACAGACTGTAACGTCTGCAGTTAAACAGACTGTAACGTCTGCAGGTAAACAGACTGTAAAGTCTGCAGGTAAACAGACTGTAACGTCTGCAGGTAAACAGACTGTAACGTCTGCAGCAGGTAAACAGACTGTAACGTCTGCAGCAGGTAAACAGACTGTAACGTCTGCAGCAGGTAAACAGACTGTAACGTCTGCAGGTAAACAGACTGTAACGTCTGCAGCGGGTAAACAGGCTGTAACGTCTGCAGCAGGTAAACAGACTGTAACGTCTACAGGTAAACAGACTGTAACGTCTGCAGCAGGTAAACAGACTGTAACGTTTGCAGCAGGTAAACAGACTGTAACGTCTGCAGGTAAACAGACTGTAACGTATGCAGTGGGTAAACAGACTGTAACGTCTGCAGCAGGTAAACAGACTGTAACGTCTGCAGCAGGTAAACAGACTGTAACGTCTGCAGCAGGTAAACAGACTGTAACGTCTGCAGCGGGTAAACAGACTGTAACGTCTGCAGGTAAACAGACTGTAACGTCTGCAGCGGGTAAACAGACTGTAACGTCTGCAGCGGGTAAACAGACTGTAACGTCTGCAGCAGGTAAACAGGCTGTAACGTCTGCAGCAGTTACACAGACTGTAACGTCTGCAGCGGGTAAACAGACAGTAACGTCTGCAGCGGGTAAACAGACTGTAACGTCTGCAGGTAAACAGACTGTAACGTCTGCAGGTAAACAGACTGTAACGTCTGCAGAAGGTAAACAGACTCTAACGTCTGCAGCAGGTAAACAGGCTGTAACTCCTGCAGCAGGTAAACAGACTGTAACGTCTGCAGTTAAACAGACTGTAATGTCTGCAGGTAAACAGACTGTAACGTCTGCAGCAGTTATACAGACTGTAACGTCTGCAGGGAAACAGACTGTAATGTCTGCAGCGGGTAATCAGAGTAACGTCTGCAGCGGGTAAACAAACTGTAACGTCTGCAGGTAAACAGACTGTAACGTCTGCAGCAGGTAAACAGACTGTAACGTCTGCAGCAGGTAAACAGGCTGTAACGTCTGCAGCAGGTAAACAGACTGTAACGTCTGCAGTTAAACAGACTGTAACGTCTGCAGGTAAACAGACTGTAACGTCTGCAGGTAAACAGACTGTAACTTCTGCAGCACGTAAACAGACTGTAACGTCTGCAGCAGGTAAACAGACTGTAACGTCTGCAGGTAAACAGACTGTAACGTCTGCAGCAGGTAAACAGACTGTAACTGTTCAGCAGGTAAACAGATTGTAACGTCTGCAGCGGGTAAACAGACTGTAAAGTCTGCAGTGGGTAAACAGGCTGTAACGTCTGCAGCAGGTAAACAGACTGTAACGTCTGCAGCAGGTAAACAAACAGTAACGTCTGCAGCAGGTAAACAGACTGTAACGTCTGCAGGTAAACAGACTGTAATGTCTGCAGCAGTTAAACAGACTGTAACGTCTGCAGGGAAACAGACTGTAATGTCTGCAGCGGGTAATCAGACTGTAACGTCTGCAGCAGGTAAACAGGCTGTAACGTCTGCAGCAAGTAAACAGACTGTAACGTCTGCAGTTAAACAGACTGTAACGTCTGCAGGTAAACAGACTGTAACGTCTGCAGCAGGTAAACAGACTGTAACTGTTCAGCAGGTAAACAGATTGTAACGTCTGCAGCAGGTAAACAGACTGTAACGTCTGCAGCAGGTAAACAGGCTGTAACGTCTGCAGCAAGTAAACAGACTGTAACGTCTGCAGTTAAACAGACTGTAACGTCTGCAGGTAAACAGATTGTAACGTCTGCAGCGGGTAAACAGATTGTAACGTCTGCAGCGGGTAAACAGGCTGTAACGCCTGCAGGTAAACAGACTGTAACGCCTGCAGGTAAACAGACTGTAACGTCTGCAGATAAACAGACTGTAACATCTACAGGTAAACAGACTGTAACGTCTGCAGCAGGTAAACAGACTGTAACGTCTGCAGGTAAACAGACTGTAACGTCTGCAGCAAGTAAACAGACTGTAACTTCTGCAGCAGGTAAACAGAATGTAACGTCTGCAGGTAAACAGACTGTAACGTCTGCAGCAGGTAAACAGACTGTAACGTCTGCAGCGGGTAAACAGACTGTAACGTCTGCAGCGGGTAAACAGGCTGTAACGTCTGCAGCAGGTAAACAGACTGTAACGTCTACAGGTAAACAGACTGTAACGTCTGCAGCGGGTAAACAGACTGTAACGTCTGCAGCAGGTAAACAGACTGTAACGTCTGCAGGTAAACAGACTGTAACGTATGCAGTGGGTAAACAGACTGTAACGTCTGCAGCAGGTAAACAGACTGTAACGTCTGCAGCAGGTAAACAGACTGTAACGTCTGCAGCGGGTAAACATACAGTAACGTCTGCAGCAGGTAAACAGACTGTAACGTCTGCAGGTAAACAGACTGTAACGTCTGCAGCGGGTAAACAGACTGTAACGTCTGCAGCAGGTAAACAGACTGTAACGTCTGCAGGTAAACAGACTGTAACGTATGCAGTGGGTAAACAGACTGTAACGTCTGCAGCAGGTAAACAGACTGTAACGTCTGCAGCAGGTAAACAGACTGTAACGTCTGCAGCGGGTAAACAGATTGTAACGTCTGCAGCAGTTAAACAGACTGTAACTGTTCAGCAGGTAAACAGATTGTAACGTCTGCAGCAGGTAAACAGACTGTAACGTCTGCAGCAGTTAAACAGACTGTAACGTCTGCAGGTAAACAGATTGTAACGTCTGCAGCGGGTAAACAGATTGTAACGTCTGCAGCGGGTAAACAGGCTGTAACGTCTGCAGCAGGTAAACAGACTGTAACGTCTGCAGCAGGTAAACAGACTGTAACTTCTGCAGCAGGTAAACAGACTGTAACGCCTGCAGGTAAACAGACTGTAACGCCTGCAGGTAAACAGACTGTAACGTCTGCAGATAAACAGACTGTGACATCTACAGGTAAACAGACTGTAACGTCTGCAGCAGGTAAACAGACTGTAACGTCTGCAGGTAAACAGACTGTAACGTCTGCAGCAGGTAAACAGACTGTAACTTCTGCAGCAGGTAAACAGAATGTAACGTCTGCAGGTAAACAGACTGTAACGTCTGCAGCAGGTAAACAGACTGTGACGTCTGCAGCAGGTAAACAGACTGTAACGTCTGCAGCAGGTAAACAGACTGTAACGTCTGCAGGTAAACAGACTGTAACGTCTGCAGCGGGTAAACAGGCTGTAACGTCTGCAGCAGGTAAACAGACTGTAACGTCTACAGGTAAACAGACTGTAACGTCTGCAGCGGGTAAACAGACTGTAACGTCTGCAGCAGGTAAACAGACTGTAACGTCTGCAGGTAAACAGACTGTAACGTATGCAGTGGGTAAACAGACTGTAACGTCTGCAGCAGGTAAACAGACTGTAACGTCTGCAGCAGGTAAACAGACTGTAAAGTCTGCAGCGGGTAAACATACAGTAACGTCTGCAGCAGGTAAACAGACTGTAACGTCTGCAGGTAAACAGACTGTAACGTCTGCAGCGGGTAAACAGACTGTAACGTCTGCAGCGGGTAAACAGACTGTAACGTCTGCAGCAGGTAAACAGGCTGTAACGTCTGCAGCAGTTACACAGACTGTAACGTCTGCAGCGGGTAAACAGACAGTAACGTCTGCAGCGGGTAAACAGACTGTAACGTCTGCAGGTAAACAGACTGTAACGTCTGCAGGTAAACAGACTGTAACGTCTGCAGAAGGTAAACAGACTGTAACGTCTGCAGCAGGTAAACAGGCTGTAACTCCTGCAGCAGGTAAACAGACTGTAACGTCTGCAGTTAAACAGACTGTAATGTCTGCAGGTAAACAGACTGTAACGTCTGCAGCAGTTATACAGACTGTAACGTCTGCAGGGAAACAGACTGTAATGTCTGCAGCGGGTAATCAGAGTAACGTCTGCAGCGGGTAAACAAACTGTAACGTCTGCAGGTAAACAGACTGTAACGTCTGCAGCAGGTAAACAGACTGTAACGTCTGCAGCAGGTAAACAGGCTGTAACGTCTGCAGCAGGTAAACAGACTGTAACGTCTGCAGTTAAACAGACTGTAACGTCTGCAAGTAAACAGACTGTAAAGTCTGCAGGTAAACAGACTGTAACTGCTGCAGCACGTAAACAGACTGTAACGTCTGCAGCAGGTAAACAGACTGTAACGTCTGCAGGTAAACAGACTGTAACGTCTGCAGCAGGTAAACAGACTGTAACTGTTCAGCAGGTAAACAGATTGTAACGTCTGCAGCGGGTAAACAGACTGTAAAGTCTGCAGTGGGTAAACAGGCTGTAACGTCTGCAGCAGGTAAACAGACTGTAACGTCTGCAGCAGGTAAACATACAGTAACGTCTGCAGCAGGTAAACAGACTGTAACGTCTGCAGCGGGTAATCAGAGTAACGTCTGCAGCGGGTAAACAAACTGTAACGTCTGCAGGTAAACAGACTGTAACGTCTGCAGCAGGTAAACAGACTGTAACGTCTGCAGCAGGTAAACAGGCTGTAACGTCTGCAGCAAGTAAACAGACTGTAACGTCTGCAGTTAAACAGACTGTAACGTCTGCAGGTAAACAGACTGTAACGTCTGCAGCAGGTAAACAGACTGTAACTGTTCAGCAGGTAAACAGATTGTAACGTCTGCAGCAGGTAAACAGACTGTAACGTCTGCAGCAGGTAAACAGGCTGTAACGTCTGCAGCAAGTAAACAGACTGTAACGTCTGCAGTTAAACAGACTGTAACGTCTGCAGGTAAACAGATTGTAACGTCTGCAGCGGGTAAACAGATTGTAACGTCTGCAGCGGGTAAACAGGCTGTAACGTCTGCAGCAGGTAAACAGACTGTAACGTCTGCAGCAGGTAAACAGACTGTAACTTCTGCAGCAGGTAAACAGACTGTAACGCCTGCAGGTAAACAGACTGTAACGCCTGCAGGTAAACAGACTGTAACGTCTGCAGATAAACAGACTGTAACATCTACAGGTAAACAGACTGTAACGTCTGCAGCAGGTAAACAGACTGTAACGTCTGCAGGTAAACAGACTGTAACGTCTGCAGCAGGTAAACAGACTGTAACTTCTGCAGCAGGTAAACAGAATGTAACGTCTGCAGGTAAACAGACTGTAACGTCTGCAGCAGGTAAACAGACTGTAACGTCTGCAGCAGGTAAACAGACTGTAACGTCTGCAGCAGGTAAACAGACTGTAACGTCTGCAGGTAAACAGACTGTAACGTCTGCAGCGGGTAAACAGGCTGTAACGTCTGCAGCAGGTAAACAGACTGTAACGTCTACAGGTAAACAGACTGTAACGTCTGCAGCAGGTAAACAGACTGTAACGTCTGCAGCAGGTAAACAGACTGTAACGTCTGCAGGTAAACAGACTGTAACGTATGCAGTGGGTAAACAGACTGTAACGTCTGCAGCAGGTAAACAGACTGTAACGTCTGCAGCAGGTAAACAGACTGTAACGTCTGCAGCAGGTAAACAGACTGTAACGTCTGCAGCAGGTAAACAGACTGTAACGTCGGCAGCGGGTAAATATACAGTAACGTCTGCAGCAGGTAAACAGACTGTAACGTCTGCAGGTAAACAGACTGTAACGTCTGCAGCGGGTAAACAGACTGTAACGTCTGCAGGTAAACAGACTGTAACGTCTGCAGCGGGTAAACAGACTGTAACGTCTGCAGCGGGTAAACAGACTGTAACGTCTGCAGCAGGTAAACAGGCTGTAACGTCTGCAGCAGTTACACAGACTGTAACGTCTGCAGCGGGTAAACAGACTGTAATGCCTGCAGGTAAACAGACTGTAACACCTGCAGGTAAACAGACTGTAACGTCTGCAGTTAAACAGACTGTAACGTCTACAGGTAAACAGACTGTAACGTCTGCAGCAGGTAAACAGACTGTAACTGTTCAGCAGGTAAACAGACTGTAACGTCTGCAGTTAAACAGACTGTAACGTCTGCAGGTAAACAGACTGTAAAGTCTGCAGGTAAACAGACTGTAACGTCTGCAGGTAAACAGACTGTAACGTCTGCAGCAGGTAAACAGACTGTAACGTCTGCAGCAGGTAAACAGACTGTAACGTCTGCAGCAGGTAAACAGACTGTAACGTCTGCAGGTAAACAGACTGTAACGTCTGCAGCGGGTAAACAGGCTGTAACGTCTGCAGCAGGTAAACAGACTGTAACGTCTACAGGTAAACAGACTGTAACGTCTGCAGCAGGTAAACAGACTGTAACGTTTGCAGCAGGTAAACAGACTGTAACGTCTGCAGGTAAACAGACTGTAACGTATGCAGTGGGTAAACAGACTGTAACGTCTGCAGCAGGTAAACAGACTGTAACGTCTGCAGCAGGTAAACAGACTGTAACGTCTGCAGCAGGTAAACAGACTGTAACGTCTGCAGCGGGTAAACAGACTGTAACGTCTGCAGGTAAACAGACTGTAACGTCTGCAGCGGGTAAACAGACTGTAACGTCTGCAGCGGGTAAACAGACTGTAACGTCTGCAGCAGGTAAACAGGCTGTAACGTCTGCAGCAGTTACACACACTGTAACGTCTGCAGCGGGTAAACAGACAGTAACGTCTGCAGCGGGTAAACAGACTGTAACGTCTGCAGGTAAACAGACTGTAACGTCTGCAGGTAAACAGACTGTAACGTCTGCAGAAGGTAAACAGACTCTAACGTCTGCAGCAGGTAAACAGGCTGTAACTCCTGCAGCAGGTAAACAGACTGTAACGTCTGCAGTTAAACAGACTGTAATGTCTGCAGGTAAACAGACTGTAACGTCTGCAGCAGTTATACAGACTGTAACGTCTGCAGGGAAACAGACTGTAATGTCTGCAGCGGGTAATCAGAGTAACGTCTGCAGCGGGTAAACAAACTGTAACGTCTGCAGGTAAACAGACTGTAACGTCTGCAGCAGGTAAACAGACTGTAACGTCTGCAGCAGGTAAACAGGCTGTAACGTCTGCAGCAGGTAAACAGACTGTAACGTCTGCAGTTAAACAGACTGTAACGTCTGCAGGTAAACAGACTGTAACGTCTGCAGGTAAACAGACTGTAACTTCTGCAGCACGTAAACAGACTGTAACGTCTGCAGCAGGTAAACAGACTGTAACGTCTGCAGGTAAACAGACTGTAACGTCTGCAGCAGGTAAACAGACTGTAACTGTTCAGCAGGTAAACAGATTGTAACGTCTGCAGCGGGTAAACAGACTGTAAAGTCTGCAGTGGGTAAACAGGCTGTAACGTCTGCAGCAGGTAAACAGACTGTAACGTCTGCAGCAGGTAAACAAACAGTAACGTCTGCAGCAGGTAAACAGACTGTAACGTCTGCAGGTAAACAGACTGTAATGTCTGCAGCAGTTAAACAGACTGTAACGTCTGCAGGGAAACAGACTGTAATGTCTGCAGCGGGTAATCAGAGTAACGTCTGCAGCGGGTAAACAAACTGTAACGTCTGCAGGTAAACAGACTGTAACGTCTGCAGCAGGTAAACAGACTGTAACGTCTGCAGCAGGTAAACAGGCTGTAACGTCTGCAGCAAGTAAACAGACTGTAACGTCTGCAGTTAAACAGACTGTAACGTCTGCAGGTAAACAGACTGTAACGTCTGCAGCAGGTAAACAGACTGTAACTGTTCAGCAGGTAAACAGATTGTAACGTCTGCAGCAGGTAAACAGACTGTAACGTCTGCAGCAGGTAAACAGGCTGTAACGTCTGCAGCAAGTAAACAGACTGTAACGTCTGCAGTTAAACAGACTGTAACGTCTGCAGGTAAACAGATTGTAACGTCTGCAGCGGGTAAACAGATTGTAACGTCTGCAGCGGGTAAACAGGCTGTAACGTCTGCAGCAGGTAAACAGACTGTAACGTCTGCAGCAGGTAAACAGACTGTAACTTCTGCAGCAGGTAAACAGACTGTAACGCCTGCAGGTAAACAGACTGTAACGCCTGCAGGTAAACAGACTGTAACGTCTGCAGATAAACAGACTGTAACATCTACAGGTAAACAGACTGTAACGTCTGCAGCAGGTAAACAGACTGTAACGTCTGCAGGTAAACAGACTGTAACGTCTGCAGCAAGTAAACAGACTGTAACTTCTGCAGCAGGTAAACAGAATGTAACGTCTGCAGGTAAACAGACTGTAACGTCTGCAGCAGGTAAACAGACTGTAACGTCTGCAGCGGGTAAACAGACTGTAACGTCTGCAGCGGGTAAACAGGCTGTAACGTCTGCAGCAGGTAAACAGACTGTAACGTCTACAGGTAAACAGACTGTAACGTCTGCAGCGGGTAAACAGACTGTAACGTCTGCAGCAGGTAAACAGACTGTAACGTCTGCAGGTAAACAGACTGTAACGTATGCAGTGGGTAAACAGACTGTAACGTCTGCAGCAGGTAAACAGACTGTAACGTCTGCAGCAGGTAAACAGACTGTAACGTCTGCAGCGGGTAAACATACAGTAACGTCTGCAGCAGGTAAACAGACTGTAACGTCTGCAGGTAAACAGACTGTAACGTCTGCAGCGGGTAAACAGACTGTAACGTCTGCAGCAGGTAAACAGACTGTAACGTCTGCAGGTAAACAGACTGTAACGTATGCAGTGGGTAAACAGACTGTAACGTCTGCAGCAGGTAAACAGACTGTAACGTCTGCAGCAGGTAAACAGACTGTAACGTCTGCAGCGGGTAAACATACAGTAACGTCTGCAGCAGGTAAACAGACTGTAACGTCTGCAGGTAAACAGACAGTAACGTCTGCAGCGGGTAAACAGACTGTAACGTCTGCAGGCAAACAGACTGTAACGTCTGCAGGTAAACAGACTGTAACGTCTGCAGAAGGTAAACAGACTGTAACGTCTGCAGCAGGTAAACAGGCTGTAACTCCTGCAGCAGGTAAACAGACTGTAACGTCTGCAGTTAAACAGACTGTAATGTCTGCAGGTAAACTGACTGTAACGTCTGCAGCAGTTATACAGACTGTAACGTCTGCAGGGAAACAGACTGTAATGTCTGCAGCGGGTAATCAGAGTAACGTCTGCAGCGGGTAAACAAACTGTAACGTCTGCAGGTAAACAGACTGTAACGTCTGCAGCAGGTAAACAGACTGTAACGTCTGCAGCAGGTAAACAGGCTGTAACGTCTGCAGCAGGTAAACAGACTGTAACGTCTGCAGTTAAACAGACTGTAACGTCTGCAAGTAAACAGACTGTAAAGTCTGCAGGTAAACAGACTGTAACTGCTGCAGCACGTAAACAGACTGTAACGTCTGCAGCAGGTAAACAGACTGTAACGTCTGCAGGTAAACAGACTGTAACGTCTGCAGCAGGTAAACAGACTGTAACTGTTCAGCAGGTAAACAGATTGTAACGTCTGCAGCGGGTAAACAGACTGTAAAGTCTGCAGTGGGTAAACAGGCTGTAACGTCTGCAGCAAGTAAACAGACTGTAACGTCTGCAGCAGGTAAACATACAGTAACGTCTGCAGCAGGTAAACAGACTGTAACGTCTGCAGGTAAACAGACTGTAATGTCTGCAGCAGTTAAACAGACTGTAACGTCTGCAGGGAAACAGACTGTAATGTCTGCAGCGGGTAATCAGAGTAACGTCTGCAGCAGGTAAACAAACTGTAACGTCTGCAGGTAAACAGACTGTAACGTCTGCAGCAGGTAAACAGACTGTAACGTCTGCAGCAGGTAAACAGGCTGTAACGTCTGCAGCAAGTAAACAGACTGTAACGTCTGCAGTTAAACAGACTGTAACGTCTGCAGGTAAACAGACTGTAACGTCTGCAGCAGGTAAACAGACTGTAACTGTTCAGCAGGTAAACAGATTGTAACGTCTGCAGCAGGTAAACAGACTGTAACGTCTGCAGCAGGTAAACAGGCTGTAACGTCTGCAGCAAGTAAACAGACTGTAACGTCTGCAGTTAAACAGACTGTAACGTCTGCAGGTAAACAGATTGTAACGTCTGCAGCGGGTAAACAGATTGTAACGTCTGCAGCGGGTAAACAGGCTGTAACGTCTGCAGCAGGTAAACAGACTGTAACGTCTGCAGCAGGTAAACAGACTGTAACTTCTGCAGCAGGTAAACAGACTGTAACGCCTGCAGGTAAACAGACTGTAACGCCTGCAGGTAAACAGACTGTAACGTCTGCAGATAAAGAGACTGTAACATCTACAGGTAAACAGACTGTAACGTCTGCAGCAGGTAAACAGACTGTAACGTCTGCAGGTAAACAGACTGTAACGTCTGCAGCAGGTAAACAGACTGTAACTTCTGCAGCAGGTAAACAGAATGTAACGTCTGCAGGTAAACAGACTGTAACGTCTGCAGCAGGTAAACAGACTGTAACGTCTGCAGCAGGTAAACAGACTGTAACGTCTGCAGCAGGTAAACAGACTGTAACGTCTGCAGGTAAACAGACTGTAACGTCTGCAGCGGGTAAACAGGCTGTAACGTCTGCAGCAGGTAAACAGACTGTAACGTCTACAGGTAAACAGACTGTAACGTCTGCAGCAGGTAAACAGACTGTAACGTCTGCAGCAGGTAAACAGACTGTAACGTCTGCCGGTAAACAGACTGTAACGTATGCAGTGGGTAAACAGACTGTAACGTCTGCAGCAGGTAAACAGACTGTAACGTCTGCAGCAGGTAAACAGACTGTAACGTCTGCAGCAGGTAAACAGACTGTAACGTCGGCAGCGGGTAAATATACAGTAACGTCTGCAGCAGGTAAACAGACTGTAACGTCTGCAGGTAAACAGACTGTAACGTCTGCAGCGGGTAAACAGACTGTAACGTCTGCAGGTAAACAGACTGTAACGTCTGCAGCGGGTAAACAGACTGTAACGTCTGCAGCAGGTAAACAGGCTGTAACGTCTGCAGCAGTTACACAGACTGTAACGTCTGCAGCGGGTAAACAGACAGTAACGTCTGCAGCGGGTAAACAGACTGTAACGTCTGCAGGTAAACAGACTGTATCGTCTGCAGCAGGTAAACAGACTGTAACGTCTGCAGCAGGTAAACAGACTGTAACTGTTCAGCAGGTAAACAGATTGTAACTGTTCAGCAGGTAAACAGATTGTAACGTCTGCAGCGGGTAAACAGATTGTAACGTCTGCAGCGGGTAAACAGGCTGTAACGTCTGCAGCAGGTAAACAGACTGTAACGTCTGCAGCAGGTAAACAGACTGTAACTTCTGCAGCAGGTAAACAGACTGTAACGCCTGCAGGTAAACAGACTGTAACGCCTGCAGGTAAACAGACTGTAACGTCTGCAGTTAAACAGACTGTAACATCTACAGGTAAACAGACTGTAACGTCTGCAGCAGGTAAACAGACTGTAACTGTTCAGCAGGTAAACAGACTGTAACGTCTGCAGTTAAAGAGACTGTAACGTCTGCAGGTAAACAGACTGTAACGTCTGCAGCAGGTAAACAGACTGTAACGTCTGCAGGTAAACAAACTGTAACGTCTGCAGCAGGTAAACAGACTGTAACGTCTGCAGCAGGTAAACAGACTGTAACGTCTGCAGCAGGTAAACAGGCTGTAACGTCTGCAGCAGGTAAACAGACTGTAACGTCTGCAGTTAAACAGACTAACGTCTGCAGGTAAACAGACTGTAAAGTCTGCAGGTAAACAGACTGTAACTTCTGCAGCACGTAAACAGACTGTAACGTCTGCAGCAGGTAAACAGACTGTAATGTCTGCAGGTAAACAGACTGTAACGTCTGCAGCAGGTAAACAGACTGTAACTGTTCAGCAGGTAAACAGATTGTAACGTCTGCAGCGGGTAAACAGACTGTAACGTCTGCAGTGGGTAAAAAGGCTGTAACGTCTGCAGCAGGTAAACAGACTGTAACGTCTGCAGCAGGTAAACATACAGTAACGTCTGCAGCAGGTAAACAGACTGTAACGTCTGCAGGTAAACAGACTGTAACGTCTGCAGCAGTTAAACAGACTGTAACGTCTGCAGGGAAACAGACTGTAATGTCTGCAGCGGGTAATCAGAGTAACGTCTGCAGGTAAACAGATTGTAACGTCTGCAGCAGGTAAACAGACTGTAACGTCTGCAGCAGATAAACAGGCTGTAACGTCTGCAGCAAGTAAACAGACTGTAACGTCTGCAGTTAAACAGACTGTAACGTCTGCAGGTAAACAGACTATAACGTCTGCAGCAGGTAAACAGGCTGTAACGTCTGCAGCAAGTAAACAGACTGTAACGTCTGCAGTTAAACAGACTGTAACGTCTGCAGGTAAACAGATTGTAACGTCTGCAGCGGGTAAACAGACTGAAACGTCTGCAGCGGGTAAACAGACTGTAACGTCTGCAGCAGGTAAACAGGCTGTAACGTCTGCAGCAGTTACACAGACTGTAACGTCTGCAGCGGGTAAACAGACAGTAACGTCTGCAGCGGGTAAACAGACTGTAACGCCTGCAGGTAAACAGACTGTAACGCCTGCAGGTAAACAGACTGTAACGTCTGCAGTTAAACAGACTGTAACATCTACAGGTAAACAGACTGTAACGTCTGCAGCAGGTAAACAGACTGTAACGTCTGCAGCAAGTAAACAGACTGTAACGTCTGCAGTTAAACAGACTGTAACGTCTGCAGGTAAACAGACTGTAACGTCTGCAGCAGGTAAACAGACTGTAACTGTTCAGCAGGTAAACAGATTGTAACGTCTGCAGCAGGTAAACAGACTGTAACGTCTGCAGCAGGTAAACAGGCTGTAACGTCTGCAGCAAGTAAACAGACTGTAACGTCTGCAGTTAAACAGACTGTAACGTCTGCAGGTAAACAGATTGTAACGTCTGCAGCGGGTAAACAGATTGTAACGTCTGCAGCGGGTAAACAGGCTGTAACGTCTGCAGCAGGTAAACAGACTGTAACGTCTGCAGCAGGTAAACAGACTGTAACTTCTGCAGCAGGTAAACAGACTGTAACGCCTGCAGGTAAACAGACTGTAACGCCTGCAGGTAAACAGACTGTAACGTCTGCAGATAAAGAGACTGTAACATCTACAGGTAAACAGACTGTAACGTCTGCAGCAGGTAAACAGACTGTAACGTCTGCAGGTAAACAGACTGTAACGTCTGCAGCAGGTAAACAGACTGTAACTTCTGCAGCAGGTAAACAGAATGTAACGTCTGCAGGTAAACAGACTGTAACGTCTGCAGCAGGTAAACAGACTGTAACGTCTGCAGCAGGTAAACAGACTGTAACGTCTGCAGCAGGTAAACAGACTGTAACGTCTGCAGGTAAACAGACTGTAACGTCTGCAGCGGGTAAACAGGCTGTAACGTCTGCAGCAGGTAAACAGACTGTAACGTCTACAGGTAAACAGACTGTAACGTCTGCAGCAGGTAAACAGACTGTAACGTCTGCAGCAGGTAAACAGACTGTAACGTCTGCAGGTAAACAGACTGTAACGTATGCAGTGGGTAAACAGACTGTAACGTCTGCAGCAGGTAAACAGACTGTAACGTCTGCAGCAGGTAAACAGACTGTAACGTCTGCAGCAGGTAAACAGACTGTAACGTCGGCAGCGGGTAAATATACAGTAACGTCTGCAGCAGGTAAACAGACTGTAACGTCTGCAGGTAAACAGACTGTAACGTCTGCAGCGGGTAAACAGACTGTAACGTCTGCAGGTAAACAGACTGTAACGTCTGCAGCGGGTAAACAGACTGTAACGTCTGCAGCGGGTAAACAGACTGTAACGTCTGCAGCAGGTAAACAGGCTGTAACGTCTGCAGCAGTTACACAGACTGTAACGTCTGCAGCGGGTAAACAGACAGTAACGTCTGCAGCGGGTAAACAGACTGTAACGTCTGCAGGTAAACAGACTGTATCGTCTGCAGCAGGTAAACAGACTGTAACGTCTGCAGCAGGTAAACAGACTGTAACTGTTCAGCAGGTAAACAGATTGTAACTGTTCAGCAGGTAAACAGATTGTAACGTCTGCAGCGGGTAAACAGATTGTAACGTCTGCAGCGGGTAAACAGGCTGTAACGTCTGCAGCAGGTAAACAGACTGTAACGTCTGCAGCAGGTAAACAGACTGTAACTTCTGCAGCAGGTAAACAGACTGTAACGCCTGCAGGTAAACAGACTGTAACGCCTGCAGGTAAACAGACTGTAACGTCTGCAGTTAAACAGACTGTAACATCTACAGGTAAACAGACTGTAACGTCTGCAGCAGGTAAACAGACTGTAACTGTTCAGCAGGTAAACAGACTGTAACGTCTGCAGTTAAAGAGACTGTAACGTCTGCAGGTAAACAGACTGTAACGTCTGCAGCAGGTAAACAGACTGTAACGTCTGCAGGTAAACAAACTGTAACGTCTGCAGCAGGTAAACAGACTGTAACGTCTGCAGCAGGTAAACAGACTGTAACGTCTGCAGCAGGTAAACAGGCTGTAACGTCTGCAGCAGGTAAACAGACTGTAACGTCTGCAGTTAAACAGACTAACGTCTGCAGGTAAACAGACTGTAAAGTCTGCAGGTAAACAGACTGTAACTTCTGCAGCACGTAAACAGACTGTAACGTCTGCAGCAGGTAAACAGACTGTAACGTCTGCAGGTAAACAGACTGTAACGTCTGCAGCAGGTAAACAGACTGTAACTGTTCAGCAGGTAAACAGATTGTAACGTCTGCAGCGGGTAAACAGACTGTAACGTCTGCAGTGGGTAAAAAGGCTGTAACGTCTGCAGCAGGTAAACAGACTGTAACGTCTGCAGCAGGTAAACATACAGTAACGTCTGCAGCAGGTAAACAGACTGTAACGTCTGCAGGTAAACAGACTGTAACGTCTGCAGCAGTTAAACAGACTGTAACGTCTGCAGGGAAACAGACTGTAATGTCTGCAGCGGGTAATCAGAGTAACGTCTGCAGGTAAACAGATTGTAACGTCTGCAGCAGGTAAACAGACTGTAACGTCTGCAGCAGATAAACAGGCTGTAACGTCTGCAGCAAGTAAACAGACTGTAACGTCTGCAGTTAAACAGACTGTAACGTCTGCAGGTAAACAGACTGTAACGTCTGCAGCAGGTAAACAGGCTGTAACGTCTGCAGCAAGTAAACAGACTGTAACGTCTGCAGTTAAACAGACTGTAACGTCTGCAGGTAAACAGATTGTAACGTCTGCAGCGGGTAAACAGACTGTAACGTCTGCAGCGGGTAAACAGACTGTAACGTCTGCAGCAGGTAAACAGGCTGTAACGTCTGCAGCAGTTACACAGACTGTAACGTCTGCAGCGGGTAAACAGACAGTAACGTCTGCAGCGGGTAAACAGACTGTAACGCCTGCAGGTAAACAGACTGTAACGCCTGCAGGTAAACAGACTGTAACGTCTGCAGTTAAACAGACTGTAACATCTACAGGTAAACAGACTGTAACGTCTGCAGCAGGTAAACAGACTGTAACGTCTGCAGCAGGTAAACATACAGTAACGTCTGCAGCAGGTAAACAGACTGTAACGTCTGCAGCGGGTAATCAGAGTAACGTCTGCAGCGGGTAAACAAACTGTAACGTCTGCAGGTAAACAGACTGTAACGTCTGCAGCAGGTAAACAGACTGTAACGTCTGCAGCAGGTAAACAGGCTGTAACGTCTGCAGCAAGTAAACAGACTGTAACGTCTGCAGTTAAACAGACTGTAACGTCTGCAGGTAAACAGACTGTAACGTCTGCAGCAGGTAAACAGACTGTAACTGTTCAGCAGGTAAACAGATTGTAACGTCTGCAGCAGGTAAACAGACTGTAACGTCTGCAGCAGGTAAACAGGCTGTAACGTCTGCAGCAAGTAAACAGACTGTAACGTCTGCAGTTAAACAGACTGTAACGTCTGCAGGTAAACAGATTGTAACGTCTGCAGCGGGTAAACAGATTGTAACGTCTGCAGCGGGTAAACAGGCTGTAACGTCTGCAGCAGGTAAACAGACTGTAACGTCTGCAGCAGGTAAACAGACTGTAACTTCTGCAGCAGGTAAACAGACTGTAACGCCTGCAGGTAAACAGACTGTAACGCCTGCAGGTAAACAGACTGTAACGTCTGCAGATAAACAGACTGTAACATCTACAGGTAAACAGACTGTAACGTCTGCAGCAGGTAAACAGACTGTAACGTCTGCAGGTAAACAGACTGTAACGTCTGCAGCAGGTAAACAGACTGTAACTTCTGCAGCAGGTAAACAGAATGTAACGTCTGCAGGTAAACAGACTGTAACGTCTGCAGCAGGTAAACAGACTGTAACGTCTGCAGCAGGTAAACAGACTGTAACGTCTGCAGCAGGTAAACAGACTGTAACGTCTGCAGGTAAACAGACTGTAACGTCTGCAGCGGGTAAACAGGCTGTAACGTCTGCAGCAGGTAAACAGACTGTAACGTCTACAGGTAAACAGACTGTAACGTCTGCAGCAGGTAAACAGACTGTAACGTCTGCAGCAGGTAAACAGACTGTAACGTCTGCAGGTAAACAGACTGTAACGTATGCAGTGGGTAAACAGACTGTAACGTCTGCAGCAGGTAAACAGACTGTAACGTCTGCAGCAGGTAAACAGACTGTAACGTCTGCAGCAGGTAAACAGACTGTAACGTCGGCAGCGGGTAAATATACAGTAACGTCTGCAGCAGGTAAACAGACTGTAACGTCTGCAGGTAAACAGACTGTAACGTCTGCAGCTGGTAAACAGACTGTAACGTCTGCAGGTAAACAGACTGTAACGTCTGCAGCGGGTAAACAGACTGTAACGTCTGCAGCGGGTAAACAGACTGTAACGTCTGCAGCAGGTAAACAGGCTGTAACGTCTGCAGCAGTTACACAGACTGTAACGTCTGCAGCGGGTAAACAGACTGTAATGCCTGCAGGTAAACAGACTGTAACACCTGCAGGTAAACAGACTGTAACGTCTGCAGTTAAACAGACTGTAACGTCTACAGGTAAACAGACTGTAACGTCTGCAGCAGGTAAACAGACTGTAACTGTTCAGCAGGTAAACAGACTGTAACGTCTGCAGTTAAACAGACTGTAACGTCTGCAGGTAAACAGACTGTAAAGTCTGCAGGTAAACAGACTGTAACGTCTGCAGGTAAACAGACTGTAACGTCTGCAGCAGGTAAACAGACTGTAACGTCTGCAGCAGGTAAACAGACTGTAACGTCTGCAGCAGGTAAACAGACTGTAACGTCTGCAGGTAAACAGACTGTAACGTCTGCAGCGGGTAAACAGGCTGTAACGTCTGCAGCAGGTAAACAGACTGTAACGTCTACAGGTAAACAGACTGTAACGTCTGCAGCAGGTAAACAGACTGTAACGTTTGCAGCAGGTAAACAGACTGTAACGTCTGCAGGTAAACAGACTGTAACGTATGCAGTGGGTAAACAGACTGTAACGTCTGCAGCAGGTAAACAGACTGTAACGTCTGCAGCAGGTAAACAGACTGTAACGTCTGCAGCAGGTAAACAGACTGTAACGTCTGCAGCGGGTAAACAGACTGTAACGTCTGCAGGTAAACAGACTGTAACGTCTGCAGCGGGTAAACAGACTGTAACGTCTGCAGCGGGTAAACAGACTGTAACGTCTGCAGCAGGTAAACAGGCTGTAACGTCTGCAGCAGTTACACAGACTGTAACGTCTGCAGCGGGTAAACAGACAGTAACGTCTGCAGCGGGTAAACAGACTGTAACGTCTGCAGGTAAACAGACTGTAACGTCTGCAGGTAAACAGACTGTAACGTCTGCAGAAGGTAAACAGACTCTAACGTCTGCAGCAGGTAAACAGGCTGTAACTCCTGCAGCAGGTAAACAGACTGTAACGTCTGCAGTTAAACAGACTGTAATGTCTGCAGGTAAACAGACTGTAACGTCTGCAGCAGTTATACAGACTGTAACGTCTGCAGGGAAACAGACTGTAATGTCTGCAGCGGGTAATCAGAGTAACGTCTGCAGCGGGTAAACAAACTGTAACGTCTGCAGGTAAACAGACTGTAACGTCTGCAGCAGGTAAACAGACTGTAACGTCTGCAGCAGGTAAACAGGCTGTAACGTCTGCAGCAGGTAAACAGACTGTAACGTCTGCAGTTAAACAGACTGTAACGTCTGCAGGTAAACAGACTGTAACGTCTGCAGGTAAACAGACTGTAACTTCTGCAGCACGTAAACAGACTGTAACGTCTGCAGCAGGTAAACAGACTGTAACGTCTGCAGGTAAACAGACTGTAACGTCTGCAGCAGGTAAACAGACTGTAACTGTTCAGCAGGTAAACAGATTGTAACGTCTGCAGCGGGTAAACAGACTGTAAAGTCTGCAGTGGGTAAACAGGCTGTAACGTCTGCAGCAGGTAAACAGACTGTAACGTCTGCAGCAGGTAAACAAACAGTAACGCCTGCAGCAGGTAAACAGACTGTAACGTCTGCAGGTAAACAGACTGTAATGTCTGCAGCAGTTAAACAGACTGTAACGTCTGCAGGGAAACAGACTGTAATGTCTGCAGCGGGTAATCAGAGTAACGTCTGCAGCGGGTAAACAAACTGTAACGTCTGCAGGTAAACAGACTGTAACGTCTGCAGCAGGTAAACAGACTGTAACGTCTGCAGCAGGTAAACAGGCTGTAACGTCTGCAGCAAGTAAACAGACTGTAACGTCTGCAGTTAAACAGACTGTAACGTCTGCAGGTAAACAGACTGTAACGTCTGCAGCAGGTAAACAGACTGTAACTGTTCAGCAGGTAAACAGATTGTAACGTCTGCAGCAGGTAAACAGACTGTAACGTCTGCAGCAGGTAAACAGGCTGTAACGTCTGCAGCAAGTAAACAGACTGTAACGTCTGCAGTTAAACAGACTGTAACGTCTGCAGGTAAACAGATTGTAACGTCTGCAGCGGGTAAACAGATTGTAACGTCTGCAGCGGGTAAACAGGCTGTAACGTCTGCAGCAGGTAAACAGACTGTAACGTCTGCAGCAGGTAAACAGACTGTAACTTCTGCAGCAGGTAAACAGACTGTAACGCCTGCAGGTAAACAGACTGTAACGCCTGCAGGTAAACAGACTGTAACGTCTGCAGATAAACAGACTGTAACATCTACAGGTAAACAGACTGTAACGTCTGCAGCAGGTAAACAGACTGTAACGTCTGCAGGTAAACAGACTGTAACGTCTGCAGCAAGTAAACAGACTGTAACTTCTGCAGCAGGTAAACAGAATGTAACGTCTGCAGGTAAACAGACTGTAACGTCTGCAGCAGGTAAACAGACTGTAACGTCTGCAGCGGGTAAACAGACTGTAACGTCTGCAGCGGGTAAACAGGCTGTAACGTCTGCAGCAGGTAAACAGACTGTAACGTCTACAGGTAAACAGACTGTAACGTCTGCAGCGGGTAAACAGACTGTAACGTCTGCAGCAGGTAAACAGACTGTAA